>NC_134461.1:119732011-120338677 GCF_047948215.1 Lycorma delicatula | reverse complement strand
TCCTTTTGAGGACTTGTCAAGAAATTATTATTATTACTACTACTCTATTTTATTTTTTTCACAATCTTGGTGGGTCTTAATCCCTAACAAATGTCTTTTATTTGTCCTACCTACTGTCGTTCCTCTTCATTCTCAATATGTTTGCTTTTTATTATTATCTTCAGTATTGTTATGACATTCATCTTTTCATCAAGGCCCAACCAAATTATTTATTGAGTTTTTGAATATCTTATAATATATCTTGCTGCTTTCTATTAAATTTTCTAATTGCTCTATTAACCATCCTTCTTTACAGAAACTTGAATTCTCTTTAAAATCTTCTTTTCACTTAATCTCAGGTACTCTCAACAGCTGAAGACATCATCTTCTTTTCTTAGCCAGATTTAACAATTGTTATAATACTAGTCTTATAATATGTTCATTTTTGTGTATTTTGTGATCAATTTCACTTTAAGTATTCTGGAACTAGAAAAGTACAATAAATTATAATTCTTAATTCTTTCCTTAATCATATAAAATTTATTTTCTTTGTTTAACCTATCTTTCATAAATTTAAATTTAAGCAACTTATTACACAGGTACTAAATTTTTTTCCAATATTATAATTTTTGTTGATTGATAACAAAGAAAAAATAATATTTTTAAAGAGACGATGAGGAAAAAGAAAGATAACATGTACTTAATACTTACTGGCTTGTGTTTTGTCCTCACAGTAATTTGCTCTCCATGGATAATCACAGCCTTCAGTTACACCACGGTTTTTGCCAGCATACACTAACCCATTTGGACAATCATACAACTCTGGTTGACCATTTACACATTCCCAATATCTGTCACAATATGTTGCATCAGCTACAACGCGACTCTTCACTTTACATGGATCTTCTTGTACACCCTTTTGGCCACTTGCTGTAACAAATAAAAGATAATAAAAATTAAGTAATAATTAAATCACTCAAAGTATTTATATGTATGATTTTTGTATTTTTACCTTCATATTAATCATTCTTAAATTTAAGTTTCGTTTAGTATATACAGTGGTTTTTATTTTAAATTAATGTCTTATTATTTTATAAATAAAAGCAATGCTTAAATTGCTTTAATTAATTTTAAATATAAGTTCCAAATTAACTAGAAAATGTTTTTTAAGACAATATGGACATCTCACATTATTTATAATCTACAATTTTAAATCATGAGCGAATAATTATCAAGGGACATCACCTAAATACTGTATTGTCTCAGATTTGAAAGAATTTTGCTTATCGTAAGAAATAGATATTTTTTTATGTCTTACACACACACACACACACACACACACACATATGCGTGTCTGTGCGGCACCCTGTAACTCCAAAGTAATGGCATTATTGTAACAATTAAGTAGATATCAATCAGTTTATTTCAACTGTATGAGTAATATTGGATTTAAATGACATTAAGTGTAAATGACTTAAAACTAAAATTATGGTTGTATGTCACTTTTTCCACATGGAAAAAACAAAAATTAATAAAATAAATTTTGTAAATTATTTAATAAATTAATGTATGTATAGATCAACATTAAGGCAAATTACAATAATTAATAATAAATTAAATTATTAGAAGTCTTAAAAGCTATAGTTCAAATTTAGTATTGAACAAAATAAAAAAATAACCCACATTTTTATAAATAAAATGAGTAAACATGTAGTCATCGATTATAATATACTAGTATTCATCATAAAAGTACATGACGTGCATGGCTGAAGTAGCATTTAAGGACACATCATGATAAATATTCTATATGAGGATCAAAACATTCAACATTACTTCCCAGGTTATGAAGGTAATTGAACAGTCTGAATAATTACCTGACTTTTATTTTAAATATCTTATTCATTTATTTTAAGGCATTTTTGATAAAAAAATGTGGTGGGAACAGTGTAAGAAAAAGACAAATTCCATTCAAGTAGATATAAAGTGAAGTGAGCTGCTAAATCTGGCACAGTTATTTGAAAAATGTGAATTCTTAATTGATTCTACCAGTCATTCTTTCTTACAGGAAAGAATTGATTTACGTAAGAGTAAGACTCCATCACTTTATTCCAAGATTTCTTGGTTTTAATCTCAAGGTATAAATATTAAAAGTCAAGGTTACACAGCAGTAATAATAGTTGTAGAATCATCATCCTGTTTACTCTGAGTGTTTGTATTCATCTTTACAGTTATAAATACAACTACATTAATTCATGACTAACAGAAAAAAAATTTACCTATTGGCAGGTATATGTATTATAAGAAATAACTGAATACAAAGAAATACAAGAACTGTTAAACTACAAGGCCAAAATAAGTTTGTAAGTAATTATTATTTCAGGTATGTCTGTTATTTAAATAATAGTATTTATGTCGGTAAGTACAGTCATAATTATTAAGAATATCTATCATTATAAGAAAAAATTTACCATCTTACAAATTTCATTACTGCAAGGTTTTCAACATCTTTATTTCATAGAACACAGAATACCAAGACTTGATTGATTTAGCTCATTACTGTTATGTCACAGATAATTACATTTTGTCAGTAAGTAAGTATTCTAATGATTTTTTTAAATTGGTATCGATTTATTGATCATTAGTTGCTATTAAATATAGACTTTTTTTAAAGGGCAAACAACAGAATGGTTAATTATTACCTAGAAATTATGATCAACAAAATGCTGATCTGTAGGTGATCGACTAACGAACAACAATTTTTCAAAAAAGTAATGAATAAAATCCGGTCAGGTGTGGCATTTTTCATTACACTACAAAAATGCCATAGTATACTTCTACAAAAAAGGTTATGTGATGCATTAAAATCAAAAATTTTAAAGTATCTTAGAATAAAGTATCTTACAGGAAACAAGCAACAATACGTGATTGTTAGGAGATTCCAAATTTGAAAATAATCTTATTCAGCAGTAAATGTTATCATACTAAAAGAAATTGTACCCATAAATTTTTAATTTTGGCAGTCTATGAGAACTGGTTTATTCTATTTTTCAGATTGCTGATTGATATTCTCATTCCTTTTCCTTTCATTTTCTGTGTTATTACTTCTTGAAATGTTCTATTTGTTTTCTGAAAAATCTGGACATTTAAATATAATGATACATCATACTTAAACCATGTCTGTCTCCATTCTTCTCTATTCCTAACTAAACTTTCAAGATCTTATTAGCTTTCATTTCCTTTTTGTTTCTTTTATAATCTTCTCTGTTTTGCACCTTCCACTGTTCCTTCTACTACTGTTTTAATCAATTTTTCTCTTCTCATGATTTATAACAAGAGCTAGTTAGCTTTCATATTATGAATTTTTTTGAATAAACATCTATTCCTTTTAATTGTCCTCAGTACATCTTTGTTTTTCACTTTGTCATCTAATCTTCATCAATCTCCTCCATGCCTACATTTCACATGTCTCCTGCCTTACTTTTTCTCTTCTTAGTACTGATGGTTCAAATCTGTACAATTTACTGCATAATAATTGTTTCTTTTTGTTATATGCCTTCTTATTAATGTTTTTATTTTTTTCACTTTTGCATTATTCTGTTAACATGGTACTTACGAATGTCTATTGTCTTAATTGTTCAATTCATCCTTCTTTTGAGCATTTATTTTTATTTATTGGAAAAATTAGTTGTCTTTTTTCTTATTACTTTAGTTTTCCTAACATTCATTTTCATTCCATATTTTATTCTATTCCTGAATGTATTAATATTACAAACTAATAGTGTTTTATATGGTTTTCTTTTTTTCTAATAAAAAAGTGTCTTTAATGAACATAGACAAATTTCTATATGACTGCTCTCCTGCTGTTTCAAAAGTGACAGTGAAGCTCTAAGAAATTTAGCTAATAATTAGAAAACACTTAAAAATTATCCACCAGTTTTTTCCACGAAATGTTTTGGGAGAAATTAACAGCAACTTGAAATGTTAATTAACGTCTTGTTTCTCTTTAAAAAGAAACTGATCTGATACTTGCATTTTTCTAGATATTGGTGTAAATATGTTTTGCAAATCTATTGCATGTCCAAGTTTTCTGGTTGTTTAGTAATGAATTTGAAGTTTCAAAACTTCCAATCTCTTTTTGTTTCTATCTCTTTCTTACATTCTCTGTATTAAATTATTAGAATAGTGTAAACAATACTATTTTTGATTCTGTTTCTTTTTTTAGTAATGGTTGACTCAGGTTCGATAGAAATTAAAGGTAGTTATTTTTAATTGACTTAGAATAACTGAAATGATGGTGTTCTTGTTGTTGGGATTTTATCAGCTGTTTTGAAGATGGATGGGCAAGAAAAACTACAGAAATTGAGATTTTTTTGAAGCTTTATTCTTGAAACAAATAAATAAATAAATATTAATATTTTAGAAATAGAAGAAATTATTTTTACATAATAATGGTTTATACTATGTAAAGGTAATTTGATTAACTTAAAAGAAACAATATATTCTGTGGAAACCATACATTTCCATTGCCCTTTGGAAAGTAGCCATAATTTTTTATATTTTCTGTATGTAAAGAACGGAAGTTGTATAATTTATTATTCAAAAAGCATATGGGTATTTGGGTCAACAAGTTTTAACAAGGCTTGTAAACAAAAACATGTTGTTTAAGCCTATATGTGGACATGTGACCTTCATCCTAGAGTTAAAAAAATATACACACACACACACACACACACATACACTCATCTATATATTCATAAGTTAAATTTAAAGGTAGTGAAGAAAAATAAAAGCTTTTTTTGTTTCATAACTTATTTCACATTAATGTAAGATCTTGACTCAGTATTATTTGATTCATTCCCTAAAAGAGACTATTCTGAATGAATTTAGAAAAAAATTCATTTTTGTATTAATTACATGACATCAGAAGATTTATTTATTGGTAGTATAAAAGTGTGATATTCTTGTGTAAAACTGATGTTATATTAACTACTTGTAATACATTTATTTATTATAATTATTATCATCAATTGTGCATCTAATCTGAAGTCATATTTAGAATGAAGGCAATAAACAAACAAAAATCAAATGTCAGTGAAAGTCAAAAAATGTAAATGTTTTTGACACTGACAAAATTCAGTACATGCACGTATGCTATTATCTCCTAGGAGAGGCATTAAAAGACTTAAGGAAGGCACTGGATGATGAGGTTATTGCATTTGTATTAGAACTATTTGAATATTTTTAAGTTTTACATGTTCAAAATTGTAATAAGCCAATCACAATTAAAAAATTGATACGTTAAAACTTGATAAGTTTTATTGAGTTGGAGATACTAGCTATTTTAAACTGGGGGTCTGTTAATAATATTTTGGAATCACTGGGCTAGATAATAAAGAAATATTGTAGACTGTCCGTATAACTTAAAAATCTTTGCCAAAAAATATTGTACTCGTATGTGTACATTTAAAAATAAAGAAACAATATGTATATATTTATATTTTTATGCAAAAATTACTTATTAAAATTAATTCTTCCTTTTATTTCTTTGGTTTTTAATCTATTTTTAATATTTCTGATTTATCAAACCATTTTCAAAATAAAATTTAATTAAAATTATTGTAACTATACGGAGGATAATTACCAACATGATATAAAATGATAAATTCTGCAGTTATTTCAATCTGCTGACAATGAAACTGTTTTTTGTATGAATAATTTAAATATATATGGATAAAATGTATTTAATCCAGTTTTCATGTTCAAATTTTACTTGTTCATGTATCTTTGCATGTAACTTGTTCATCATATTTCTTTGCTGATTTTTAATATATATTTTTTCTATTTATATCTGTTCAACTAGTGAACAATAAACAATCCCCCCCTCCTTGGCCTAATAAAAAGAGGATGATACATAAGCTTACCATACGTCTGGGATTAGCCCGGATAGTCCTGGTTTTTTGCTGTTGTCTGGGGTTGCAAAAATATCCAGGGTTTGAGAATTTTGTGACTGGCAAGGATTTTTTTAAATTTTAGACCTATATGTTTGACATCGCATCTTTAAACATTTTTTTATGGCCATGCATCTCTCATCTGACCTTGGAGCAAGCATTGACGTTGATTTTGATGGAGGGGTGGATACCCATCTCGCCACAACTTTTTACTTAGTCATTTGGTAACACAACAGGGGGAATGTGTTATGTCGTTTTTGTGTGTGAAGTAATTTGTCTATATGTTTTTGATAATTTTATCTCTATTAGTTTCTTGTCTCATCGTTTAGCAATGGGCAAAAGGAAATGTGTGTTTAATGTTAACCTGCAACAGGAATACAAATTTTTGAAACTGTGTAATGACAGTAGCAATGAACGTGTTTATTGGACACTATGTACTGTAACAGAATTTTCTGTTGCATTTAAAGGAAAGGGTGATATTGAAGACCACATGAAAACAGCTGAACATAGGAGTGCTATTAATGTTACTGCTTCAACAAACATAAGAGATTTTTTTATAGCCAAAGATGGGAATAACAATAACAGTGATCTGAAGTTTGCTGCTAAAGAAGCTAAATTTTCGTACCACACTGCTAGACACAAACTGAGTTTCAAAACATTAGACTGCACATTTAAACTGGTTAAAAAGTTATACGACCCAAAATTTTCATCTGCTAGATCCAAAACTGAGGCAATTATTGTTAACGTTATTTTGCCATTTATATTTGATAATGTGTTGCGTTCTTTGGAAAACATTAATTATGTAACAGTAATGATGGATAGCTCAAACTGAAGTGAAATAAAACTTGTTCTGATTGTTGTAAGATATTTCAGTCTGGAGGAGGGAATTTAAGTTAAACTTTTAAATTTTGATGAAGTATCTGGTGAAACTGCTCAAATTTTGACTCAGTATCTTTTGCAGTATGTGAAAAAATACAAACTTGAAGAAAAGTTGGTTTGTTATGCTGCTGATAAAACTAACAGTAATTTTGGTGATGTGAAAAGAAAGGGGAATGAAAATGTCTTCAGAAAAGTTCAAAGTGATTGAGATAGACTTATTTTAGGAATTGGTTATTCAGCCCACATTGTACACAATTCAGTACAAACAGCATGTGGTTCTTTACTTCTGGACACAGACGTTATAGTTGTTAAAATTTATAAATATTTTCAGATACATACAGTAAGAGTAACAAAACTTAGAGTCCTGTGAATTTTTGGAAACAGATTACAAAAAAGTATAATCTCATAGCAGCACAAGGTTCCTTACCTTGTTAGCTGGAATAAAAAGAATTCTTTCCATTTTTGATGGCCTAAAATCATATTTCTTTTCTTGTGACAAATACCCAAAATTATTATTTGATATTTTGAAAATCTACAAAGTGAACTGTTTTTGAAATTTTTATGTGGTACTCTACAGTTATTTAATAATGTAATTCTGAAATTGGAAGCTAATTCTATCACAGCAACAGAAGCATTTCAGACACATTCTGAATTAATTTGTCAACTTCAGGAAAGAAAAACTCACAAATTTATACCACCTTCTGCCAAAGAATTGCTATGCACTCTAAAAGAAAATAATGATGTTCTGGAACAAAAATTCTTCTCAAGCGTAGACAATTTTCATAATTCTAGTATCCAATACTTAGTGTTGTGGAGAACCAGTTTTGATAAAGTTAGTAGGCTTCAGTGGATAAATTTATTAACTGAAATTGCCTGGTCTGGTTTAGATGAGACTGCACAAGTTGTTAATGAAATTATAAAAAATTCCATAAATATTGATTACCAATTTGATGAACGTACATTTGATTAACCAGTTAATTCAAAACCAAAGGGTAGGTTGTGATTCAAGTTCTGAAAAAGTACTAATACTATTGAAAAGAAACGGAAAACAGTTTCAGTTGTTTCAAAAAATGATATTTCATATTGCAATATTTCTAAAATGGTTGAAATGGTTGCGATATCTTTGCCTGGGACATCTGCTCCAGTTGAGAGAGTTTTTTCAATTACGAGGTACATTTGGTCTGCAGAAAGGAGTAAACTTTCAGTATCTATTATTAAACACCTGCTAAATGTTAAAATTAATTTACAACTTTCTTGTGAATTTCTGATGTAATTAAAACAAACAAACCATTTTTGAAAAAAAGTCATGTCTAGTGAAAAATACAGCTGAATAAATAAAGTTTAATGTTTCAGTAAACTGTTAAGACTTATAAGTAATTTCAAAAATATATTCTGGGTTGGACCCAAAAATTGTGGTAAGCCTAATGATACATATGATGTGTAATTAGTCTTGTATAGACTCAGGCTGACCTCTGAGATGTTTGGTTAATTGAACTCCAAACCACCATAGTGTCCAGTGTCTAGTATTCGAATCTCTACAAAAGCAACTAACATTTACTAGGATTTGAACCTCAGAACCTTTGACTTTGAAAATCAGCTGTTAAACAACTGATTTACAATGACAAGCCTGGTGGACAATGTTTGGGTTTAAATATTTAAAAATTCTTCTTTGAAAGTTTATACTTCATATATAGAGCTCAAAAAATCTCTACAATTTTTTAAAATTATAGACCCTGGACCTAAAATTCAGAAACGTTTTTGAAAATTTTCTTTCTTATTTTAGTATTTATTGAAGGGGGTTTTAGATTCAAAGAAAAACTTGAATCTAAGCAAATTTGTTAAGCTTATTTTTAGCTATACCTTTTTTAATTTTTATTATTAATAGCCAGGAAAGCCATAGAATACTTTGCCAGTTTTTTTTTATTGTTATTTTTCAAATAATAAATATAAAATGATTTTTATTTTTTATATTTGAATGTTTGTAAATGTTCCTGAAGCATTTTTAAAAATTTCTGTTTTTTTGTTCTTATGTAGAATTTTTTAATTCTGCTCTTGCCATTCTACTTTATTAACTTCTGCTCATTATAAACATTAAGAATTAAATTTACGATTAATTATTTTATGTACTTCTTTATTATTAGTTTTAAAAAAAAAATTATAAGGTATATTTTTTTAAATTAAAAAATATTCGTATTATAATTTAAATGAATATAAAATTAACTTTCTGTCTCTTTTAATATTGTAAAATTATTTGTTTTATTATTTATAAAATGATTTATTAATGAATTCATTAATATCCTTTATATTAAATCACCATGTATTTTATTAAATTAAATTCTTAATTTAACCCGCTGGGTTGGTCTAGTGGTAAACACATCGTCATAAATCAGCTGATTTTGAAGTTGAGAGTTCTCACATTCAAATCCTAATAAAGGTAATTACTTTTATTCGGATTTGAATACCAGATTGTGGCTACCAGTGCTCCTTGGTGGTTGGTTTTCAATTAACCACATGTCTCAGGAATGGTCAACCTGAGTTTGTTCAAGACTACACATTTACTAGTAGTATCATTACATTTCACTAATAAGTTGCTAATGACTTTAATTGTTGATTCGATTACAAAAAAAAAAATCTTAATTTAAATCAATATTATCATCTTGCACATAGTTTAGGAGTCTACGAATATATTGGTTTATAGTTAATTGTTAAGGGTAATATTTGTTTTTGTTATGCCCTAAATACTTTTCTATGTTAATATCTAGTATATAAAATGTATTGCTTATTTTTATTTCTAAACAAAATTTAATATACTTATGACAACTATTTAGTTTTTTAAGTAATATTGTTCTCTAAATTGTTTTTTTTAATTTTGTGTTACCCGAAAGTCATCAGCATATTAATTCATAGTTTTATTTTCAGGTACTTATAACTGTTTTGTACTATTTTCAGGTACTTATATTTCTAACTGTTATGTCTTTCATGTATTGTATAAATATTTCAGTCATTACACTATTTAAAGGTTAGCTCATTCTTCCAAAAGTATAGAATATAGATAAAAAAAGAAGTAACAGATGGAAAATATTAATTTTAATAAATAATTATATTCTGTTTCTAGGATGTAATTTGTTACCTACATTATCTGTATTTTGTAATATTTTATTGTTTTATACATGGACTCAAGCTATTATTGCAGTTATTATTATTTATTTCTATAAATAAAGCAAGGGATGTATATAAAAATGATATCCGGTGATAAATTGTAGATGACATGGGTTTATATTACAACTTTCATTCATGGTGAACTTTCCCTCTTGTATCCAGACATATTTATAGTCAGCTAAGCTATGCAATGTACACAGACTATCCATTCAGCTAAAGAACATTAAACTCTCTGTTTAAATCAATAATAGCTCTCTTGTCTCCTTTCACAATCTTTTCTATCTCTAATAGTAATTCAATAAATAATCACATTAAAGAATGGCTTCCTTTCCTTATATTTTTTTAATCTTCTTTATGCTTAAAATGAATAGGTGAATTAGTGAGCATACAGTAAGATGTTGTGTGTGTGTGTGTGTGTGTGTGTGTGTGTATGTCTGTGTAACCAACAAAACCAACAATACTTATCTCAAATAGGTGATGTTTTGATGTTTGCAAGAATATAATTTACTTTCAGAAGATAATTTAGTTAGGTCTATATACATTATTTATAAAGAAGTGAAAATAAAAAGAAAATTGGCTTATCTTTTACATATTTAACAAAAAAATATAATTTTTAATTCAAATATTTAGAATTAAGATTATAGTTTAATAATTACAGTGTACTAGCTTAGTTAAAATTGAAAAATGTAGAGGGTAAAAACTGCAATTAGAGGTAGAAAAACAACGGTAAATAAGCATTATACATAATAAATAAGTTCTTAAAATGTGCTTGGTAATAAATTTTTCCATTTATTTTAAATATTATCATTTTTAACTTCAGTATTATTTATGTTTTTTTTGTATATTATAGTTATTATTACTATTAGCAAAAAAGTGGGTGTACGGTCCGCCGCAAAAATGTTACATGATTTATGTTTTATTACACATGAGTTTTTTAAATGTTTTTGCCAATTGTAACTAAATAACATTCATGAATTTAGCATACTGTCAACAAAAAAAGCTTTTAGAACGAAAATATTCAAAATCCTGAACATTTGTAGTTGTTTCTTGAGTTGTGATTCTTTAACACAGCTCTAACCCCACCCAATATTTTCCTTTTTTAACTCCAGAACAGAAATATGATTTTAGATAAATCATTGAGATCAAGAAGTATGTTTGTATGTATGTTTGTGCACCGTGTACAGCCACCTGGTGCTCCACCATTGGTCCGTTCTGCGCCGATAGCAAGTAAAATAAAAATGTGAGGACATACAACAAACAAACAAAGAAACCCATGCGCCATCCCCTTTATGGGAAAGATGATAATTTTCTTTTGTGATAAGGTATTAGTATGTGATTATATTATTACGTTTTAAAAATTTATTTTAATAAAGTTTAAATTTAGTTTTAATTAAAAAAAAAAAATTGAAAATAGATTGTGCTCTTATATGTGAACTATGCTTTCTCAAGAGCCTTTTATGTATATTGTATTTAGAGTATCTAAAACAATACCATGAATAATTTAATTATACTATTGCTTAAAGCGAAACTAGTAGAATATTAAAATTATTTTAATATGAACACTCACTTTACTCCTATTATCATTTGTCACGTACAATTATATGTGTTCCTTAGCTATTTTTAGCGATCGCTATTTCATTAAATGAAAAAAAAAAAACACTGATTGTTAAAAAAAAAGGTTAAAAAGAGAAGTATGTATTCTTTCAATTGTTTGAAATGAAAATAACTTTTCTTCTGTCAAATTTAATCAAAAAAATCTTTTCTATAAAAAAATAATAATTTTAGCAATACTGCTTACCCATATTCGTTCCAATTTGCATGGCAATTTCTTGGGAAATGATTCTATAGCCAAAAATAAGAAAAGACGTTCATATAAACGTAAATCAGAAACGGTTCCTTTGCGAGTTTGGGTTCGCGAAACATTTAGCCCTGCTTTTTGTTCCATCTGTGAAATTAAACCGTACTAAAATTCTTGAGATACAAATCGAGGAATAAATTTTATGGTTTCCTATGGTTTTTGATCTGAGATAATGAATAAAAGTGGTTCCAGAACTCTATCGAACCTAGGTTTTAAGAAAAATGGGGTAAAACACGATAAGGTTTTGTCGGAATATACCCTTTTTTAGGTTTGGAATAAGATAACTTTGTAAATTTACGAATAAATAAATAAATATTTCTAGTAAAATTTGTAGAAAATTTAATTCTGAGAAAATTTATGTAAATAACGTTTATTAACATTAAATAAAAATTTAAGAAATTCAACTTCAATTAGAAAAAAAACTCAAACTGGATTGGAAAAGTAATACAATTTTAAACAGAAAAAATTTTCTTCAATGTTTGAACAAAACTTTATTTATATATGTTTAAAATATGGTCAGGTCTATAACCATAGGCCTAACACTATCATAGTAGTATAAAACCATAGTAGTACTGTATATAAAAAACACTACTCGATTGAAACAATAATCCCTCTCAAAAAGAAAATAAAAAGGTGCAAAACTTTTCTTCCTAAAAACTTAAAAGAATCCTGAGAAATGACGTAAAGAGACTATTAAATATAGACTAAAGAGACGTAAAGAGACTATGAAATAAAGCTTTCTAGAAGGAGGGATTTGAATTATTTTTTATTTGATTGAAGTTTATAAATTCATATAAAATATAAAGTTAAAAGATTTTTTCAATTAAATTTTGAGGTTTTTAAAACTACTTTTTTTAAATTTCAAGCATTAATGTAAAATAAATTTTCTAATTAATTCTCTTGAAATATACGAGTATTATCTAAGTATCACTACGGCATCAGAATATACGCGATAAAAATTTAATACTAGAAATTAACAAATATAGAAATTTGTCTACCTCCAAATAATTTTATTAAAAATAAAATAAACAATCTTCCACTTAGTTTGTTTCGAAAAAAAACTTGGATAACGATACCATCAGAGAGAGCGAGAGAGAGATAGATAGATAGATAGATAGAGAGAGAGAGAGAGAGAGAGAGAGAAAGAGAGAGAGAGAGAGAGAGAGAGAGAGAGAGAGACCTCTTTTATTAAGAAAAAACATCAGTGAAATCAGCTTATGTGGTTGATATAAGGGTTTGAAAGTAAATAAAAAAGAAATATATACTGGTAGAGTTGAAAACCTACATATTATTATTATTATTATTATTATTATTATTATTATTATTATTATTATTACCACTCTTATTAACTCGCTCTTGGACTACGTATCTGAAATTCACGGTACGGAACTTTCAGTCAAATTTTGAAGCACTTCCGTTTATCCATTAGCTCTGAAATTTTGCATTCAGATTTGCTCCTGATGACAACACATTTTAGCAACATTTTCAAGTCGCTGTTGAGTCTAAAACCTAAAAATATTCATTAAGCGGACTGTAAATCCAAGGGTGGTTCATCCGTCGGGTGGATAAATAAAATAAATGCGTGTATGCTCAAAATCTATCATAATAATACAAACACTTATTACTATTAACACACAAGTACATATAAAAACATAATATCCGAACGCCTATCGTTCGAGTAACGACTTGCTGCTAGCACATCCCGCAGCTGAGTGTGTAGTACTAGCCAACCTAGTGGCCAAACCCGGAACCAGCAGGGCGCGAACCACTCCAGTAGAAACACGCTGAACAAAGATGCTCCTAAGTTGTTAAGTGAAAAAAATTCCTCTTGAAGTTATGCAACCTCGTTTACATGTATATTTTCTTAGTGAAAAATAACCTATCCTGTTTCAGTAAGTTTGGATCTAAAATTCGCACACGTTTGAAATACATAATTTCACCAAAACGTAGGACTATACCTATTATAACAAACGACTGGAGCTAAATGATAACACCTTTTTTTTCCTATTTAATCTCCGGATCCACCGTTAGGCATTCTTCAGAGGCTGAAGATGAATGATTTGTAGCGTGTGTGAAAATGCCATGCCTGACCGGGATTCGAACCCGGGACCTCCGGATGAAAGGCTGAGACGCTACCACTCGCGCCACGGAGGCTGGCTGGTAATACTTATTAGTTTTATAAACTATCACGCGGCTACGCCGCGTTCTGGGAAAGTTCTATAACTGTGAGTTGTTACATACAAAATTCACAACTTAATTTAAAATATTTATCATTTTATTTGAATATAATATTTTTTTGTTTTATTTAATTCAATGAGTCTAACTAAAGCGCACGCGCATACCGTATTTAATTCGCGTGGGTGTGGCGGTACTAGCGGTGACGGTCGGCACTATCTAAACTAATGTAATCTCACAACCTACATAGAACAAATTTCGGTTGCACGGTCGGCAGACTGGTGTAGTCGCGAGGCTTAACGTACTAGGTACCGAATCAACCGGGCGATCGATTTCGAGACTCAACCAGACAGAGTTATTTTTTTACACATTAAATATTATTCATTTATTTAATTCTCCCGCTCACCTGTGACGTCACAACATAGCAGACAACTACAACAGCATTTTTGGGGGTGGGGAGTGCGATTTTGAATTATTTTTGTTGCAAATATTGTTGTTTTTTTAATTTTTAACAAATGTGCCTAACAAATATATGACCTTAGTTACGAGATACTGAGGATGACCTTGCTCTGCAGTCTCATCCCCTTGACCTTTTAAGTAGAAAATTGAATAGCATGAATGGCTGATATATAGAAGTAATCTGATCAATTTTGGTGAAAATCGGTTCAATAATTCTGGAGATATAAGGTGATTTAGAGGCCAAAACCGAACACATATACATACGAACATTAATATCCGGAAAATTTCCATCCGATTTTTTGAGTTCCTTAGATGTCAAAACGTCAAGATCCGGTGAAAACCGCATATGCCCAAACTGGACCGATTACAATACTATCCCTTCTATAGTTCTGCTATAGCACTATCTAGACGGGAAAATATATATTCTGACAATCATTTAGCTATTTTCTCCTCAATATTTACGAATTTATTTATACTTAACAATTAAAATATTGATATTACTTTGTAAATATTAAACGCAATGAGGGTTTTTGTAGTTGAAAACGTTTTCTTTGATTTTAATATTCTACTTATTTGTTAATTAATATATCATTTTAACTGAAACTAAAATAATTTATTATTTACATAAATAAATAAATAAAAATGAGAGGAGTACTCGTTATATATCAAAATTAACTATTATTACATATATATATAAATAATCTTTGAACAACCCTGATTAAGCAAAAGACAAGCTTTTTTTTTGATTTGATGATTACATACGTTCAATAATCATTTATGGATATAATTTAAATTATAAATAATGTACGTCAACTCTTTTTATATTTTTAAATTAATAGTTATTAAGTAAGGTTGATTAACATATTTATTTTTGTTTTATTTTAATTTTATTATAACAGGTTTTTGTGAAGGTCAAGTAATATAAAATATAATGAAAGAGGAAATTGAAAGTTGGTGCATAATAAGTGTTAGTTATTTAACAAGAAAATAAGAGTATTTATTAAAAAAAAAAAAAAAATTAATGAGTTTTTATATTTTTAAATGGTATTTACAATTATTTTATTGTTTGTAAATAAGTAATTTATTAGTTTAACATATATACACGGGCGTACGTCAAAATAACTATAATATAGGTCTATAGGAAGAATCCATTATTGGCGTGTAAGAATGTTTGAAAGAAAGTAGACATGACATCTCGTTTCAAAAAGGCGTGGTCTTAAAGGAGAGAGTGTTTTTGTTGCGTAAGATAATAAATATAGAAACACAAGTATACACATACAAACACAATAATATAACCCCATTAAACAACACTACAAACTAAAATACCAATCAGTTACGTAACAAACCCTCTAATTTGAATGATAATCAATACTTAAAGGCATGAAAAAAAATTCCCTAAAGCATAATAACATGTATTGTAAATTAAACATGAATATATTTTCAGTTATATTACAAGAATTCGTAACATTTGAAATCGAATTGGTAATAGATTTCTTCTTATTTAGTCACGAAAAACATGCACATGTGTTTTTTTTTTACAATAAAATTTCGGTTGTATATAAACACATAATGTAACATTTAGATTAAAAAGTTCAAAAGGTTAAAAAACTATCCTCAACGAACATGTAATAACGGTAGCAAATTATATCTGTTTGGAATTTTGGCTGAATTTTTCTTTTAAAAATGGAATCCGAATTTTACCGGATGAATTTCGAATCAAGTGTAAATATTAAAAGAAAAAAAAACTTTAAGGGCATTAAAATATATTTATTTAAGATTTAATGATGTAATTAATTGAATGAAAACAAAAAGTTAATATTACGACATGTTTTTATGCTTTCCTCAAAAGAAAAATGTAGTAGAAAGATTATGAAAATTGTGTTTTTTTTGTTTTTTTTTTTAATTAGAGGATGATCAACTGATCATAAAGAAAAAAATTGTTAATGTTTTACAATAGGTGTACATCGATTCTAGTAATTTATTACCTATTACTATTTAAATTTTCATCAAAATAGGCAACTAGTTACGATAGGGTCCATCACTAGTAGTACATTTGATAAAATGTACAGCGTGTTCAAAAAGTGGCTAAACCTTATGGAAGAATGTTTTCTTCTTTTGTTGCAATTTTAATTGAGGAAATACGGTTTACACAATGATGCAGGGAATATTCATTGTTTCCTAATACATTAGATGTGACAGTTATGCCCAGACCTAGAATGCCTTCACAGAAAAGTACGGTGTGCACCAACAAGTCCTCCATTAAGCGGCTGTACAAGTTCCAAGAGACAGGGAATATGGCAGATGCAGCAAAAATCGGTCGACCGAAAGTGCTAACACCAGAAAAGATGATCGACCTGCAAGCTGCATATTGTATTAGTCCCAAGAAGTTTGTGCGACGCCTATCTAGCCAGTCTGGTCTCCCCGTTTGTAATGCCCACAAGGCATCGCGTTAGTGTTTAAAAATGCGTGTTGTTCACGAGTTGTTACCTGCAGACACTGGAAAAAGTGTGACTTTCTATCAGCGGTTCATGTCATCTGTAACGCCAGATGGGGAAGAACCCGATGATTGGTTTCGGTTTGACGAGGTAAAAAATCCGCGTCAGCTGCACGGACAAAAAGTAGGTGTTTGGTGTCACGTAGGCGAATCTTCATGACATTTTTTCACGGTACAGTGAATAGTGAGCAATACAGATGGTGCAACAATTTGGAAACACTATACCTGCAGACTGGCTACGTGGTTTAAACAGGACAATGCTACGGATCATACAGCCAACAACACTGTGACTTTTTTGGATCAGTGTTTTGATGGACAAGTGATTTCGAAGGGGTTGTGGCACCCACGGTCTCCTCATTTATCCCCTCCTGTATTTTTCTTGTGAGGATACCTTAAGGATGCTGCTTACAAAATTCATCCTCACAACGTTCCCGAATTGCAGATCGAAATTGAACGATGTGTCGCTGCAGTTCCTCAACAAACGTTACAACATATGTTTAAGAGCATGCAACGTCGTATTCAATTAGGTTAATCGCACACTTGAGGCCACTTTCAACAACTATTTCTGTAACTTACTTATATTCCCATAAGGTTGCGTCACGTTTTGAACACTCTTTATAATAATAAAAAAATATGTACAACGATTTACTGGGAGTACTAGAATATTTAAAAAAAAAATTATTGTAATTTTATTATGAGATATTTCTCTCATTTAATTTTATATTACTATTTTTTAATTTAAAGTTTATCAATAACTATTTATCAGGCATTTGAAAAGTCATTTATAACATATTTAAAACTGTCCTTTATGTATCGCTACTACAAAGTAGGATAATTAGCTAATAATTAATTAATATAACTTAAAAGAATATTGAATACTTAGAAATTTATGTTTCATCAATTTGATTCTATCTATATACTCCTAAAAAATTTTTGAGAAATGAAAAAAATAACCGATCTACAGTTGTAGAATTTGTAAGGTAAGAAATGAAAAGATATCTCATTTGTGTGAAATGTTAACGCATAAATTTATTTATTCGTGAACATTTTACCTCCATTTTTTGTTGTTATTCTATTACGTACTAGCAGATCCGGCAATGCTTTGCTACTGCTAGATTTGAGTATATATATATAGATTAAATGAACACAATTAAAAGTTTTATAAAACATTAAAAAACTGAACATTACGGAACTTCACAAAATTTAGTCTTCCACTTTATCCCTTTTCCGTATTTCCCTATTTTCATTTTCCCATTTCCCCATTTTTCCCTTTTCCCCGTTTCCCCATTTCAATTTTTCCCATTTTCTTTTTTCCCTTTTTCCCCACGCGTAAATCGTTTTAGTAGTTTTTTAGTCTATAGTAGATATACATACGAGCATTGCCTTTTAAAAGGCAATACAGAAGAAGAAAGTCTGTATATATTAATTTGTTTCGTAAATATCTCGACACCGGCGCCACCTAGCGGGTATAGTTTTGCAAAAATTTGTCCTTTCACGTAACTAATATATATTTATATATATTCTGAATATGAGCCAAATCGGACCATAAATAATTTTTTTCTAAATAACTTGACCCCAGCGCCACCCAGCGTGTCCAAACTAATTCAGAAACCTTTGAGGACAGCGCCCACCACAACTCACCAAAGTTTCATCGCAATCGGTTGAATGGTATAGGAACGCATACAGAACAAACAAACAAACAAAAAGCATTAATTTTTATATACGCGTATATATAAGATAATCGTAGGTTCATATTTTAATATTTACTTATTTATTTTATCATTAGTGATTTTTGTGAATATTTCTGAAATTTTCAATTACATAGACAACCATTGATCTGAATATCATCAAATAATGATTAATAGGTCTATTTTATTCATTAAAAAAAACCGATGTGGGCACCACACGACTTTCTTTTACGCCTCTTAAATTACATATACACATTTTTTGCTGCACTTCATTTAAACTTATTTCGTTTGAAAGTGAGATACGATCTTCCAATTCTTTAATAAAGTGGACAGTTACACAGAAAAATGATCCTAAAAATTTCCTTAGCATTTTACATTACTTTACATATTAATTTTGTTTCACGTCACTCAAGTAGATATGTGGTGTTAAGTGAGAACGTGTCGGATCCTTAACCATGCACAAATCGGGATTGGTTGAATCCGGCTTCATAACAAATATTTTTTTTAACTTTTTTTTTAATTTAAATGTATTGATCTATTAATTATTATTAAACTCTGATTGTAAAATCTTTTAATTAAAATGAAAAGTACATAAAATTTTATTTCACTAATAACTTCTGATTTTTTCATATTTTTTTTTTTTTTTGTATAGTTATTATTGAATTATTATTTATTGTTAAAACTTTCTTTTACAACCAGAGTTTAATAATTATTAATAAATCAATATATTTAAATTTTAAAAAATTGTTAAAAAACTATAGGTATATGAAGTCGGATTCGCACCGATATGCCTTCCCCTTTTAAGATCCAATTATTTCATTAATTAAAATTTCATTCGAGTATAACTCTGGAACCAATAAAAATAAGTACCACTTATGATATATCGTTGAAAAGCTCTTAATAAAGGCTTATTACTGCAGTTAAGAAAAAGTCCAAAAGTCAAATTTAAAAAACATTTTAAACTCCGGTTTATTTAGAGATCTGACTGTACACATTTTTGGTTCAGTCGATTGCAATCACAACTAGATGTTGCAACAGTCCTAAATACAAAATTTCAACATTTTACGGCTAATCGTTTTTGAGTTATGCGAGATACATACGTACGTATGTACAGACGTCACGTCGAAACTAAAATCAATATGGATTCAGCGATAATCAAGATGAATATTTCAGACGAAATCTGAAAACCGAAATATTTCGCGATTACAATACTTTCTTTACTTTGTACAAGGAAGTAAAAATAATAATTTTTTTTATTTTAGTACATTTTTATTTGTTTTTAAAAAATATCTTTTATATATATATATATGTATATGCACATTACAAAAAAAAAACTTTACTTTTATGAAACTAAATTATTATTCTGTACACAGCATACTTGTAAAAATGTTGAAAAAAATAGCAACTTTTAACAGGCGGGGATAAGTTTTTACTTTTAAGTTTAAATTGTTATAATAGTTATGCAAAAAAATAAAGAAGTTGATGATGAAGATGAAGGAAAAGAAGACAGACATAAAAGGACTGGTACTAAGATGCGGCTTCTCTTGAAGTTTTAATGAATACTCACAAAAGAAAGAAGATAGTAAACAGCCCCAAGCCAAGAACAGAATGCTAATCTTAACACGGCGCCACTCCTATTTAACCTTGGTTTTAGATTGTTAGGTTGTTGAGAATCATGTAAAGACAGCAGCAAAAGGGTTATTTTTAGTGTATTATAATCTTTATTTTACTATTAGAAAAAATTAAAAATATATTGTTTATTAATATGTTCTAAAAATAACAATTTTTTTTCATGTGTCTACGAGTAGACACACGAGTAGTAGAGCGACTCGTATTTCTTGTTAACCAGAACAATAACTTTCTGTTGATATTTTTTTCGCTAGTTATAAAGAATAATAATAATTTTGTGTAAGACTAAAAATTACAGTTTATTGCAGGTAAATCATTCCATTTTTGTTTGTGTTGTTTAACATTGTGCAGTAATATTCTTAGAAAGGAAAGAACATATAATTATGAGATGTACATTTTTTTTGCAATTAAGTTATGAGTATATTTTAAATTTAAATAAAAGAAAAATATTTTTACAACTAATATAATAATTAAGCCTAGTATTACAACTATACTTCCTTTATCCAGATGATCGTTGCACCATCATATTTTATGACAATAATCAGTAAATTTGTCATTAAAACATATAAAAGAGAAACAGGTTTTAAAATAAAATATTAAATTTTTATTTATACGCTAAGCTAAAAAATGTTTCGTGTTTCCTATAATAAAAAAAAGTTTAAAACTTTATTTTTTTTCTTTAATATATTATTAAAAAAAAAACTTTCTGAGCAGAATGAATATGAAATATAATTTTTAGTTAAATGAATGGATTGCCTTTCTAAATAATATAAATTAATATTTATTTATTTCTCTAAGAAAATAAACTTCGTGGATAAAAGAAGAATTAATCTTTTGTTACCGATTTAAATAACAAATTTCATTTCTTAAGTTTTTTTAGGAATTTTTCTTAAGTTTTTAAGGGATTTTTTTCTTTTGACTATGATTTAATTGTGAAATAGTTTATTTTTATTTTTTTTTAAATGTGATAAAAATTTCGTATATCCATTTTTTATACTGTAGGAGGAATAACAGAATTAACGTATTCAAAAAATCCCTTTCTGCACGCCGGAAGGCGGAAGTAGATTTCTCCGATGCTAAGAGGGGATAAAAAAGATATTCACCTAAAAAGTTAAGAAAAACTTCAAATTTACTCAACACCACAATGGTAGCATGTGAAAGTTCACACGTTTAGCTTACGACAAACCCCATCTTCTTACAATTTCAGTAACATTTTGATCATCCCTTGCCGTAAGGGCTGGTCATATCAAAAACTATCTCAGAAAAAGGAGAAATGAAATATATACTTTAACGTATGTTTAATTATTAACATACGTTAAAGTATATATTTCATTTCTATTGTTTTTTTTCTCTTCTTGAATTAATCCACCATAAAAATTTATATCATGGTGTACAGGAAATATGGAATTTTGTAGCGTATGAAAATTGCCATACTTGACCGGGTTTTGAACCTGGGAACCTCTGATAAAAGGCCGATACGCTACCACTCCGCCACGGAAATCGGCGTATTTTATTTAAAATATTTTTTAGCTTTATATTTTTTAGTTAAGGATAGGCCAAAAAATACACAAATTAAAATAATTTTTTAATTTACTTTCTACATTTAAGTCACATTAATGAAAATTTCGCAACCGTTTTTTATGAAGTCTTTTTTTACGTGACCACAAAAAAAAAAATCACAAATTAAATTCAGACCTTTTACACTTTTTGATATCAATTAAAAATAAACGAAATTCTTTTCATAGAAAATGAAGAAAAGAAAAGTGACGATTTCAAAATAAATAAGAACAAACATAATGAAACGTGATAAAAATGAAAAAAATAACTAATCTTTGTAATTTCTAAAGGGTACAAGGTTTTCTTTACATCAAATCTAACTTTAATTACTTTAATTATGTAACAAAGTAACAAAGAATATACCAGTTTATGTTTTATGTTAAATCACACGACACGTAATTAACATAGGAAATGTAGAATTTACTAAGAAGAGAAATCTATATTAAATACGGAGAACGAATTAGAAACCAAGAAAACGACTCAAACTCTTTCTTAAAATTTTATGCTTAATACTCATTTCGATTGTTAAACAATCACTTATAGTGTATTGATAAATAGTACGTATTAAGCGAATAAAAGAATAATAAATAAAATTAAGAAACAATAATAATAGAAACACTAATTAAAAAAAAAAGTTCTTGCATAGTTCTGCGCAAGAAAACTTAGTTTTAGTTGTTTTATTTTGTATAATCTTTTGTGAAAGAAATGTAAAAAAAAACACATAAATTAAATGAGAAAATTAAAAGAGGTATAATTTTTTTTGTGTTAAATATATTTTCTTTTTATAAGAAAATTAAATTATTATAACCGTAAAATGATATAATAATTAAAATAACGAATAGGACTTACCCACAAGCATCCAGTTTAAATTCGCTCATCAATTTGATTCACAGCAAATAAGTGCGTATGAAAACTACACAAATATAGTCAACATAATCTCAAATTGAGGTTACATTGGCCTTAAATTGAGCGTAACTCTAGAACGACTCAACCAATCTTCATAAAATTTTCACATGCACTGCTGCAGATATACTACAGCATTATATCTAAATTTAAATGAAATTGATCGAGTTGTTTTGGAGATTTTTGAGCCACAAATTTTATTCATAGGTCTATATGTCTTCATATATTGTTATTCCTAATAACAATTAACCTTAAATATATATATAAGGAATTACATTTTAAGTGAATTGTGTTTTCATACTCTTCGTACCTCAAAATGTAAAGAAAATTCAATTTCACCCCTCAATCACACCGAGGGACTGAAAGTAATCGTTCTTTTCTAAGAAAATTACGATGTTACTTTCTTAAAATGTATAATGTTTCGGTAAACGTACAATTTAAAAAAAAAAAAAAAAAAAATACAAACAACTGGTCGTTTTAAGGCGTTTTAACTGAAGGCGTACTTAGTGGAAATCTGCAACACAGATATTCTTAGTAGACAATCGAATCGGAGATTTTAGTGATTTAGACATATTTTTTAGTTAAATTTAGGCATTTAATTAGGATTGTCTAAAACAAACACAGTTTGTGTTTTTTACTTTTATTAAAAAAAAAAAAAACTGATAGATGTACTTGTTTTTATAGTGTTTCATGTTTTTTTTTTGTTTCGCAATTAATTTCTATTATTTCTTTATTTTTATTGAATTATTTCTTATAAAAATTCGTACATACTATTTCCGCCATTGTTTACTTATCATGATTGTTTTACAACCGAAATAATCACCCAATTTTATATTTTTAATAGATATTTTTCAACGGGTTTTGTGTTTATACAAACCATGTACTTGGTTTCTTATTTATCTCTGTAACTGTGTAGTATAACATTATTTTCACAGATAATGATATACCGTATTTATTCGAGTACCTCCGCACTTTTATTCTTGGAATTGGAGAGAAAAAATAAGGGTGCGTGGCTTACTTGAAACATAGCCTTTAGCCAGGATAATTTATGTAAAGTAAACGTTTTCTTTAAAGTACCTAAATTCAAGCACATAAATATAGTTACATTAGGCTTTCTTTTATCAATACCGTGTGCCGCTTATACAGAATACATCCTTAATTATTACCATCTTGTTTATGTTATCGGTAGGAACGAAGTTACCGATTTTTATAAAACTAATTCATTCTGTATAGGCTGCATCCGGTTCTAATGACACTACAGTTACAGTATCAGTTACCCATCGTCTTCTTGTCTATTCTCAGTAGTCATTGTACTCTTTGTATATGTGGACGGTTATGTGCATTTTATCTGTTTAATTTATCTTGTAAAGTTTAATACGGTGATTTATTTTAATTTCGGCATTAAAATGAGTACAAAAGGACAGCGTCTACGATCTTTTATTGTAAATGAAAAACTACGCGTTATAGAAGAGGCTGAAAAACTTGGAAATCGGGTGGCTGGAAGAAAATTTGACGTAGATGAAAGCTGCATTCGAGACTGGCGTAAGAAGAAACAACTTCTGGTGAAAAGCACTGGTAATAAAAGGGCTTTTCGTGGCTTAAAACCAAAATACACAGACATAGAAAAAAATTGTATGACTTTCTTATGGAAAAAAGGAAATGCGGTTATGCTGTCACGACAGAAATGTGTCCATCATATGCTTGTGAAATCGCTAAATCATTGAATAACGTTAATTTTAAAGCAAGCCGTGGATGAATAACACGATTTTTTTGCACGAAATGATTTGTCAATAAGACGAAAAATGACCATTTCTCAACGACTTCCAGACGCTTATGAACTAAAAATATTACATTTTCACAAATATATAATAAATCTTAGAAAAGATAAAGGCTATTTGCCTTCTCAGATAGGAAACGCTAATCAAACCCCCCGTATATTTTGAAATGCCATTTGACAATACCGTAAACAAAAAAGGTGAAAAAAGTGTTACGATGCGCACTGGTGGTAATGAAAAACAAAGGTGTAGTGTTACGCTTTGCACTACTTCTGATGCATCAAAATTACCTCCGTACATTGTTTTTAAAAGAAAAACTCTTCCTACCGTACAGGTAAACGGAGTTATTATCAGAGCACAGGAATCAGGTTGGATGGACGAAACCTTAATTTTAGATTGGATCAGGTATGTATGGCAAAAGCGATCAGGAAATTTACTTAAAAAAAATACCGGTATGCTGGTAATGGATAGTTATCGGGGGTATACGACTGATAAAGTGAAAGACATTTTAAAAAAGGGCATGACATATCAGGTAATAATTCCAGGCGGATTGACATCTCTATTGCAACCATTAGATGTCTGCATTAATAAACCGTTCAAATCTGCATTAAAACAACTGTACAGTAAATAGATGGCTGATGAAAATTTCTTTCTCACGCCTACAGGAAGAATCAAACTCCAAGATTTTAACCAGATTTGTGTTTGGATAAAAGACGCTTGGGAAGGTATTTCCATGGATTTAGTAAGGAAAAGTTTAAAAAAATGCGGAATATTTAATGAACTTGATGGTAGTGAAGTCGATCACCTTTGGCAGAGCGACGTAGAGACTACCGGTAACTCTTCTACAGACATTGATAGTGACAGTTATTAATTAAAAATAAAATCCCATTTTAAAAAGTGTATTGAAATGATCCTTTTCAACATGATACTTTCTTTTCGTTTTACTGGCCTACTGATTCTGAACTAAACTAGTACCTACGGTAATTAAGTATTAATGTATTATTAATATTATAATTTAAATGAACGAATTAAATGCTTTACTTTCTGAATATTTTCGTATGTACGTATTTTTTAATCATATGTGTTGCATTTGAAATACCGGTATATACTCGATTTTTTTTTTTCAGATTTTTGGTCCGGAAAATCGAGGGTGGGGCTTATTCGAGGGCGGGGGGTGCTCGAATAAATACGGTATTTAAACATTTTTTAATTATTTTTCTTTCACATTATACTGAATTAAAATAGGAGAAATAAGACAATGGAAAGAGTTAAAAGGTAAGGATAAATATAAAGAAAATGTAATATAGAAAACTATGGAAAGTTATTTAAATCGAAGAAAGAAATTTAAAAATACATTTCGTAAAAAGTTGTGAAAAAGTGTTGAAATAAATAGAATACAAGATTAGGTAAATTGATGACGCGAATAGATGAGAATAAAATTATCGAAATATCAGGCGTACATAATTAATCATATAAAACAAATAATTGAAAGTTAATTAAATATAATAAATTAGAAAATACTAAGTCATTTTTAAAATATGAAAAGGAAAAGAGAATTACGTCAAACAAGTTACATGAGCAACGACAAAAAAAATTAACATTTGAATAAATTTACAATGTAAAAAAATATTACTGTTAACTAAAGGGAAACTTTTACTTATTAAAGAGTTCACTGACTTCGTTTTAAAACTTCGCGTGTCATGGATTTATAATATATCTTAAAGGAGTTAGCGATTTTCTACTAGCACACTAAGCATAAGTTGATTTGTGAAATATTTACTTACTACTTTAAGCCAGGTTTATATTATATTATTTTTTTTCTAAAGAAAATATTCAGATAAAATAACTGAACTCGTTTTGTTAAATAACACACCATTTAAATGAATAGAAAGTATTAAAATATAATAATTTATTATAATATTAATTTGAATTAAATAAATAATATTAGTAAAAAAAGAAAAAGATTAATACAATATAAAATATGATTTTTTTATTTATAAAACACACGTTACTAAAGGTAAAAGAAAAACTAGTATGGAAAAACCCATTGCAGTCCAACCTTATATTACATCAATGTATCAAGAAAGAGTAAAATTATTCCGAAAGAGAAAATGATAAAAACTTGATTTTTAATAAAGAGGGATCCTAAATTCACATCATGGCAGTTAAGAATTCACAATATTTTAAAACATATATTAAATCAGGATTTACCGCATCAGTAAGAGAAATTAATTTAAAACTTCCAGAATTCTGAAGATCGGAGAGGGTTTTTTTACAACTTTTTATACTTTTTTTTGTTGTTTTACTCTTACGTCACAACACATTCGAATCATAGGAATGTACAAAAAACAGGTGGCCAGGCAAGTTAACATTTAACCACACCCTTGAAGAAAGTCTTACCTTGGATCAGGTGGTTGTTCAAAATCTGGAGGAAAAAAACATTTATGTACAATATAAAATAGTCTACAAAATTTTTAGTCGGTAAAGTGTAGCTCTCATTGTGAGTAAAAGTGCTCTTGATCTTTTCGAGTAGAAAATTCTTGTGGACTTTACTAGACCCCTATTGGATTTGTGTTAAGGATTTGAGGACATCATTGAATAGTTATCTCCTAAGAATTTGTGTGATTTAATAGAAGCGGTTTTGCATATTGACCTAATCGGGAAATCTCTTCTTAATCAGTGGATATACTCGTACAAAAAACCCAACCTGGGACTGAGAAGTATATGGGTAAAGCCAGGATTCCTAATCCTTTCTAGTACAATAAAGTTCACGCTATATTATTCATCACAAAAAAAAAATTGTTAACTTAATATACTCAAATAAAACTATATAATTATAATTAAAATTCTGATATGAATAACACTTTTTTTTAAATTTTTTTATTAATGTTAATTAATTTTAAGTATTCTTTAACCCACTCGGTTGACCTACAAGTAAGTTGTCGTCGCAAATCAATTATTTAACAGCTGACTTTCGAAGTGAAGTTTCTGAGGTTCAAATCCTAATAAAAGTAACTTACATTTATACGGATTTAAATACTAGATAGTGGATACCAGTGTACTTTGGTGGTTGGGGTTGAATTAATCACACATCTCAGGAATGGTCGGCCTGAGTTGGTAGAAGACCACACTTTATTTACATGACATAATATCATCCTCATACCACTATACTATGGTGATTGCTTATTGACAAGTTGTACAGATTTCAATGTACACATTAGGAATACAGAAATAAAAGTATATTACCAGATTATACAAAACGAGGAATTTTTGTTTTGTATTAATCTATAAGTACCGTGTAAACTTTTATAAAATATTTGTTTATCACAATCGTATGGAGTTACAGTCGGTGTGTGAGAAATTGAACAAAATAAAATTACACCTTTCCGAATTGTAAAAATAAAAATTGTTTGAAATTGCTGAAATGTACCAAATAAAATTGAAAAGATACTTTCAGAAAATTTTACACGTATCACACAAGATTGAATATTATGCATAACTAATAATTAAAAAAGAGATTAATAAAAATAATCATGAAATAATTAAATAAATATTAAAAAATGAAAATGGAACCGACATCAAGACCGCGTAATGTGATGCAGGTCTGTAGAATTATAAGAATCTCTACCGCTGCTGTATATTATGAATAATGTATATTGGAACTGAAAGGTTTAAGACGAGATATCTCGATTTTTGATGATCTTATCAACGATGCTACTTATCTTGAGCAGAAACTCAGATTACCTGCTCCAGGTAATGTGACGCATACATATAGAATATCAGGATTCCCACTGTCACTTCCTCTCCACCGAACGGCAAAAAACGTTTTTTGCCAATTTTCAAACCGATTTTTTGTGTCTAAAAATGTTTTTCAACATCATGATACCACCGCGAAAAGCAGTGTGTATATATATATATATATATATATATATATATATATATATATATATATATATGTACCTAATACACGAGTTGATATCTTTGCAGGCTGCCGAAAATCCGACTGACCAAAAGAATAATCGCGTAGCGTACTTAACATCATTAAAAGTTGCAATCCGCTGGTTCGCATAAAATCACGAAAAGATTTATAACACGCCGGAATTACGCTAGAGGGGATCGTAGACAAAAACACATACAGAAATAAAATAGATAAATGGGAAGTTAAACCAGAAGCGCCGAACCCTATACAACATCGTTCGAAATGGTCTCAAGAACGGAAGAAGGCCTTTTCTGAAAGAATGAACGAATTTTGGAGGGAAAAGAAGAATGCCAAGCAAAAGAAATATGAATCATGAATGCTTAACGTCTTCCATTCGGAAGTTCTCGACTTATAATAATAATAATTTTTTTTTTTTTTGCGGAGGGAGGTGGAAATGCATTTACGCACGTAGTGTCGGGCTCCCGCTGATGGTATTATCCAATCACTATCAGCAGACTACCGACTAAAACCACTGCCTTTTCTACCAGGACTCGACCCGGAACCGTTTAACACATTACATCCGGTCGAGTCCTCCTATACTAGCCTGATTTGGTGCTACCTAATTTTCAGGACTATCCAGGTCAATCTTTTTGGCTCTGAGAATGTTGCCGACGAATCGGGCTACACTTTCCCAGCTGCTCAGGTCACGGAGCATCATCGCAACCACGTTGTGGGGACTCAATGCTCCGAGATCCGCCTCAAGTGTCCCTCGATCTGCCGCCCACCGAGCACATTTGAAAAAGGTGTGCTCAGCGTCGTCCCGTACACCGTGGCAATATAGGCAGTCGGGAGACGGCGCTTTCCCTATGACATGGAGGTAAGCGCGGAAGTACCCGTGACCCGTTAAAAATTGGGTCATGTAGTACTCCAAATAATAATAATAATAATAATAATACACCGGTTGAATAGATAACCCTCTTTTTTTGAAGTCGGTTAAAAAATAATTTAAATTAATTTGAAGATAATTTCAATAATAAAAAAAGTATAAAGGTATTGTAGCAAAAGTACTGTAGGAGTCGATGCCCGTAAAAATTCAGAAAAAAAAACAGTATAAAGGTTCAAAGACTTATCTTTCATCAAATAATTTTTGAATTTTCCATTTTATTTTCTATAAGCCTTCAGATTTTTATATCTCTTTGTGAATTGTACGACTAATGAGAATTGGTGATATTCGGAAGGTCATGATATCAAGGAAGCGTTATTTTTATTATAAGAATTTTAAATAATAAATATGAATTTCAACATATTATTTTAATTTATTCTGCATATTACTAGTACTAATGAGTTATTTAAAGATATCCTTCTGAAAGTTCAAAAAATAATTAATTTTGTGATGAATGCTGATAATAATGAATAGAATTGTACACAATAAATATTAATAGTAATTTAAAAATTATAATTATCCTAAGAAAAATGTATGTAAAATATTTTTCAAATTATTTAAAAATATTTATAAAATATAATTCAATAAAAAAACTCATTAATCTACTTGAAAATTTCTTTTTGTTTTTAATTAAATTTATCAGTTTTAATAACTTAATTAAAAGAGCCCAGGAGAATATAAGTAAAAATAGAAATATTTAATTTACTAATTTTTGTTACGAAAAATATTTTGATGCGCTAATTAAAAAAAAAAATAAGAAATACAATACAGTTATATTTTAAATTAATTAGTATGTTTGATCTGGATTCTATAAAATTAAATATCTTTTAAATTATATAAATAAGGTATGAAACTTTTCCTGTATTTCCTACGTGTGGAATTATTAACTTAAGAAACTGGATAACTTTAAAATTATTATTTATTAATAATATAGTTCCTGTAATTATTTACATTAAGAGAATTCTATTATAAGAAAATAAATTATTTTTCTTCATTGCTATTTTTTAAGATTGTTGACAAAGATGAATTTTGTTTATTCCCCTACACATTTTCTGACAATTGAGTGATGATCTAATGAGATAGCGTTTTCCGTAGTTGGGAAATTATCCCAGTTTTAACATCCTGCTTGTGAAAGCTCTTCATGTATCTATTTGTTAATAAATTTATTTTTATAACTATTAATTTAATAAATCATTTTACGATTTTTTTAAATATCTTTACGATTAACTATATTAAAAAAAAACTTTTATATTGAAATTTTATTCAGAATGAATAATTGTAAATAACTATGTTAACTATTTCTCAGTTATTTTCATTTTACTTGATGAGTTTTACTTTCCCGGCGAATTTAGCAAGAATAACATTATTAAAGGGGAAAGTATGATGATTATTTACAAATGGTGTGTTGGTTTTTTGAAATTCTTTACGTTTTAGGGTTAAACTAGTTCATCTAGACCAAAAAAATCATATGTATGTGTATACGTACATACGTATGTATGTGGCACTTCTTTTGGCGCTATATCTCAGAATTGACTGAACCGACTTTCTTCAAATTTGTATCAAATATTTCTATATATGGGACATTGTTCATATTAATTATTTTAAAAATTCGTTAAGGAGGTTGGGAATATCGCGAAAAAATCAATTTCGATTTTCTTGAGATAATTTTTAGAGAAAAATTTATGAAAGCAAATTTGTTACCTACAATGTGTTTATAAATAATGCAAATTTTATTCATAAATCAACTCCCACTTCTTAAAATTGAAATATATGTTTTTTTGTTCTTTTGCTGTATCTCTCTTGAATTTAAATATTTTTCAAAAAAATCATTGGATGTTTGTACTTCATGTATAAAGCTATTAAGAAATGATTAGAATTATTTAAAATTAAAGACCCCAGACTTAAAATGGAGAAAAGTGTTTTTGAACATTTTCTTTTTCTTACTTTACTCTTTATTGAAGGGTGTGTTAGATTTAGAGAAAACTTTACTTAAGCAAATTTGTTAAGCTTAATCTATATAATAGCATTATTAGAATTATTTTTTTCTTAAAATTTATTCTCCCTCCTTTAAGAAATATATTTTTCTGTTTTCTGGCACTACTATAATTATTTTAATTTTTATTATTAATAACTAAGAAAATCATCAATACTTTGCCAGGTTTTTTTTAATATTCTTTTGGGAACTAAATTCTATCTGAAACCGCAGTTTTGATTTATTATGCACTTGATTTTTTATCCCTCGTTGCTTTTGAACTTATAAAGGAGCTAAACATGACTTAATTGACAAGTTTGAAGTTAAATAAATATATAAAAAAAAGAATATATAAATAATAAGATGGCTTTGTTATTTTTTGGCAGAAATCAAAGATGAGTTAGAACTATAATAATGAATAACATATTTTATTGCTACGAGACAGAAATTTCACTCGAAAAAAGATTAAATTAAAATAAGATTATAAAATTATAGAAGAAATAATCAGTAATTAAATTTTATAGTAAACGATATTTGGGAAGTTTGTTATTTAGACAAAACTTGTCTAAAAACAAATTTTGTCTAAAATTTGGTTGTTAATAGATAATAAAATTACAAAAGCACAGATCAGTTTTTGAAATAAAAAGCAGGCTGGAATAAACAATAGAACTTTCAAGCACTAAGAAAGACTGGTAGTATCAAATGTACATACTAGAATTAAAAAAAATTCATCAAAATATTTGAATGCATTTTGTTAGCACAAAGAAAGAAAAGGAGAAATAAACGTTATGGAGGTATTTGATACGCTATGTGAAGAAGGATTGGGAATAAAAATATTGATCAAATTTAAAATGAAGAGCCCATAAGATAAGTAGGAAACGAAAGAAATTTATGATAGAATCTTGCAAAGAGACGATCTGGTTGGTGGGTCGTGTAATCTGATAATATTGGATTACGTAAAAAAAAAAAAATTGTATAGGAATACAAAATTTACTTTTTGTTTACTTCAATTACTGAGAAAATAAATATGTATGTCAGTAGTTTTTAATATTTTTTAATTATTTTTCTTTATAACGAAAATCTATTCAAGAAAAGCAGAAATTTCTGCGAACATCTCAAAGGAAATAAAAAAAAATGAACATAAAAATCATAAATTTAAAAATAGAATTCTTTGTAGTTAGAATGCAACTTTCTAAACTATTTATTTATTAAAATTAAACAAGACAAAGGTTAGAATATTTGTAAAAAGGAATTATGTAGGACGACGTAGTAAATTATGTTGACATTAAAATATTACCATAAAAAAAGGAACGGAGAATGACGTTAAATCAATAAAATGTTTGAATATAATTAAAAAATCTGCTATCATTTTGTATACGACAACCAGAGATGATATTAATTTGAAGTTTAAACTTTTGCGACAACAATAAAAAAAAAAAATTATGAAAAATTAAACTTACAAAAAAAATTATTACAAAAGTTTTCAATTGTTTTGTCAGTGAATACATTTTTGAATCGTTTTTGTCAAAAAGTAGAACTGATAAGAACTTTCAGTTAACCTTTTTCTGAAAAAAACTTAAAAAAAGTTTTGTAATTGGTTATGTCATAATAAAAGTTTAAATTTTAAACTGACTAAAAAAAATGTATTAGTTAAGAGTCGTGTGGGTGCAATGAAAAATTTAATTTGTTATTATTGAAAATTGATAAAATTATTTTAAAGTTAAATGTCAAAATATTATTTAAATCAGATATAATTAAGTTTTTTTCGTAATTATATTTAAATATTAATTTTTAACTTTTATAATTTTTCTTTATGCATAATATTTAATTCGATTTGTAATTACACGAATTTATATAAAATATATTTATTTACATCAAATTTTATTTCCAAAAAAGAATATTTTTTATACCTAATCCAAAAATGTATTTTAGATAAATCTGAATTCTCATTTTAAAAATAACTGATTGCTGTGACAAATATATAAAACACCTTCGAACACAATACTCTTCTTCTATAAACGGGTAAAAATAAATAGATAAGTATATTTAATTAAGTTTATTAAATAAGTTGAGGGTTGGCAAGTTTACTATTAAGAATATCAGATGGTCAAAGTCCAATGGAGATCTGGGATGTGGGAGTTTACTACGGGAAATTTATTGTTATTACAATAAGAAGAATGAATCAGGCCAAGGGCGGGCAGTACAAACGTGGCAGACTACAGTATAGTAATATTATTATATTTTATAATATTAGTTTTTAACTAATACGTACGTGGAGAAATAACCATTGAATAAGATACTATATATATTCTGATGATTTTATACGGCCTATATTTATACAAGATTGATTACTTCCCACAGCAAAACTTTCTCTCTTAAAACTGCAATATAAAACCTCTCATTAATGTCAAAACTTCTACCAGTTTGATACTTTTCTTCTGCTTTTCCTTTCTTTTGTTAAAAAAAATTAGTGTATCCTTCTTAATAAGGATAAATATATCTTTTTATGTTAGAGAAAGAAGTAGTATTACTTTTATTAAAAAGTAAAAAGATGTTTTGTTTTTACAGTTTTATTATCAAAATAATTACTGTATATATTAGGTACATTTCATAAGAAAGCTACCTATTGTAACGGGTACCATGATTCGACGTCCGTAAAATTTCGACATATCTTCGCGTTTCACATCCTCCCAACCCCAAAACCACCGTCAGTTTAAAAGTTTATATATAAATTTATATATGTGTATATCTATTTATTTCACTTTCTTGTGGACACTTTCTTGTGTGATCTAAGAATCTGCTAAGAATTTGAGGTTCAGATAACAAGTTTAAAGACCTTATAAGATAGTAGAAATATATGGAAACGCATTGCTAAATTATCGATCCGGTCTTATTAACATGATAGCTTTATGCTGAAAATGGGAGATAATAATATGTTAAGTGAAAGGGGACGAGACAGTACGATTGTTAAAAGAAGCATAACCTATACAAGGAATACAATTTTTCATGTATTCCAGATATAAGTATGGTTGTTACGGGTTTATTGTTTTTCTTAAAAAATACTTAATAATATATTAAATTTGAGAATAGGGTAAACTTTTTAAGATGAACTCAAGCTATCAATTATTATTGATCTGCTTTGTTATTTTATTATAAATTATCTTTTATTTATGTAGAGTAACAATACTGTTAGAGAAAATCTAGTTTTATTATTAATATTATTATATTCATCATCTGTCAATATGTACTTCAGTTTAAATTTGCAAGTATGTCGGGTAACATAACTCAAAATATTTATAAAACTGATCTTTCTGTATAACAAGCATATCATGTCAGATTCACAAGGGATGTAGAGGAGTAAAATGGTTTCCCGTTGTCTTATTCACCGAGCAAATTGTATCGTTTTACATCGGCAATCCAATCCCACTGAAATGTTCTCTCAGTTTACCACAAGGGATTGGTTTCTTGGAGAAATCAATTCTAATTAGTATCGCTTGTATCTCAGGTAATTTACGAATACATGTGTCACGGTAGTAAGAAAAACTAAAGTATAATGTAAGGTGACAAATAGTTATGTCCATTTGACACATCGATATATACGTTGACTTTGTTCAACAAAGGTTGAAATTAAGAAAAAAACTGAGCAAAGATTTATGACAAAATAAGGAAAAGTTATTAACTCTTTATCAGTAAAATTTTACTGTTTTTGTTGATATTTCTAAAGTGATTTTCTAAATGTTTCACTTCTTTTCAATTGGATCTTCAAAATGCAAGGCCTTAGGGCTTTTGGGAGGGCCATGGGGCCACGGTCTCTGTTGGATCCGCCACTGCTCAGATAACGTATGAAAAAAACAAAAATTTTATTTTAATCAATAAAATAGTGAACCATTTTATTATTAGAAATTTTTTTTACAATACAACATGCAAAGAAAAAATCCTATCCCTTCCGTTTTATCCTAACAGATTGGATGAACGTTTTTAAATTAGAGACTGTGTTTTGTTATTTTTTAAAATGAATAACCGGTTTTTTTAATGAATAGCTTGAAATTCTTTTTTATATCCTAATAAGGATTTTAGAATATTTAAATATCCTAAAATGTATATCATTTTTGGGTTAATTTTACATGTGATCAATTTCCACTGACTTCTGTGGCAGCAGAGTGGTAGCGTCTTTCTCTTCATTTGGAGGGTTCTAAAATTGAATCTTAGTCAGGTATGGCATTTTTTATATGCTAAAAAATAATTTATTTTTAATTAGCGACTATAATTTTGGATTTAATCTGTGTGTTGTTAAAGTAAAATTGATTATTAATGATGAGAGCTCTTCGAACGAGATTCGAGGACTACTATATAACTAACGCTGGTCCTAGCTAACAAGCATTCTTTCAGACATATGCATAAATCAAACTCATATGTACCAAAACGTTCTTCTACCGGAGAATTTTTAACACCTTTAATCTTTTTTTGTTTTTCAGTGAAAAAAGTAGAACGTAATTAAAGAAGACTTAAATAAAAGATATAAACATAAATAAGATTTTATTACAAAACAAATAATTAATAAATGAATGACTAGAGATATTAAGTTATTTGTAAAATAATTTTAAAAAAAATTCCCGATATTATTTGAATTAGAAGAAGAAAATAATGTGATAATAATAACAATAATAAGACCGTAACGAAAGTGAAATCACTATAAAAAATTCTTGGTGAGTTCTTCTACAGATATTGGTTCCCATGATTCCATGCCAATTCTTTGTTGTTCACAGTCTATTGTACTTTGGATCGCAATACATACATCTAACAGTAGATGGTTCAAGGATAATGCTTTATAAATAGGTATTATGTGCACGAGGATTATTGTTTGGTATGTTGCACTCACTGTTAATGCATTAGGCTAGTTTATATTATCGATTTGAACGTAGATAATAAGCACGTCTATTTTTACCACAATTTACGAAATATTTCTTTTAAAAGTTTATTTCATTATTATAGAAGACTAATTTTGCTTATCAGTTAGCGGTTTTTTATCATTCGGATTTATTTGAAATTATGAGATTAACTAAAAAAATATCTAATATTTCTTACGTTTAAATAATATAAAATTAGGGTTACGAACCCATGATACAAAAGAAAATGCGTTACTATGAATACAATTTTTTTTAACCTTGCTAATAAAGGCACTTATTAAAAATGTTGAAATTTTATTATATAATCCAAACAGAAGTAATTTCCATATATAAAAAAAAAAAAAAAATTAAAAATAACTTTATTTCGAGTTAGACAAAAAAAAAGATTATAATATATTTTTTATAATTAAAATATGAAAAAATAAATCGCCTGTATTTATGCGCTTCGATGGAAGTAACATGCACCGAAGTGAAGCCGCTCGGCTCGTGATCGGGGGCCTTCGGCCCTTCTCTCGGCCATATCAGGTTGAATACATCAGTTCTTTTCTGATCAACGAAGTTAAGTAACATCGGGGCACTGTTAATACTTGGATGTACCGTTTAGAAATTTCACGTGCTGTTTTTTTTTGTTTTAAATAAATTTTGTTTTATGTATTTTTATATTATCAGTAAAATGTAAATTATTATTATTATTGCATTTTTTAAAATAAATATTTTAAAACATTTTTATCAGTTTCACAGTTGTGTTTTTTGTTCTCAGTACATTCACTATACGAGTAGAAAAGATTAATCTTTTCTATTTTCTAGAAATTAATGTAATCTGATATATTTTTTAAATGAAATTTAATTAAAATTTATGTTCATTAATAGAGGGATTAAGAAAAAAATTTTCTAAATTTTAAAAAATTTTTATTTAATGACTGAGTAACAAACTCTAACAAAAAAAAACCTGAGTTTCAGTTGTAAAAGTCGTCCAAAATTCATCAGATTTAATTTTCTAAATTCATTTAAATATATTTCAAGACGATATCAGAATGATGAAGGAAAATTTTGTAGCATACTTTCATGGCTTTTATTATAAAAATTATTTTTTTCTAAAACTTTTTTTTTAACGGACCACCGTTAGGTATTGCTTCAAAAATAGCAATTTTGTAGTGTATGAAAATGTGCCATGCCTAACCGGGATTCAAACCCGGGACCTCCAGATGAAAGCCGAGTTGCTAGCATCGCACCACGGCGGCCGGCGAGTAACACCTGTATGCATTTATATATATATTTTTTTTAAAATGTAGGTTCAAATTTTACTCATCATCAAATGAACTTTTTGATGTATTTTTTTTTTTATAGTGGAATTTGTGGTGATATTGTAACTTATCTAGATAAATCTTTTAAACGAGAACTTCAATTATGTACACAAAAGATTTCAAGAAATTTTTTTATTTATCTACCGTTATCATTATTTTGTAATTATCTAAAAATAGTATAGTAGCATTAACACATACAGTATACAATTCACAAGAGGGTAATGGATTTTTTATTACCTAGAAGCATTGTGATGTATAGCATAATATTATTTTGATATTCAAAGTAATTTCAACTGAAAATTTAAGAAAATTTGTTAGAAAAATTAAGATAATTAATAACAAAAAAATAAATAATGTTGAAACACCTTTCGTAGAATCTTAGCTATATTTTCATACCTTGTGAACTACTATTTTTCATAAGGTAAGGTTTTTGTTTTAAATATCTACATTCAAATAAAAACAAAATAAAAAATATAAATAAAATAAAAATAAAACCGACTTCAAAGTAAACTCGCTCTAAAAAATACTTTTTTGAATTCTTTAAATGTTGAAGTAGATGCTAATTAACTAAACTTTGAAGATCGAAATTTAAAGACGAATGGGAAGTATTATTTTTTTACACTATAAGAGGTTTTTTAATTTTTTTAATTAAAAAGGGAGTTATTCTTATTTATAAACAGATTTAAAATCAGACACAGTAAGGATTATGCTGAAGGACTCATTATTTAACCCGTTTTATGTTTTACTTTTATCTCTCTTCTTATTTTTGTTTAGCCTCCGGTAACTACCGTTCAGATATTACTTCAGAGGATGAATGAGGATGATATATATGAGTGTAAATGAAGTGTAGTCTTGTACAGTCTCAGGTCGATCATTCCTGAGATGTGTGGTTTTAATTGAAACCCAACCACCAAAGAACACCGGTATCCGCGATCTAGTATTCAAATCTGTATAAAAATAACTTATTTTACAAGGACTTGAACGCTGGACTCTCGAGTTCCATATCAGCTGATTTGGGAAGACGCGTTCACCACTAGACCAACCCGGTAGGTTTTTACTTTTATCTATTTGAGAATTTATTAACGAAATTAACCTTGAAATTAAAAATAATCAAATGATAGTGGTTTTTTATCAATAATGAATTACGTTTAAATTAAGATACTGGTTATAATTACGATTCTACTTAGTAAAAAAATCTGATGTGAACAGTACATGACTTCCGCCTTTAAATTACATAAACACATTATTTTAAACTGAAAAGTACTATAAAATTTTATTTCATTAATAACTTCTGATATTTTTCCATATATTTTTTTTATTTTTATTATTCTTATTGAATTATTATTTATCGTAAAGATTTTTTTACAATCAGAGGTTAATAATTATTAATAAATCAATATATTTAAATTAAAAAAAATAAAAGTTAAAATAAAAGGAGAAGTCTGATTCGAACCAATGTGCCTTCCCCTTGTATGATCCAAATATTTCTCTAATTAAAATTTTATTTGGGTATAACTCTGAAACCAATGAAAATAATTACCAATTATGATATATCGTTGTAAAGCTCTCAATGAGGGCTTATTAGTGGAGTTAAGAAACAGTTCAAAATCCAAATTTTGTTTGGATTTTTGACTTTTTGGACACTTTTGGTTCAGTCAAATGCAATCAATAGGGGAAGTGCACAAGTAGATGTTACAAACAGTCCTAAATCCAAAATTTCAACATCCTACGGCTAATCGTTTTTGAGTTATGCGAGATACATACATATGTACGTTCAGAAGTCACGCCGAAACGAGGCAAAATGGATTCAGGGATGGTGAAAATGAATATTTACGTTAAAATCTGAAAATCGAAATTTTTGCGATCACAATACTTTCTTTACTTCGTACAAGGAAGTAAAAATAATCGTACCATTTAGTAAATAATTTTACTAATACGATTCTATTTTTCATCTTGGAAAGTAATTTCTAAATTATGAAGAATGGACTATTTAATGAGCCATAAAAAGATAATAATTTAATTACAGATTGTTATTTAAAGATGCGGTTTAAACTAGAAATTATTACTTTAAAATCATGCAATAAAAATTTGTTAATAAATCAAAGCTTTCGTATCGAAAGCAAAAAAATTATATATCTAATTTTACTATTCGATACATGAAAAATGTTTTACAGTATTCATAAAAAAAAGAATAATGTTTGGGACTTAAGGCTAAATATAGCCTAGTATAACAGTAATCGTTTATTTCAGATTAACGGTTAAAGATAATCTGTAATACTTTCTCCAGTTCAAAAGGACGAGATCTGAGTGTCTGTAAGTGAAAGTGGTTACAAATAGTCTGATGTCTGGTCGATTAATAAACTGTATGATATTAAAACAATGACACTGATACTATATTAATTTTAAAAAAAAGAAAGAAAAAATAAAATGCTTAGAAAATAATATATATATATATATATATACATCATACACACACTCATATAAATATATGATATAAATCTTAAAATGAAACTTTAGAATTACGATTAAACTTATTTTTATAATAAAATGAATCCGTTCGTCATAGGTTCTACAGATAAAGAAAAACTAAAAATCTTTAAAAAGAGAACGCTCAAGAACTGTTCAATAAATTAAAAATTTAAAATTACTTGTACTTGTAGATGGACCTTAATTAACATTACATGCTGTTTTAGATACTTGTAGAGATTGTTAAATAATCATTAACAAGTGTTTAATTTATGTAATTTGATAACATTATTATGAATAGTATTATTAACAAGTATTATTACTATTATTAATAGTATTATTATTATTTAGTATTAATAACTAAGTTATTAAACTATTATGAATGTAATTTGATTATAGAATTATTTGATAATTTGTAATTTCCAACTAATTTCGTTAATAGATTCTCAATTACGTAAGACATAAAATAAGTTAAATAATAAATCTTTTAGCATAATATTTACTATATCTGATTTAATTTTTTTTTAAGATACGAATAACCCTTGAAAACAATATTTTTCTCTTCTATTTTTTGATAAATTTCGATTAACATCAAACGAAATTTGGAATGTAACTCTTTTAACAAAATAAAATTAAAACAGCGCTTTAAAAACTAAAACATTATAATTTTTCATATTCTTCTTTAAACTACGGCCTTTTAAATTTACAAGAATAATTAGACAACTATTTTACCTAATTTAGTATCTACTTCAATTATTTAACCATTATTTTCAACAAACTTGTGTTATATATTTATTTTACATATATATATTACATAGATAAAGCCGAAAGTTTGTTTCTTTGTTTTTTCTCGCATCACGCGAGAATCTATGGAACGATTACTTTCAAATTTGAAGGATACATTCGAGTTATTCCAGGGGAGATTTTAATCAATAAACCGAGACAGTTTTGAATTAAAGATATTCATTAAAAAAAAGATTAATTCTTTTACCTTACTGTTATTATATTTCTGTCACCATAGCAAAAGAAATAAGTAATGAATTTTTTACTTACTGCAGTTATTACTAAAATTAATAATTTAGTTTCTTTTTCAGGTTACTATGAAGCCTGAATACTTTAATTGTTATTTATCAGTATTCTCACAACCACGAGGGTAACGAACACTAAGGATGTTCAGGGAGCGGAGCCCTCTGGCAAGACAAGTAGGCCCCTTGGCCGTGGGGAGTCCCTGGGTCAGCTTCAGAGTTCGCCTGGGGTCTGGGAGTTCAGAGGCCCGAACCCCGACCGACTAGTATGTATATAAAATAAACAAAATAATTTGAATGAAAGATATATAAAATTGTCAATAAAAAAAAATAAATAAATAAATAAAAAAAAACACGATATAATAGATAAATATTTTAGTTGATTTTATTAAACAAAACAAAAAATTAACCCACCGGATTGATCTTGTGGTAAACTCGTCGTGGTAAATCAACTGATTTCGAAGTCGAAGTTCTGAGATTCAAATCCTAATAAAGGTAGTTGCTTTTATTCGGATTTGAACACTAGATTCGTGGATACCGATGTTCTTTGGTTGTTGGGTTTCATCAATTAACCATAAATCTCAGGAATGGTCGGCTTGAGTTCATTCAAGAATACACATTTTACCCGTACGGTTACATTACACTGATAAGTTGCTAATGACTTTAATTGTTGATGCGACTGTAAATAAATTAAGAAATAATACTTTCTAATTGTGATCGGTCCAATAGGAAAACTACTTTCCACCAGTTCTTAAAAACTTGAAAAACGCTCTCTCCTGCATCTATTGAATAAATGAAAAACAAGTTTTTCTTGAAGTTATTATGAAGTTTATTAAGTTTTAAAGGCTTGGCTGTAATATTAAGTATAAAGAATGAACTTAACGGTAAATGTTTATTACAGTAAAATAATAAACGTAAAATTATAGGTAACATGTTGATGTCCGTTTTGTTTGTCCTTTACACCAATTTTTAGTAATAGAATTCCACGATTATAAATTACATAATTTTCTTCTTCCTCATCGTTCATAAAGAAAATAACTTGTCAAATCTTTCAATAAATATTTTGACAGTTTAGCGCAGATTAAATGTAATGTGAAATTTTCGTAATCGGATTATATTTATGGTATTACAATTTAACACCTAAATTATTTAATTTTTAATTTAAACAAAATCTTTTAAAATTTAAAACATTTTTTACACAATTATATACAATTTTTATTTCATCAGTAATAAAATTGTTTTGAAAATCGATTTCTATGTTTTTAATATTTAATTACAAACAGGATAATTGACACACTTATCTATATAGTTAATGGGCTGTAATGTTTACTTTTTCCTTTTTTAAAATGAAAGAAGAATTTAATGATACTTTTTATTGTTTTTACACTTTAAATTGAATTGATTATAATGACTATTGAGGTATGTTTCATTAAACAAAAAAAGGAAAAAAAGATGAAAAAAAAAGACAAATACCAAGAAGAGGACGTGACATATAAATGTTATTCTACATTTTCCTTCTCATTTTTCCTTATTGTTTCAAATCTTTATGACCTTTGCCATTTTTAGTCATTAGTGTTTACAAAATAACTTAATATTTATTGAAAATTATTGAATAGGATTTAAAAAAATACAATAGTTATTTTTGATAAGAGAAAATTTTTATCTATTTTGATACTAGAACTATGTAAAATGGTTATTTTAGAAACGTGATCACTATTTATTTAGAAAGGTGTGTACTCTTAGAAGAAATATATATATAAATAAAAGATCTTCGTTTTGTGTTTGTTCTAATAACTCAAAAACTACTTAACTGATTTCGCTGAAAATTTCACAATTTATTATTATTTGTCCCGGGAGTGTTTACACGTCATTATTTCTACAATATTTAATAATTTAATCACATAATAACTATCTAAGTCGATATTGACGTAGAAAACCATCGATATAGACAATGACAATCGATATAACCGTATCTCTCGATATATACAACGATATTAAATTTAGTAAAAGAGTTTTAGATTATTTATATGCCGGCCTCCACGGCGCAAGTGGTAGCTGCTTCGGCCTTTCATCCGGAGGTCCCAGGTTCGAATCCCGGTTATGCATGGCATTTTCACACTCGCTACAGATCATACATCTCATCCTCTGTAAGCAGTACCTAACGGTAGTCCCGGAGGATAAACAAAAAAATGAAAAAAGTTATTTATTTTATAAGTTTTTTTTTAATGATTTATATAGTAGTGAGATTCGTGAGGTTTGAATTGTGGCAAACATTCTGGCAGATGCGTCAACATCACCGGACCTATAACAACTGACACGATAATACAGGCGATGTTAAGCAGCAGAGATAAATTTAACACTGTGGTGAGATACGTAACACATGTATTCACAACCAAAAGCAGAGAGGACGGAATGACAAGAGATGAGGGATAACCTCCACAAAACAGCGTCAATGTATAACATACACTACTGGTGGTTAGGAAGACCACAAGACGTAAACTAAACAGAGAGCGAAGGGGTGAAGGACAGCCCTCTGCAGAGCCATCACTCGTCTGCACCTGAGCGGATGGGTGCTGGTGATAAAAAAAAAAAAAAAAAAAAAACATTCTGGCGGGTCCACTAGAGCAAATATAACAAAGTTACTGAAGGTAGATTAGACCTTTGTTTCGCTGTTTCTCTATTTATTTCACTGTTTCTTTATTTGATTAGTTATTCTTTGTATGATAGATAAGAATATTTTTTAGTAACAATTTTGTTAAGCACGGCCCGTATTATATTCTTCCTATTTGTAATAATAATTAAAAGTTCACTAGTAAATTATAAAAAAATCGTGGTGTTTGCTTAAAATATAACAGCTGGTCATCATATGTTAGAAAATTATGTCAACGTAAACGTCCTGTTAATTTAGTGGTCTCAACTATTGAGGAACAACTGTTCAACTGTTGATCTGAACTGTTGTATTTTTTGGTATTTCCTTTGTTTTTATGTTCTGAATTTGATCAATATTCTTTGGACTCATCTTTGCATGTACTTAATTATGCTCATTATATAAAGAATTTATGTGAACTGTATAAGATATGTATACATATACAGTTCTTTGAGGGATTTTAATAGATATCCCTCTCTGCATGTCATTTTTTTTTGTATTCAAACTTATTTATGGTTCCAGTAAATTGGAATCGACTGTAAATTAAATACTACGCAAAAAATAACCATTTAACAAAATATGATCTATGTTTATAGTGAGTGCTTAGTATGTAAAATTTAATATTATTGATTATGAAAAATTTAAATACATGTATTTCATAGTAACGATATAGACGGATAGTTTAATTTAAAAATTACGAAATTTATAATAATATTTCCTCAGATTAACCTGAAAACCCAATTACATTTCAATCTTATTACCTAGTGTTTGTCTAATACATCCTGAGAAAGCAGTATCAATTTTATTTAATTATAAAAATTTAAGTACAATGTTATGAGATGAATTTAAATTAAAATCTAATGTCTAGCTCTTTGATTAAATTTGAACCAAGGTCCATTTGCATCACAGAATCGAGGTCATAGCAAGTGATCTAATTTAAGATATATATTAAAAATTTTGTGATCCTTATGGTTGTAACTGTTATTAGAATACTTGCTGTAAATTCCATGAAAAAAATGCAACCTTAGATTAAAATTCATTCGTTGTTCTACAAAGAATTTTTTAATATTACTAAAGTACATACTCGTACTGATATTCTAGAAACATAAAAATCAGTAGCAGAGTTAAGGTATTATGTCCTTGATAAAAAAGAGAGACTTGTGGACAAAGCAAGTAACCAGCTCTCTAACAGATAGAGAATAATGGCAGTAAGCCAAAAAAAATTTATTTGCAACAACAAACAAGTTTTTAATTGTACGCATTCAACAACAATAGTATTAATTTGTATAATTCTTTAAAACAGTTAAAATTTCTTATGAGTTTTTTCAAAATTTGCAGACAAAATTTGATTGTGTAAATGTGTAATTATATTAATGAATTAACCTTACCGTATCATTTTTAATTAATATTGATGATTTAAGCAAGCATTTAATTAAAATGGTTTTTTAAAAATTATTTAATTCAATGAATAGTTCTGAACAAAAATTAGATTAAAAAAAACCAAAAAAAAAAAACATTATAACAACTTCAAATGCTGTATAAAGGGTACAACTTCTTTGTATTATCTTGAATTATTTAAAAATTAGAAGATTAACCTTGAAAAAGTAAAGAAAATTTGTGGTTTCGACAATTATTATCTGATTTGTGGTCAAAAGAAAATTTTTTTTTTATGATTTGCAGTTGACCTCCAATCAAATACGGTAGACTAGGTTACCTTCCAGTTCCTTCAAAGGCTCAGTTTATTAATTACATTCTATAATAATAATTGTAGATATCCGAGAGTTTATCTAGACTTAGGAATAACTGATAATGTTATGTAATAGTTATATGAAAATTACATTTTTCGCAGTAATAAGGGAATATATTTTTTTTATGTGTACGTTGCAATCTGTTTTACTAATGGAGGATGACATATAAATGAGGAGTAGTCTTGTACAGACTCAGGCCGACCATTCCCGAAAGGTGTGGTTAATTGAACCCCAACCACTATAATATACCGGTATTCATTACAGGTCTATTATTCAAATCCGTATAAAAGCAACTAACGTTTAATAGGATTTGAACCTCAGAACCTTCTACTTAGAAAATCAGTTGTTAAAAAACTGATTTTCGACGACGAGTTAACCACTAGACGAGCTCGAAGGGCTGTAAGGAAATCTGAACTGAAAATCTTGTTTATTGCTTTTAAATATTTAAGAATAACTGATTTTTTTTAAATTAAAGGTTAAAATTACTTTTTATAAATATTTAATTCTTTATTCTTCAATTTTTACTAAATACCTTTATTGCTTGCGACTTTACTGTAAAAATGAATTCAATTTTAAACCAAAGGCCTGCCCATAGACTTTATGAAGGAAGAAACAAAAATTGAGACTCACTGACATTTCATTTGCTGGACTGCCAAAATTCTATATTTATTATTACATTAAGGTAATGGTTGCAGGCAGTTGCTTTCTACAGTCGTTCCGATCGGGTACTATAAGTGTTTTCTACTTAACTGTGGAAGTAGGAACTAATCTTATATGTTTATAAGACTGTAACTCCAGAGCCTTAGACCCGACTTTGTGAAATTAATGAAAATTTCAAATGTGAATCTAGGTTAATAAAAACTGTAAAACCAGTTAATATGAAACTAATCGAGTGAGTATTAAATAAAATCGATTTACACGAAAAAGAAGTTTGTCTTGTAAGAGAAAGTGATGGTAAATATCCCGTTCAAGTTCTTATTGGATCAACTGACATTCTTTCTGTAATGTGACAATGAATTTCACGTATTTTTTCTTGACTACAGTCGGAGTAGTCTTAACTAGCCTTAATTATGCTTACATTTGTAAGGAGAAAAAAATAATTAAAAAAGACGATAAAAAAGGAATAATATTGCTAAAGAAGAATGTTTTATAGTGATAATTTAAAACTTAAATTTTTTTTATTAACTGATTTTGATAAATAAATTGAAAATAATGATTATTCGTTGGCAACTTTTTCGCTTGTGTCTTTCATCTAGCAAAATAAATTTAATCCAATTAAAAAATAATATTCAAAGTTGTTCGTAGCTCTGTATAAATAAACCAAAACTAAACTCCTGAATTTGATAATAGGTGAGAGATATCTTAGTCTTTTATTTTGCAAAAGTGTAATTACGATCTATAAGCAAAATAATTTTTAGTTTTTTAGACTTAAAATTTGTAGACCAACCATAGGAAAAACAAAAGTTATAGAGAAATGAATGTGACTTTCATGAATTAACCAATATATAAATTTATATGCGTTTTGATAGATGATTGAGATCAGAATTTTAAAACAAAAATTCTATGGAGTAAAATATCATATGATTCACTCTCCTTAAAAAAGGATGGTGCGTGGGCTTGCTTATTTATATGTGCTCACATCCTATTTTAGTTGCTATTGGCGCAGAGCGGACCAATAGTGGTGCCCGGGCGGTAGCATACAGCTCACGAACGATTTATACTTCTTGATACGAACGATTTATCTAAAATTATATTTGTGTTTTTGAGTTAAAAAAGGAAAAACTGGGGTTAGAGCTGTGTTAAAAAATCAGAATTAAAGAAACAGCTAAAAATGTTCAGGATTTTGAAGGTTTTCGTTGTAAAAGTTTTTGTTGTTGTTAGTACGCTAAACTCATGAACATTATTTAGTTACAACTGGCAAAAGCATTTAAAAAATCATGTATAATGAAACATAAACGATGTAACACTTACGCGGCGGGCTGTAGGCCCGTCTTTTACCTAGTCTTCCAATTACTAATTCAGTTTAAGCCTGTATTTGATTATTAAACACTTAAATAAGATTTTCCTTATTAAATATTATCTAAATCAAACTTAAAAATAAATTTTTTCCTTCACTAGAAGTTACACAGTTTAACAAAACAAAACATGTATTTTTTTTTTCTTAATACAGTATGATCCAAAAAGAGATTTCGTTCATTGGTTAACTATAAATCGATAAAAATAATTTATTACAGACGAATTTCACAAGACATTTCGTATAGATAAAAAATGTTTAAAAAAAATTCCATAAAATTTCAGGCTTTTTTATCATAAAAATAGACTTGTGATTTTTAAAGATAAAAATCCAGTTTATTTCAACGTTTACTGGCTGGATACGACGGAATAGCGAATGTGGGTATTACCCATTTAGATCACCATATTTAACTTTTCCTCCTTTTTTTTTTAAGAGGGTATTTTGAAAACAATTTTATATTAATAATGTAATGAAATTTACAAAAAAGGACCATTCAAGGAAACGTTCTTCAAACATATATATATATACTTTCTTCTCTTTTTTAATATAAACGGAAAACTTAAAATTATAACTTAAAGTAATATAAACTTATTGAATCGGTAAGGTTATTTGTTTTTTTAGAGTAAGATTTTTTAACTACTGAAAAATAAGATTTTATTTTGAAAAGAAATTTAATTTTTTTGTGAAAAATATAAATTTATGTGATTTACTTTGGTGTTCTTGTAAAATTTCAGTCAAATCGATAGGTGAATCGAAGATGTATAGTCTTCAAATATGTACTTACTATAAATGGATAAGCTAGAATTATAATAATAAAAAAACACATATATATATATTTTTTTTAATTTTTATACATTTACTTATTTTTTGTATACCAAGACTCGAACCTTAGAACTTTCGATTATTTATATTTCGTTGTCTATACATCGGAGAATAAATAACTAGGCTAAATCACTATAAAAAAAATATATATATCTTTAATTCGGTCACTCGATGCGGAATAAAAAAAATTCCATTTTTAAGATGTTACACATGAAAAAACAGGAGTTTTAAGAGAATTATCAGGTTAAAGAAGAAACATGGGTAAAAAATTAACGATTGGTTGGCGTCAGAATTTCAATTAACAAAGAAAAAAAATAAATGTGTATTTTATGTAAAAGTTACAACATAAATTATGTTATATAATAACGAGAAACGTTAAAGATAAAAAAATAAATAAACGACACGTTCTTATCGTGTCTAAAGTAATAATCAAATTATTACATACAAGGGCTTATTAAAATAAACAGTATGAAAATTACAGTAATTTCCTTTTTTGTCATTTTCTTTTCCTTTTTTTTATAATTATTTCCTTGTTGTCATTTTAATTACATTATTATATTTTATAGTAATTTTATAAAGGTCGTAATTGCTTCTTTTCTATTTTCTATAATTTTTCTAGTTTGTTTCATAATGCACTATTTTGTTTATTAAAAAATAATAATACGAATAAATAGTAAAGGCTATTTTAATTGTAGGATAATTATATCTGTTACTGAATATAAATATATATGATTTTTTTTTTAGCTTCCGAGACTACCGTTAGGTATTGCTTCAGAGAACGAGATGAAACGGAAATTTTTTAGCGTGAGAAAATGCAGTGCCTGATCGCGATTCGAACCCGGGACCTCCGGATGAAAGGCCGAGACGCTACCATTCACGCCACGAAGACCAGTTATACACATACATTTACACATTTTCAGATTTAATATTTTAGGAAAAAGCTTGTTCCCAGAGCTTTTAGATGGGAACAATGTTTTAGAACGTTTTTATAAACTTTGGTAGAAAGTTTATCAAAATATTCTAAAACATTGTTCCCAGAGCTCAAACACCTCACCACTCTATCATCACACGCAGTTCCCCATAGGATGTCCATTATTATTAAATAGAGATCATTATTGATGAGAATTTTTTTTAAATTTATTTAATATTAGTTTATTTTAGTTAATGTAAATTTATTTCTATTATTTTTGTAATATTATTTATTCGATTGATTCGAATCATTCAGTTCAAACCCAGCTCACACATTGATAGAGACTCACAGTTCACAGTTCATTATTTAAATTCATTAAAGTTTATGCTTCAACCGGCAAATCTCCACTACTACATATATGTTTACATAAATATATATACATATTTATATAGCCTATGACACTCCCGGTAACGAAAGGATTCCAACGCGGGGCCATACATCTAAATCGGTTCGGCCGTTGAGCTCCTATGTTGGAACAAACATACAAACATATTCCCTAAATACATTACACTCCTTTTTGGGTAGTTGTGTAAAAAAGGATGGTGCGTGGGTTTGTTTTAGTGCTCAAATTTGGTGGTACACCGGGTGGCTGCGCGCAGCGCAAGAATGATTAATTCATTCGAACGACTTATATTTCTCGAACGTTCTATACTTCTTGATACGAACGATTTATCTAAAATTATATTCTGTTTTGGAGATAAAAAAGAAAACATTGGGGTTAGAGATGTCTTAAAAATCATAACTCAAGAAACAACGACATAATAATAGAAGCAAAAAAAGACAAAGCTTCGAAAAAATTAATTTTTAATATTAATTATTGATGAATATAATAATTTTAATCTGTAGAAGACGATCTGAAAGGAACGAAGGTTACGGGAAAGATTTATTTTAATGCATAATAAGGATTTATATTAATAAGCATCAGGCTCAATAACTGATTATTTTACTCAGGGTGGTATATCATATTTATTTTTATTCATTAGTCGTTCAATTCGTTTGGTGTTGTTATTTATTCATTAATTTTCTGACCTAATCTATTAATCTATACATAATTTTACATCCTATATCTTACGTTTTCTTAAACCGGTTTTCCAGCTACTGCCGGCTCTGGGTGTGTTAAGGCAAATGCAATTCATGCTACCGGCTTACCAGACTTGACGTAACTGCAGAAGTAATGCAATGTAGTGTAAATGTACGGGTAAACATGTAGTCTGGAATAGACTCAGGTCTATCACTCCTGAGACGTGTGGTTAATTGAGATCCAACCAGCAAATAACACCGGTATCCACAGTCTAGCATTCAAATCCATATAAAAGCAACTGACTTTACAAAGACACAAACCTTAGAAATCTGGACTTCAAAAATTGGCTGATTTTGGGGTGACAAGTTTAACCACTAGACTAAACCGGCGGGTTCCTATATCCTATATCCTCAATAGTTTGTTTTATGTATTTAAATCTTTGTATAGCAAGTTTTTACCTTCTATCGTCATCACGATAAATGAAGATGATATGATGAATGAGCATGATATGTATGAATGTAAATGGAGTGTATCTTGTACAGTTTCAGGTCGATCATTCCTGAGATGTGTGGTTAATTGAAATCCATCCACCAAAGAACACCGGTATCCGCGATCTAGTATTCAAATCTGTATAAAAATAACTGACTTTACTAGGACTTAAACGCCGGAACTCTCGACTTCCATATCAGTTGATTTGGGAAGACGCGTTCACCACTAGACCAACCCAGTGGGTTTTTACTTTTATCTATTTGAGAATTTATTAACGAAATTAACCTTGAAATTACAAATAATCAAATAATACTGGTTTTTTATCAATAATGAATTACGATAATTATCAAAATGTATTTCTCTCCTTGCATTAAATCAATACTAATTATTTTGTTTCTGACAAAATAAATCATTCATCTTTAGGAGAATCTTAATTTTTATATATACTATATAAAATAAGATAAAAGATGTAATCCTTTTAATCTTTAAATCCTTGAGTTGCTTCTTCTAAGTAAAAAAAAAAAACGATAAAAGCACAGGATGTTATTGTCTCACTCCTTTTTAAATCAGAACTTGCCTTTCTTCATCTTCATCTTCTAACTGTTATAAATGCCACTTAATTGTATACAAGCCTCCTCCTTATATTTTAGTTTAGCTTTTCTAAAAATATCTTTTTACGGTAAAAAAAAAACGAAAATAAAAAAGTACTTTATTACTTAGGACGAAAAGAACTCCCTCTCCCTCGATCTATCTATCTATATAAACTTTTTTCTTTTTAATAAATTAACTCCCTATTTGTAATAGATTGATTAATTCCAAATTCATTACAGTAATTATTAGAAATGCATATTAATTATGTACTGAAGACGTTTTGTTTTCTCAACAGTAGGCTAACCAAAAAGATTAACGTAAATTGTAACTTATACAGAAGTGACATGGCACAAAGAGTGGATGGTTATTGATGGAAATTTAGGGTTAGATATGATGTTTGATACAAGTGACACAGAGAGGGTGGCAAGGTCAATTTAGCGTTATTCTTGAGAAAATTAACGATAACTAGAAAAAAGAGTGGTTTGAGAATATCATGAAATATGTCATAAATTATAATGTTTTGGTGAAAGGACTGCAAAATGATTTACATAATAGGAATTTTATTAAGATTGTTCAGAGCAAGAGGAAAACAACAATGTGCCATATTGGGAGGTCGAAAGACACCCCCTATATATAGACCTCCCTTTATGTAGCGCTTTACAGGCGGAAACCATAGTACAATTTTAGTCCATGTCGTATTCTCGGGAATATTGTGGTTTTTCTGGATAGGAAAAAATAAATTAGGAGAACAGGATATCTTTGTATATTGTATTTAGAGATCTAGACTAAAGTGCTTAATTATATCCGCGACGAACTAAAATTAGGAGGCAGTAGGTGGAAGTATTTAATTTTTAAGCAGTAAAAGCCAATATTTTTCGCGTAGCCTGTCTATGATTTATGAATTTTTACGAAACTATAGTCAAAGTTATAAAAAATGAATTGTTTTTCCTTATTTTTTTGGATTTTTGAAACCAATCTGTTACCAATCAATTACTAGAACATGAACGCTGGAACTCTGGACTTCAAAATCAGCTGATTTGGGAAGACGCGTTCACCACTAGACCAACCGGGTGGGTTCTCTTATGATAGATCAATTTTGTTTTAATTCTATTTTATGTCAATAAACATCCATTCGTTATTATTATTATAGTACTTTATTCAAGTATCACATGAAGGGTTAACAAACACACAGGAGTTTATATATTAGCCTTCAATATACTCGTACATCAGGTAAACTATTGGTTGGATTGAAAACACTGATTGACATGTCGATTATGAGTCAATGTTTTCAGTAGGCCCCTTATACCGTATTCAATATTTATAGAATTTTAGTAAAGATTACGTCAACTAAAATATTACCGTATTTGGACATATATAAAAACCTATGAAAAATACTTTTGTACAGTTTTTCTAAACTAATTACTTGATTATATAATGTTAAACAGCATCCTCTATTACTAATATTATACTGTTTTATTATTATCTAGGTAAAAATAAACCTGTTTAACATGAATACAATACTGGTTTACAACTCTATGTAAAGAACAGCAGTAAAAATCAGGATGTAAATTAAACAAATTACTAAAACAGGAGTTAAGAAATATTACTACGACGTAATAAATAAATATTTTTACGAGTTTAAAAATCTTTTTTATAATAATTTCTTCCTGTTATTTTAAATAGTTACTATGTAATTTAATGTTACTCGTTTGTAAAGTATATATGTAATCTGTTCTTTAACTGATTTTTTAGAAATTTTATTAAGATGGGTAAAAAAGGACAAAAAGAAATAGTTAATTTCTGTTAAGATCTAGTTACTTCTGTCGTTATACAACAGAAATTATTAAGTAAAAATTAAGATTTAAGTACTTTGTATAAATAAATTTCCTAGGTGACAAAGATAAAAAAAAACAAATATATTTATTATTTTATTACGATTTATTTTAAAAGTATTTGTAGGATAAGTTTTCTAATTAAGAAATTTTAAGTTTCCGAAATATCCCAAATTTCGGCAGGTAAAAAAAAAGGAATATATATATTTTCAATTACTATTAAATCTTTTTACAAAAATGCTAAATAATAACCTTTTCTTACATATTAATAATGAATTTATTTTTTTTAAAAGACTAATAGTGTAAATCTGCTTTATTATTATAATTTTTAAATAGATATTCTACATATTGGAAGGATTAGTTTGGAATTGAGCAGAGCGACTATATTTTAGTTCGTATATATAAATGAACATGTATTGGGATTATTTCGAGAATAATTGTGTTCATACAACTTTCTATAAATGCTAATTACCAATTAATGCTATTAGCATCAATAGTATAAACTATTGATAGTTTATAAATACATAAACTTTCTTCTATATGCAGAATAGCAGAAATTTTTGTATATAATTCATTCTCTATTTAACAGATTAAATTTTTAAAAAATTCAATTTTCTCCTCTATACAAGAATTTTTTAACTAGGCAAAATGATTATACTAAAGGATTTTACTTTTTACTGGTAACTTATTATTTATTAACTTATTTTTTATTAGGTAAGCAATTCACTCATATGTTTAAATAATCTATTTTTGTTTATAGGGAATTATTTTTTTGTAAAATATAAGAGACTTCTGGTAATGTACTTTTTAAGTCATCTCTTGCAGAAAATAATTAGTTATATCTGCTTTAAATAAACTAACTTAAAAGGACAGATTAGAAATAAATCGATCACAATGAACTTTTTTGCACTAAATAATTTATTTTTCGCTTATTTCAAAAGAACAGAAAAGAACACTCGCGAGGAAATTTATTTATTATTTCAGTCTTTTTAGATTGTTTATTTTAAGACAATTGTTTTGGTTTTACAAAGTTTTTGTTTTATTAAAAATAATGCTACATTATTTTATTATAAAAATTATCTTATAACAATATATAAATACTGTTACGAGTTTACACACTGATTAGAGGGACAGGAGAAAAAAGTAGACAACTTGTAGAAAAAAATTGATTCTAAAGCCGAATATCTCATACTCTTAACTCTAAGTAAATGATAAGCGAGTGGATTGTACAGCAGAATTAGCATATGCTTTCCCTTACGGTAGGTCAAACCAGACCAGTTATAGTCTCACGTTAAACATCTGCTGGATATTATCTCACAACTATTATTTTCTAGTTAGATTATAATGTAAAATACATCCTGATAGGTCGAGTAAAGAGCATATTTCACTTATTTATCAAGGCAAGGGTATATTTCACTTGCTACACAGAAAAGGGACGCACTTGACTACGAGTTCTGGTTCAACAAGCTACACAACATATCTGGAGTCAGTAGAATCATATGATTTATAACTACAAATTAACTTTGTATGAAACGTAGATTATAATTAATTCAAATACATTAACCCTGTGGGAGGAAGTTTGGCGAACTAGGATTCTGGTTGACACAATTCCTGATCGGGCATGGGGTCTTTCGTTCATATCTGTGGGAACGAAGAAAAGCTGAAGACCCCTTCTTCTACTACTGTCGGAACTTAGACACGCCGAGCACGTGATATTCCAGTGCCCGCGGTGGGACGAGGAACGCCGCGACTGTGCTGCCGTAACTGGACACCTCGAGGTAGGGACCATCGTTGGGACGATGTTACGTAATCCGGTGGACTTTGATCCTATGACGGGTTTTGTGTCGGGGATATTTTAAATGAAGTATCGAGAAGCGAGGGGGTGAGGGACAGCTCCGTACGGAGCTTCCGTTCGCCCGTGCTTGCACGGGTGGGCAGTGGTGATGAAGATCAGGTGACGTCTTTTAGCTCAGGGGACTCTCGAGCCCCTGAGTTAAAAGACTGAGTCCGGCGGGGCCGTCCCTTCGGGGATGTCCCCATTAGAGGCGAAGCACAAAGAACCGAGTCCTGGTTGCTGGGTGATGGAGGCCGGGAACGGCATAGCCGGGTCTGGCGTTTCCCTCATCTGGCGACTAGAAGTGAAGGTACTTCCCGGAACCGTGTTCATGCTTAATTGGGGGTCTGGTTCCGGGAGGCAGGGTTAAAAAAAATACATTAGACCTAATAACTTATTAATATATTATTTTGGACAAGTTTTAATTAAAAATAATTAGCATATCTTTACCCTAGATATAAAAATAGAGTGATAAATACACCCTGAGTGTGTGTATGTGTATACGCGCGCGCTTATGTATACATATGAAAAATACAGAACATAGGAAATCTAACAATAAAACAAGACAATGGTGTTAAAATTGCTATCAACGCTTTTTTTTTTAGTAAATAAAAAATAATTTTAGCTTCAATTTAAAAAAAAACTTAAAGACGTCCCCCGTAATAACATTACGTAAATCGTGATTAAAATGTTAAACGTTAGTTGCTTTAATAATCAATATCTAATTTAAATTAATAAATACAAAATAATGTTGAGGATAATTTATAATAAATTATGTAATATAAATAAAATTTTGTTTCCTGATAAATTCAAATTTAAGATTTTTAAATTCATTTACATCATAATTAATTTTATCAATATGTAATCGATCTTTAGATAAATTTACATCATAAAATTAATTTAAAAAATAAATTAATTGATTACACACAAAAATCTACTTATTTTTCGAACCTAGTTTTCATTTAAAGAAGTTGGGTAGAATACTAACCGAAGTAGAAAGTGGACAGTCGAGTCGACTCGAGTTGTATTTAATTCAGCGGTAAGGTTTGTCTTATGTTAGAAATTTTATAGAATCGAAAGTGATTCCAGGAAGAGATGCAACAGAAGGTCATTCAGTAATATACTCCTTTTATTCTACTTCTCCCCTTCCGACCAATGACTATCCTAAACGTGTACACAACTATATCTGTGGTATTAGTAGTCGATATAGGAGCAGCAAGTTGCATCATACATACATACGGGTTATGGAACAACGCTAGAATTATTAATAAATCTTATAAGGTGTATTAAATAATTTACTATACACTATTCTTTTTAACGCATTGTTTAACGGAAGGACATTAAAAATAATTTATCCCAAACATAAAAAATATCATGTTTAAATAATAAAATAAAAGGTTATTTATATATCTTTTTATCATAAACTATGTAATAATAAATATATTATTTTCATTTTAAAGTAAACACGATGCTGTTTACATAAATCTTACGTATATTTCCTGAAAATAAAGAAAAAGTACCGTATTTTAATTTTAAAGTAAATAATTTTATACAAAACCTTATGCAATTTGCTAACAAGTGTAAACATTTCAAAACACTAATATATTTGTATTAATGCAGAAACTTTTGTTTTATAAAACAAATATTTAGCATGTAGAATAATTACGTAACTATTTTTTTTTTTTTTAATGAATAAGAAAGAATACAAAATAAATTTCTGAATAATACTAATGTAATAATATGAAAAGGAACAGATTAGCAAGTATAGGCAGTTATGATTATATTGCCTCTATGCATGGAATGATGAAAATAGTTGAGCTGTAGACATAATATTAATTCTAAAAACATCTGGTTTATTCTTAAATACGAGGATCATTCAATAATTTATTAAGAAAACTGTAAAAAAATCAACTATTAATTTAATGACAATGAAACTAACGCTATTTTTCAACACTCCTCGGTTTAATTTAGCTACATGTCTCATCTATAAGTTTTTTGTTCCAGTATTAAAGAATTGTTCACCTTGGTGTCTGAACCATTACTGTACCTTATTCTCAACTTTTTTGTTGAGTTGTACACGTTACCACGTAAAAACTCTTTAAGAGAACCAAACAAGAATGCTGTCGAAGAGGTTTGCAGGCAAGAGACATTCCCCAGTATATTGGTGGAATGAGGCTATCTGTATTAAGAAGATAGAGTACCATGAGGCCCAGCGTAAAATGCACCGTTGTCGATTTGAAATAATTAGGAGGATGCTAGCTGCCTTATTTAAGGGCGCCAAGAGTGAGCTAACACCCTTATTAAGGATAGCAAGAGTCTTTGTAGGTTCGATCTCATCGACGAGGTCGAAAGGGACCCTTGGGACAGGCCCTACTAGCAGGTTATGCAAAGATCTCTGAAGAAAACTCTTCCCCTCCGACAGGAATTGCTGAAATGACACTTATTGTAGACATCCTATTCCTTGTGGAGGAAGCAATGCCTCCCAGACGTGGAGTAAGAGCCGCCCACGCTATTTACCGAGGATAAGCTTGGGAAAATCCTGGCCCGGACTTTCCCAAAATGATAAGGCTCCAGGTTCCGACTGCCTCCCCAATTTGTCCTCAAAGGTTGCAATCCGGACCAACATAGAGGTCTCCCTGGAGATGTACAACAGGTGTCTCAGCAAGCGTATCTTCTCAGAACTCTGGAAGCGACAGCGCCTAGTTACACTCCCTAAACCAGGAGCGGACCCGTCCCTTCCTTTCTTGTTCAGCCGCTATGCCTTCTGGATACCATTGGCAAAATCTTTGAGTGATCTACTAGATACTCGTCTCAGCAGTTTACGCTGCTAGCGAGCTGTTATAGAACCAGTTTCGTTTCCGTAAAGGTAAATCTATGCTAGACACATTGGCCAACGTTGTTATATCACTAGTGATGCAATGAAGACTATGAGGGCAAGATGTAAGATTAACTACTGGACCCTTGTGACATTAGATGTAAAAAACGAATTCAATTCCGCTAGCTGGCATAAAATCATGCCGGTGGTACTAGCTCTCGACATACTTGCCTACCTGAAGGACCTCATAGACTCCTACCTTTCCGGCAGAATCCTCCTGTTCATCACGGGTAACGGCGTTGTGACTCGAAGGATCACCAGGGATGTTCCCCAGGTTCCTTGCTGGGATCTATTCTTCGTAACCTTATGTACGACAGGATGCTCAGGATCGCTCATCAGAAGGGTGTTCCCTTATAGGATTCGCCGATGTTCTGTCGCTAGTGATAGGATCAGAGGATTTTGGTAACCGGGTCGCACCTATCCAGGACCTTACCACACGGTGCAGAGCTGGATGGACGAGATTGAACTCCAGTTTGTACCAGATAAGTTGGAGTTGATCGTGATGACGGCCAAAAAAAAAAGAAAGTTAGTATCTCTGTTACCCTCTGGCTGTGCTGGATACAGTCTAAGCCAGCAGTTAAATATCTCAAAATCTGGGTCGACACGCAATCTTAACTTCAGGGTCCTTATCCAGAAAGTCTTTGAAAAGGCAGGTAATTTGGTGCGCCTGATTTCGAAGTTAATTCACAAAAGAGGGGGGCCACAGGTAGTCGCGGAGGGTGCTGCTGTCGTGTATATCCCTTCGGTCCTTATCGTCTGTGCTCCTATTTGGCCTGGAGTGCTGAGTATTGCTCTACATCGCAACCACTTGGCGTGAATTGCATCTCTGACTGGGACGGTGCTAGTACTGACATCTCTTGTCAGCAGCTGCAGTCAACCCACTACCAATGAGAAAGTCGTTCCTTCCCCGAAGTAATACTTTTCTGCAGTCAGGGGAAAGAGGATGGTGGGTTGGAGGTTTAGTCGGTGTGCACAGGCACACATACATTTATGTAACACCTAGTGGAACATGTTGTGAGTCCGTCATGCTCTTCCCAAGTTCCGTAGGAAGAGGATTCCTCCACCCCCCAAAAAAAAACTATAAGGTGGATATGGCACACAACTTTTCAAAAGCTGCAGAGTCTTCTTATTTGTAACGGATCCGGCTCATGTAGAGAAATTACGCCTTTTGATGGAGAACCGTGACATTTTATTCCTGCTGCGGGTTTCACTCTCCCGCAGAAGTAGTATACCACAATAGTACAAGTAGTACCACTGGTACTCACTATTGTTTGTACGTTACGTTTTCAGATAGTTGCAAAAAATTGTGACTTTGTCGTCTTAAAACACCGTTAGCATCGCTTTATCGCGTAAGTTTTGAAGTTTTTCCCAGAGGAACCCAAATGTTTTTATTCTATACTCTGGCGTTTGGATTCCAAGTATGAATGATGCATCCAAGTTATTATGGAGCTAAAAGACCCTGTTGTCTAAGTTTCGTAAAAAAGTGAATTCGGGTTTCTTTAAAGTTGAAGTCAATTCTCTCGAAATCCATCTTGAGCACGTTTTGCGGTAATTTAGAAAATCATGGATAATAAAACGAACAGTTCCAATAATCACATAACAAATTTCATCAATTTCCCAAATATTTATGTTTCTATCCTTGCGAATAAACGCAATTTTTCATTAATGAGATTTTACAAAGCGTCATTCGAAACTTCCACCAATCTTCCACCACGATGAAAATCGGTGACACCTAAACTATTCGATTTAGTTATCAAAATTTGAAAGTTTAATACACTTTTCACTGTGGTTTTTTAACATTCGTAAATGTATTTTGGCAGGTTTTATATCTTCAGAAAAAGAGATCTTATCACGGCACGCTGTTCTTCTACGGTAAACGTTTTAAGTGGAATTGACATTTTCAAATAAACGAAAGAGGTTATAATAAAGGAAAAATTATTTTTGAACAGCTGATATTTTCTGTCAGGGTTACCCGCTTGAAAGTCAGATAGTTTCAGTTAATTCTATTAAATAGTTTTTTTTTGAAGATTAATTCACCATATAAGCTTCATGGCTTGCGCTTGGGAATATGAAATGGAAATTTTGTATTGTATGAAAATTGCCATACCTGACTGGGATTTGAACTTGGGACCTCCGGGTGAAACGCTTAGACGCTACTATTCTGCTACGGAGATTGGCAGTTTTTCTGTTGTTGTCATTTGTCTCTAATTATTAAATGATCCTTGTGTAATGTTATACATATCGATTGAAAATACTGTGACCAACTTACACAATTAATCGAATAAATATTTTTTTATGATAGAAAATTTTATTAAAATATTTTATAAATTATAGAAATGTAGAAATTTTTGTACAAATAACGACGTAATATTAAAAATAATATTAAAGACATGTTAGGAAAAATACGGTCTGCACCAGAGATCCTTCGATAAATAAGTATACTCTGGTAACCTGAAGACATATAATCAAGTAGAAGAAAAGCCTCCTTGGTTTTCCGAAACTAAAAAAAGGTTTTTGGCGATTTATTACAGAGCATTTTGATCTCAGAAGAAAAAGTAACAGTACCTTATTCGGACCTAACAGACAGGCGGTTTAAGGGAAACCCTTCATTCATAAAAAAAATGTAGTATTTCATTTTAAATTAAGATCTAATGAAATCATTAATTAATATAACTCAGAAACGAAACTTAGGTAATTTAGTAAGTTAATTTCCTGCTGTGTAATAAGTGATATGTGTAATAGTGTGATATACATCATGACGAAGTTGTCTGATGTGTTTTTGGCATTATGGTTAATTCCCAAAGTGGTGGATGCTATGAAGATTTGATAACCAATCTAAGGTAGTAAATTGCATCCTAATGACGACAGTTCCGTAACATCTGTAAGATCTCAGGGAGACGTAATAATATCCTAGAAATTCAAAGGTGTATAGCAAGGTTAAATTGCAAGTGATAAATTGCTATCGTGTCTAAGTGATTCTTGATGATCATAAAACTAAAAAAAAAACTTCCATCAATATCATAATTAAATAATAAATGTAGTTTCGTTACATTTACTATTTGCATTTACGGCTTTTATTATTGGCGTTTACTATCGGTGTTTAGTAGAAATAGATAGCATTTAAAATTTAAAAATACTAATAATATTATCAAATTAATCGTTATTATTTTGCTTCTTTACCTTCTGTTCGTAGCACAGTTTATGAAATATTTATTAATTTAAAACTCTAAACAAGGTTGTAAACGATGAAATTCTAATGTGCACGTTGCAATCTGTTCAACTAGTGAACAATAAACAACCTCCCACGACTCGGTGAGATGAGGTGTCATCTTATACACTCAGGCCGTCCATTTTTGAGATGTGTAGTTAACTGAACCCCAACCACCAAAGTACACCGGTAACCACTCTAGTATTCAAATCCGTATAAAAATAACTAACGTTTACTAGGATTCGAATCTCAGATCCTTCGACTTCGAAAACCAGTTGTTAAACAACTGAATTGCGACGACGACTTAACCAATAGACCAGCCCGATGAGTTTTCTTTAATTTAAAAAAATTGAATTTAGTTTACAAAAGCTAGAGGAAGGTTGTTGGTGATTATACAATAATATAGAGATCAGTCATTCATTTATATATGCAGATTATGTTACAAATACCGGGACGACTGGAAAACTGACAACACTGTAGGCTCCCACTATGGTTGGTATTCTGCCAATCAGTAAAGGATTAAAGATTTGTAATAATGTTTGAATAATCGAACAGTATAACTTACGTAAGTATCAGTAAATTGGTTAGCTGGCATCTCTTCCGCCACCACCCAATTCGGTCGCCCTAGAGCATAGACCAAATGTTCCGTGCCAAAAAACGGCTACTGTGCCTCAAAACAGATTTGCGACCTCGTTATTCCTAATGCTCCTAATGAGCTCCTATCTTGCGTGAGCGGTTAAGCTGGGTGCCGTACAGCACCCGCTTTACGTGTCCCTACCGCTCACTTGTCACATTAAAACTAGATCGGGGAGGCGCACCCCTTGTTACAAATTAAAACTAAAAAAGTTACAAGTTAAAAACACGGCAATTTAAGCCACCACGCCTCGGTCGCTGTTTGCCAGCTAGTGCCTGTCCACCATTTAAAGCGCTTGGAGATTATTACTGGCTGATGGCAGCCATTATTTCAAGGAAGACTTCCCACCGACACGCTACAGGAATCAATAAATCCCATTTAAATTAAACAATCTAACGATGACGGTTGAACATCGCAACCTCATCGAGGAACTCCCACACGGTCAGACAACGCGGCTCACGCCACATTGACTCGCCGTTTATGAGCGGCCAGTTTTCCCCCTGACCTCTAAGTTCCAGGGTGGCCCGGTCTCTGGCCCCCCCAAGAGCAGGGCAGTCGAACATTAGGTGTTCGTTGAACAGATATTGCATCAGATTCACATGGTTGGTGAGCACTTGGGCACCCGCCGCCCTTAAAAATGAACTCGAGGCATACCATCCCCCCAGATCCTGTATAAATCTATACAGAGATCTTCCCTTAGTCGTGGTGTGCCATTCATGTTGCCATGCCTCCATCGCGAGGCTCCAAAGCCTCTTCCGCAGGCGGGAAATGGGCAACTGTTCGAAATTTAGACCCGGTGCATTGTGATAGCCGTTCCGTTCCGGTTCTAGCCCGGCCCGAAACCGCATCCCAAATACCTCGGTTTCCCGACCTCTTCGCAACTTCCACATGGCTGCTCGAAGTTTCACCACTAAATCGATTGGGAGAGCCTTTCCCAATACGGTAGTAGCCTCGTAGGAGGTTGTTTTAAAAACACCAGTGCATACAATTAAGGCTCTGCGCTGGGCACTCCTTAAATTTAGAAGTAGTGCTCTATTTCTATCCATCCTGTGCGCCCAAACTGGCGCCGCGTATGCGATCATACTCTCGAAGACACCTCGGTACACCAAGTACATTTGGCGACCAGACAGCCCGTAGTCTTTCCGAGCATTCCTTCTGTTTGTGCATCACAGAGACAGCGTCCGCCGCAACTTGTTTAATGTGGTTGCTAAAAAGCAACTTATCATCAAACAAAACACCTAGGTACTTATGAACCCTTACTCGGCTGATTACACAGCCTTTATACTTAATGTTGGGGTTTCGACTGCATGATAATTTGTCTGCGCCCTTCAGAAGCATAAACTTCGTCTTGGGCACAGAAATTTTTAAATTAATAGATTTGTAAGTATAAGTAAAGGATCTTTTTTCAGTTAGCACTATTAAAAAGTGATTAAATCACCAAAGATTAATTGTGTTTGAATATTAACACTTACATGTGTTCGCACACAAATGTTTGATATATATATATATGTGTGTGTGTGTGTGTGTGTGTGTGTGTGTGTGTGTGTGTGTGTGTGTGTGTGTATGTATCAATTGATATGTAGTAATATATTCAGCAAAATAATTTCATTAAATAAAATTTATGAAGTAAATAATTATTATTAGTAAATTATATATATATATATTGAAATTTAAGCCTGATTGAAATATAAATAAGTATGAAATGAATTATTTCAAAATTTTTGAAGTCATTAAGTTATTTGAAATTATTACAACATTTTACTTGCGCAATGTAAAGAATTCTCCATTAAAACTGGATATTTCATAAAATTATGTCTTTGTTTGGTATGTGGCTGTTTACAAAGCTAATTGTTTGAAACAATGTTTCTCAACAGTAATCTAAACGAAATGTTTCTATGTTACATCTAACAGGAAAATTAATAATTAAATTTTATGTGTGTATATAAATAAATTATTAACGGAACCAATATTTTGAAATATAATATTAAAACCATGCGGTTATGCAGTATAATTCTATTATATAGAACTAGATAATCAAGATAATAAAGGTAAATTTTGTTCATATTATTAAGATAATGAATATTGATGGGAAATTTTTAGATTTATTTTAATTATAAATTAATATATGTAATGAAATATGAAAATAATTCTGTATCTTATATATACTCGTATCTATTATATTGATTGTAGGGTGTATATCATACGATAGTGAGAGTTGGGTTAAGATGTTAAGGTGTGGTTATCGAATTCTGCATAAGACTTGCATACTTTGTTTGGTATGTGCACATTGCTTTACATTATTAACCTACTTTTGGTTAACAATCTATTACCATTCTAACAAAACTATGTGAGGAAATAAATTTTAATCAAAAGAGGTAAATATAAATATAACTCAAAAACTAAATCAAAAACTATATACAAACATTAAATAAAATTATGTATATAAAAGTAGTATATACTTTTATATTACATTTATACATATACTACATACATATATACTTTTATACTACATTTTATATATACATATACATAAATATGATTTATAAAAAATATATAAATACCGGAAAAGCCATAGAAATATCAATATATTATTAGTAAAATATATCTGAAGGTAATATGTTTGAATAAATCAAGCACCGCCATACAAAATATCTCGTAAAATTTTCGTTGAAATTATTAAATCGATTTCAGTAATGGCTACTTATATATTAGATAATTTCCTAACTTTACTACTTTGTATGTTAATATATTTTGTTATATTTTTGTTTATGTATAATAATAGATATTTTACTACATAAATGAAATATAGTATTTCAAAATATTAAATTACTCGAATAATACTATTTAATCTCATCATAATTGATATATATACATATACATATACATATATATATATATATATATATATATATTCTGATGAACATACTGCTGTACGCCTTAATAAATTATAAAAATTAAGATTTTCTTTCGAAAGTATTGATAAATATTTAAACTTTTCGTTCATTATATATAATAGTGACATCCTAGCATACATAAAGATATGTGATATAAACGACAAAAAAATAATTAAAAAATTAATTTATAAATAAATAAAAGATTATTATTATATCTTTTGTCTGGATAAACAGACAATACTAAAAAATATTATGGAAGAAAACAAAACCTTATATTTTTAAAATTGTATTTATCCTGTGTTTCTATGACATAATTTTATGCAAAATGTGAACTTTTTATAACAATAGCCTATACTTAACTGCAGGATCCGGCCCGGGGGAGAAGATGAATAAAACAAAAATAGCCTATATTTATAAGACGATTATATATTTATACAACGAGAAGAAAAATATTCTCTGGAATATAATCATAAATTTCGTCACAGGATCTATTGTTAAATTGATTGAAGAGGATTATATATACATATTTTTTTATTAATATATATTAAGAATTAAATTATATATCTATTAGAAGATGGGCGATTAATAAATAAACACTCCCGTATATATATATATATATATATATATATATATATATATATATATATATATATATGTATAAAATTTATTTATCTCATAAATATTAATATAAAGGATTATTTGCATTATAACTATTGTGTTATTATTTAAAACTTTTATTCTTCAAACTTCGTTCATGTATAATTATGTACACGTAAAGTTACTAAGTAATGTGTAGAGGACCTAGTTTGTAATATATGAACACTTTCTATTTTACATTTCTCATCTGTCACTGTAATAACTTTCGTATAATACTATTTAATATTGGTGGTTGGACTATTTTCACTGTCATTATTCATTTCACTTTCTAGAAACACTAAGATGTAATATAAGTAAAGTATTTGAAGAAATTTAACCATTTATAAATATTTTTATAATATTTTACCTATCTTTTGTTTAAAGTAAAAACATAAACTTTAAAAAAAATCCGTTTCTCCGAAAAATATTATAGAGCTAAATTAAACAATATGTTCATCTCTAATTGTAATTCTTTATCAAGATATAACAATTTTTCCATAAAAGTTAATATAACAAATTTAAGACAAAAATTAAAGCTAAATTTAAATAATTAATATATTTTTTTGTGTGGTTGCGTGTACAGGATGATATTTAATTAATTTATCATATTTAATTTTTGTGAGATGTATGTTTATATAAATCACATTCGCATGAAATTAAGTTCATTTATCATTCTTAATTTTAACAGTTTACTTTCTACTGAAAATACCTTAATGGATTTAAAGTAAAATTTGAAACATTAATATTAGTCAGATGTTTTACAAAAACAACTCATAATCATTACTATATGAAATAAAACTAAGATAAATAAATAATAAAAGTAGATTAGTAATAAAAAAAAAGGTAAAAAAAAAAATAACTGGTTATTATCTACCAACATTCATTCATAATAGATGTACATTCATAGATAGGGCAATTCTTTGCATAATTTTTTTTTAAAGAAATACTTTAAGGAAGCGTTAAAGTATGGGAGCTGTATATATATATATATATATATATATATATATATATATATAAATAATGCACAATATTTAATTATATTTATCTTTTTTTTAAATCAATTTTTTTCATTTGTTATAAATTTCTTTCCCTCTAATTGATAGATTTCACCTATTAATTTTGTTTGTGAGGAGGCTCTCTGAACAATCTCGAATTATTTCGTTTGTAATTCTTAATAGATTTAATATGTTTCATATTTTAATTTATAAATAATTTTCTTAAAATTTTGCTGTGTTTTATGATAAAAAGTACTCTTTCCTTTCTTATCATCATTAAACAGGGGAGTTAATGTTAAAATATATCAAATTAATTCCGCGGATATGATATGCAGAAAACTTAAAAATAGAATTAGTTCGGTTTTTAATACAATATAGTCGAATGACTATATTGATTAATAAATAAATAAAACAACTTTGTTTTAATAAATAATAATATAAATTCGATACAAAGAAAAAGGGTAAAGCCATTTTAAATCAACAATCCATTCGTATGGATTTTTATTAACTCGAAACGAAAATGTTTAGTTTCTTAAAAACTAAATACATAGGATGAAGCAATCAACTATTTCTCCATTTAATAGAGGGGCGTAAATCAACAAATAGAGGATGGAGAAATCAACAGGTATAAATTAGTACAAGGAAACGTTGAGTTCTTTATTGGTTAGTGGTAGACTTTATTAATGAAACGTTATTGAAGCCATGGTAAACAATAGTACTCTTTCAAAGAGTACAAAAAAAACAAAAGACATGAGGAAATTGAGATTAAATAAACTCAAAAAAGAAAAAAATATACGGATGAAAAGGCAAAATGTTTCAAGAAATAAATAATTATGAGGATAAAAAGGAATACTCAATAAGATAAATGGAAAGATTTTAAATTAAAATTAAGAAAATATAATTTTTTTTTTAACGACTACTTGTATTTTACCTAGTGAATAGGTTTATATAACTAGAATTCTATAAAAGACAATATTATTTACGGGAAGAAATTTTTAGTTTAATTTTACGGAAGTATAATAATTTATACTCTTCACATCCTCAATACCGTTATCTTCACTTGTTATAAAACTTAACTAACTCATGATGTAATAACCAGAAATGTATAACTTTCACTTCATTGTTACAATACTATTGTAAATAAATAATTTAACTTCAAGGTCTAACGAAAATTAAGATCTATTTCGATCACACACCTATATATTTATATATATATATATATATATATATATATATATATATATATATATATATATAATGCACTAAATATTGTGATGGTGCACGTATTTTCGTGAGATCACTTACTAAAAAAAAATGCGCAAATTAAAATTCTTTGTACTAGAGATATACAATAATACATCTGTAATAATTGTTAATTAAATATTACACTTTTTATATTTCTAGGCTATATAATACAAAAATCATTTTTGTAAAATAGACTTGAATTTATAATTTATTCTACACTAATGGACCTGTGGACCATTCTGGCAATGCCTCGCTATTGCCAAAATGTTTACACGATTCAAACCAGTCTCACTACTATATAAATCATAAAAAATCTGATGTGGACACCACATGACTTCCTTGTACGTCTATAAAATTACACATACACATTTTAGCTGTGCTTCATTTAAAATTATTTCATTTGAAAGTGAGAGACGATCCTCCAATTCATTAATAAAAGTGGACAGTTACACAACTGCTAAAATATTAGTTTTTATGAACAACAAATATTTATACAATTATTAATTCAATAATCTTACCTGAAATATTAGGTTAGAGTAAAAGTCCCTTAATTACTATTTAAATAAATGGTTTACCAAATAATCCAATAATAAAAACTGATTATTCTACATCGTAAGATCAAAATTAATATTTGTAACCAGTATACATGAGTTCACTAAACAGAATAATTTAATTATTAACTTTTATTTACCCGACAAACCAGAAATCTGAAATACACACCAGAAATCTTGTGCATATTACGCACACGTGAAAAAATTTTCAACAATCACTTTAAATTGAATGAATACAATTCAAAAATATATTTTATTTTTCTGTCAAATAATTAATGATATTTGAAAAAAATATACAGTTTTTATGAGAATTAGCTAAGAAAATCCAAAAATAATACGATTATAAATTTTAATTTTCAATTAATATTAAATAATCAGATGTTTCACCAAATCTATTATTTTAATTTTATTTTGCGTCTAATTTTATTTCACTTAGCATCTTTTTTTTATCATCAATAAATGAAATTTTTTTTACAATCACGGGTTAATGTTTAAATCAATATATTTAAATTTAAAAAAAAAATAAATAAATAAAATAAATTAATTTAAAAAAACAAAAGGAGATGAAGTCTGATTCGAACCGATGTACCTTCCCTTTAAGGTCCAAATAATTTTAATTTTAATTTCGATTGGAATCAGAAAGGGAGTTGCACAACTATATATTACAACAGTGCTAAATCCAAAATTTCAACATCCTACGGCCAATCGGTTTTGAGTAATGCGAGATGCATACGCATATACATATGTACGTACAGACGTCACGCCGAAACTAGTCAAAATGGATTCAGGGATGGTCAAAATGGATATTTCCGTTGAAATATGAAAACCGAAATATTTCGTGAACCTAATACTTCCTTTACTTCGTACAAGGAAGTAAAAACCTACAAATAAATAACCTAAAACTTATTTTACTAAATTTAATGTTGTGTATATCGAGAGATATCGTCTATATCGATTGTCATTGTCTATATCGATCGTTTATGTATGTCAATATCGATTTCCTCAGACAGTTATTATGTGATTCAATATTATGTAATTAAATATGGAAGTAATAACATGTAAACAGTTCAGGGACAAATAATAATAAATTGTGAACTTTTCAGCGAAATCGGTAAAGTAGTTTTTGAATTATTAGGGCACACGCAAAACGAAGATTGTCTTTTATTTATATAGATTACCTTGCTGATAAGTTAATCGTAAATGATAATGGGAGAGAACTTATTACATTCGAGAAGATTCTTGAACACTGGTGGTTATAGAACATCGTACTTTTGTTTACGATAATCTTTCGTGATTAGAGCCAGCAGGCATTGGAATTTTTTGTCTGATGATGTTAGTAGTAGGGTTGAATAGGTTAGATTCCGAATGTTTTGAGCGGTTTGTTGGGATTGGATCGTGATAGATGTTGCTTGAGGCATTTGAGGTCACAGAATGCATGCATACGTACTTTCATTGGGTAATTGTGTATCCAAATTTTATTATTCTATTCTTATGTATATATATAAATATTTGTAATTATATATTTGTATACTATATATATATATATATATATATATATATATATATATATATATATATATTATTTTATTTTCCTAACGTTTACGTTGCAATCTAAGTAGTGAACAATAAGCAATCCCCCACGTTCCAATGAGATGAGAATGATATGTATGACATGTAAATGAAGTGTAGTCTTGTACAAATTCAGGTCGACTATTCATAAGATGTGTGGTTAATTGAACTCCAGCCACGAAAGTACACCGGTATTCACTCTCTAGTATTGAAATCCATATAAAAACAACTTTTAAATCTTAAAATCAACAATCCATTCAGAGCCTCAGAACATTCGACTTCGAAACCGAAGCCGAAACCGATCAGCCCGGTCGGTATATATTATATATTTTTTTTTTCGTATATATATATTAAACAGAGGTTTAATATAAGTAACGTTTTGATGGTTTAATATAATGCAACATTTGTCCTAACTTCCCTTTTGAATTGCTAGGTCTTAAAATTAGTAAACTGTATTACATAAATATCTAAAAAAATTATAATTTCGTGAAGTATATTAATCGGTTAACTTATTAAAAAAAAAATAATCATCCACGATATTTCAAAAAAAAATTCATACTTCTATGACAGGTGAGTAACCCAGATATTATATGATATCTAGGCGGGTGATTCTATATCATGTGAGTTTGTGAATGATCAGGGAGTGTATATTTTCTTTTTATAATCAAGCTACCACATTTTTTTTGGATTGATATACCTATGTACTTATTGAAGATAGGTACTGCTGCATTCGTGATTTAGAAAGTATAGTTCAGGCAACTACTGTACGTATTTATTAAGAAACCAATCACTTTAGACGTAAAAGTGTGTATACTGTTCTCAGAAACCATAATAGTTATGTAATATTTTAATGGTCCCTTGTTCCTATAGAAGTTCCGAAAAATAATTATAAACATCTTTTGATGTCAACGAAGCTTGGAAAAAATCATTGGGAAAGATGTAATTTTGATGTTAGTGAGAGCAGTTTGGAAAACTGAGTAGATTGTAGGCAACAATAATCTGTGATACATTACAGATTATCTTGACACGTAAATCATCAGCGTGAGAAATTTATTCTGATGAAATCGCTTGAAGAACATTAGACTAACACATTATTTTTCTATGTTTGGTGATGCACCCGTAAATCTATTATGTAACTGCAATATGATGGTTGGTCATATTCTTTTTGAATGTGTTAATTGAAAATATTTAAATTACTAAATTCTAGGTGATGAACTCGACAAAATTAAAAAGTTTTTTCAATTCCTGAAATAAGTTTTCTTGTTTTTTAACTTTATCATATTATTTTTCTCATAAGTGCATTACATCCATCGTGATTTAATCCTTTCTGTTTGTAAAAACCTCTATTTAACTCTGATTTACGTTTCCGTTTGCTTTATGTTATACATGAAAGAGGTACGTGACGTCTTTAATATGAAGCGGTTGTACATAATATTTATTGCAAATGAACTGCACTTTCTTTCAATAGTTGTCCAGCGCAGTTAAGCAATAGTAATGCAAAAGTGCTCGTTACTGGTCTTGTTTTCTGTTACATCATACATTTTGAAATATTACTACGTTGAATCAATGTCAATGATCAAAGTACACAAGGAAATACGAACATTATAATCCTATGAAAAGTTACTACACCTTTAAATACATTTGAATCAGTAATAGAATAGGTACCTAAGATTTTGATTCTAGATCATAGACTTTTGAAGAATAGTTTATATTAGTATAAGTTAACAAGTTTATTATGTTTATTTATTATAATATTTAATATTATGATTTATTCACAAAGTCACTATAAAAGAAAATCCGTATCTTGAAAATGTATAATATACAAATTACTGCTTTTGAGCATATTGTATGGTATATGTATACACACACACACACACACACACACACACACACACACACACACACACACAAAAGTAAACGTACACAACAGAAAAGATGTATTAAAAATGTATTATTACTTCCTTCCAGATCTTTTCTGGTCATTTCATAAAACCTAAAGAAGGATCTAGTTTCCTAATGATAATGCTTAATACCAAATTTCCAATTAATCACCATTTTTATAAACACGCATTTTAATCAATATTCTGATTACGACATTATCTGAATCATATGAAACCCTGAAAACAATTCTGAAAATATTTTAAACATAGTTATTAGAAATTATTATTTCTTTTGAAAATTATACTGGTTGGTTGGTAAATATGTAAATAAGATAAATATTCAACGGAATTTGGTATAAAGAACAAGGTCGGTCATATATGTAAATATTCAAGGTTGAAGAATATGGAACTAGATAGTAATGCAGAAATTAAAACCTGTAGTGTAAGTCATATTAGAATGTTTAAAACGGATAATTTAACATGTAATATTAAATAAATATAAAAATCCTTAAAGGATTTCAAAAAATGATATAAATTTTTTAAAAAAACATTTGATTGGACTTTTAATACGAGTATTTAATTAATGACTAATTCATTTTTAATTTGTTGCAAACATTAATTTTTAGATAAAATTAAAAAAAAAATTGTTCATAATGTAAAATACAAATGCGAAATTTTGTAGCAGGTTCTGTCTGCCCGTTTGCGACAGCATCACGCGAGAAACAAACAACCGATTGCTTTCAAATTTTCAGGATATATTTTTGTCACCCTAATGAAGATTTTAAGACATAAATCGAGCTGAATTTATATTCTTTTTCGATTGGCAAGGGGTGAATATAACCTATAATTTAGCATACCGATACGTAGCAGTATACTCACTTGGGAGATTACTTCACAAGGGAGATTACTTCGCAATGGGAGATTACTTCATTCCTTACCCCTCCTAATAAGCCTAGCAGGGAAGTGCTTATTATTAATTGCTGTATCGTTTTGTTATCGGGAGTGACGTACATCATGTTTCCTTCAACTATTACGGTTTGAGATATAACATATTTAAATATATATATATATATATATATGCGAAAGTTTATAGAGGGTTCTGTCCGGTTTGCAACAGCATCACGCGAGAACCAACCGACTGATTGCTTTCAAATTTTCAGGATACATTTGTATTATCCCAAGAAAGATTTTAAGCCATATATCGAGGACCTTATTTAATTTTACCCTTCAGGGTAAAATTGTGAATATTTCCTCATTAAAAGTGTGCGTACTTTAGTTACTATAGTTGCTACTATTCTGTCTTTTATAATTTAGTTTCTTCTTTAGGTATTTGTAAATCCTGTATACTTTTATTATTATTTATCAGAATTATTCTCACATCCATGACGATAACAAACACAGTGGGATTCCGTGAAGCGGAGCCCCTGGCTAGAGGGAAGGGCAAGCTAAGCGAACTTTAACCGGCTATTTAAAATATAAAATAAAAAAAATGATCTAATATCTGATTAACATATTTAAGATGGAATCAAAATCATTACTTAAATAACAGAGTCACAAATCTGATTTTTGTTAAATAAAATTTCATTTTATATATATAAATACGCTGCGTTTTTTTAAAAATTTTTTTATGAATGTGTTTCTCGGGAAGGGTTGGTCAAACATAAGAGGCTGATTCAGGACAAGTTTGAACATTTTACCTTTGAAAATTAAAAAAAATGGCGGTAATTTAAATGTTTTACCCAATAACAGATCCATAAATATTAGTTTTATGGAATTTAGATATAATGTTAAGTCTTCTATTCTGAACAAAAGGATATTTTATTTGTTAAAATCGGTAGATCAGTCTCATGTTATTATAATTTATAGCTGGGATATGGCTAAAATTGTTTTAAATAATAATAATAATAATTTCTATTTAATTAATAAGTGAAAACAAGGACAAAAATGTCAGACGAATAATTTTTGCGATCGGCTTTAACAATTTCAACCATATCTCAGCTGTTTATCAATCTATTTGAATAGATGAGATATCGGTTTGTTCACAATCAAAGGCCTAATTTTTTATTTAAATTCGATAAAATTAATATTAAAGGAGTTATTAATGACTAATTAAAAAAAAAATAATGGCAACAATTTTTAATTTTCAAAGATTAAACTTTCATACTTATTTATTTTAGAGGTTCTGTTGTCAATATACGCCAAATTTCATTAAAATAATCTCAATAGGTTTTTAAGATACACATTTCTATTGAAAAAATCACAAAATGACGAAAAGATGGAAAGTGAAGTGAGATAGGCATTTAACCACATAAACCTTTTTTGTATATTTTGTTCTGAATCAGTCCCTTAATTTATATATATATATATATATTGTAGTAAAAGGAGAAAAAAGGGAAAGAAAGAGAAAGTTTATATACATATAATATTTTTAACATGATAAAAAGGTTTGGTAAGCGAGTAAAAAAAATATAAATGAAGAAAGGAAATAGTAGATTGCTGCAGTTTGGAGTAAGTAATGCGAAATTGATCCAAGAATAGAATATGATTATCTTTCTAAAAACCAGTTTGTAGCCGACATCATGGAGATCAACATGTTGGTATGTGTAAAAATAACACAAGAAGATTCCAATCGGTGTATTAAGAATTTATATGAGGAAACGAATAGAAAAAAAAACTACTCATGTTATGATGTATTTAATATTTAAATATTAAGATGGAATGCAAATTAAAAAGAAAATATTTAATACTTGGATTTTGAATAAATAATAATAATAATATTTGTAAATGTGAACAATAAAAGTTAATATAAAAATAAATTCTTTAACTACCTTTTTTTTATAAAGTTTATTGGCCAGACAAAAACATTTGTCAGAACTATTCAAGTGGAATTAATTCGGATAACTTTTATTTATTTATCTGTAAAACTTAATATAGTAACATTTTAACCACTGTATAAGATGGAGATGATGTTTATATTTTAATTTTAACTTTTTGACAGTCATTACCAAATAAATAACATAAATTTAAAATATGTGCTGTATAAAAATAAAATAAAAGAAATAGCAAAATTAGAGAAAGCCTATCTTAAGGCAGTTGACCGGGGAACTGGAGTTTTTTAATGACATACAACTAACAAAAGGTTTTTCAAGGCCCACAAATAGATAAAATTTTCCGTTTTGTTTACATAAAAAATAATACTTCTTTAAATAAGTTAACAAAAAAAAACTTTTTTCCCAATACTTTATATTTCCACTACGATTATCATAATTTATTTCACTGTTATTTTTTGCCTTACTAGCAATGTAACTCTAACATTCTTAATAGATGTGTATCAATACTAATTTTAGCAGTGAATCTTCCATTCGACGATCCCAACTTGGAAGACTCAGTGCTAAAAGTAGTTTTGAGAATAGAGACTTCGAAACGCGTCAACTACGAATGTTAAAGTAACAATACTAGGAAAAGCAGAAAATAAGAATCAAATCAATTAAAAAAAGTCACAAAAAGACAAATTGTTCATAATTTGAACTGGTTTAAAAAGCTGAAATTTACAAAATAACTAAAAATGTATGTTATATTTTACTTTTTAATGAATTTTATGAACTCTGTTTTGTTATATATTTTTTAAGTTTATAATATTTTTAAGTTTTTGGCTTTATGTTTATTTAAAAAAATTATGGGTAACCACTTAAAAACTACTGTGCGCTTGAAAAAAGCGTGTACAAAATAAAAAGAGAGAAACAGAATATAGAGAAAATAAGAGGCTGCTGGTATTCAAAAGCTCTGGTTCTCTGCAGTGCGGAAGAAAATAAATATTTTTACACCTTACTTTTTACAACGTATATTCATATTAAATAAACATTAAAATAATTTATTTTCAACTTACTTTTTAAATTTAGCAAGTTTCCCCTTTTATTTTCGTAGTTTTACGAGAAAATACGGTAAATATCAAAGTGATTTTAAGGTATACAGTACTTAAGGTATAACGAATAAAAACTGTAATAGATAAAAATTAATATAACTTCTCTTATTAATATATTATTTAATACTTTATTTTGATCATATAAATTCTCGTAAATGCATTCTACTTTTTGATTTATAAATTTATTTGGATGAGAGTTACTACTGGGACACTAGAGGAGGTTACTCTATAAAATAATAAAGAATAAAATCATCGAAATAAGGTGAATTTATTTGATCAAAATTAAGGGTTTTATGTATAAAAAAAAATATACATTACATACACTTTTAATTGAAAAAGTAATTTTATTTTGACTGAAACATCGTTCGGAAGGTTCTCAGACTGAACAGAACTGGCGTAAGTATACCAATTTTTTTTTCTTAATGTTTACGTTGCAATCTGTTCAGTTACTAAACAATAAGAAACCCCATGGCCCAATGATATGAGGATGATATGTGTATGAAGTGTACTTTTGAACAGACTCAGACGTATTCGTGATACGTCTGGTTAATTGAACCCCAATCACCAAAATACACCTGTATCCACTGTATAGTATTCAAATCCGTAAAAAAGTAAGTAAATTTTACTAGGATTCGAACCTCACAGCCTCCTACTTCGAAATCGGCTATTAAACAACTGATTTGCGACGATGCGTTAACCTCTAGACTAGTCCGGTGGGCTACGTATACCAAGTGACTGATATTTGTCGAGCACGGTCTTTTATATGGCTTGTAGCCAAGAGCTGTGCGTTTAGTTGCTTATTTATGACGATCGAGTTAAGCAAACAAGTTTTGACATTATCTGAATAAGGAATACAATTAAAATTCGAGAGGTGTTACAGTATTTTTTTTTTTAAAGGTGACGTATATAAAAATAGTTAGATTTCACTTCTCGTTAATTTTTGACGGTAAAGTAGTGTGCTGCTGAATTTAAAAGTGGTCGAACTTGCATTCCAGATATGAACGCTCGAGACTCCAAAACCTGCAACGAATCGACAATCGTAGGATTTGATGATTTCTTAAAATCTACAGAAAACGACAATGCCTTATTAAATGATTACCCGACTAAAGGTTTGAAATATTGGTGACATTGTAAACATCTCGGTAGACCGTATCTGATACATTTTACACGATGTCTTTTGTATGACAAAGATTTCCGCCAATGAATGCCGCGTTTTTTTACTATCAGCCAGAAACTCATTCGACTACTCGAGGGTGTTTAGACTTATTTTATTTCGATTTTGTTGAGTTGCAATAAGGGATTATAAAAGTGGCTTGTCATGGTGAATCTATTACAAACCAGAGACCAAACAGCGTTCAAATAGTGGATGGCAGCAGACGAAATTTCGAAAAGACGAAAGAAAGCGAAAAGGATTCCATCCACGGAAAAGACATGACTGCAGTTTTTTTTAGGATTATCGTGATATGATTCTCATAGATTACCTGGAAAAAGGCAGAATATTTACCGGGGAGTACACTTAAGTACTGAACCGAGAACATAATCCAGTTTCAACGAACACATCTGACTGAAAAGATGAATTTAATGATCTTTTACCACAACAAAACACCTGCACACACACCTCGGATTGCTGTAAAACTCCACGAGTTATACTTCAAAGTGATTCACATGAATTTTATTCCCCCGATTTGAATGCCATTTTACCAGCGATTATTTCCTCATCTAAAACCTGGAGAAATGCTCGCTGAACGAATATTTACTTCAATTGATGAAGTCAAAGGTGAGAAAACGCTTATTTTGCAGAGTTGGATAAATCACATTATACTGGAAATTAAAAAGTCGGATAGTTGTTGGTTTAAATGTTTTGAATTACAAGGTGGTTACATTGAAAAAAAAACTAATAAAAATACTGAGTTTACTTTGTCAGGCCGAGAAATTTTCTAATGAACCTGGTATTACTAAAAGAAAAGTTACTACCATAATTTGTTGAACTCGCTGTTTACAAGAAAAGTTTGTTCATTTTTGTTGAATTTTAGTTTACGTATATTTACATTTTAGATAACAAGACATGTGTTACTTTTATAACATAACTGAATGATAATAAGCATTACAGTTATTTATGTAAACATATGAATAAGAATAATAATTAATCATTATGTATATAAAACAATCCAACCCAACATCAGTTTTAGTTTTCAGTTTTGGCTATAGTTTGTAAATTTTGACTGACGAATAATAATTAATGTATAATAAATAAAATCACTAATAGAATCTTCTTTGACAAATTTAATATTCGATGATATGAAGTATTATTTTTTCAACCCAATTATAATTATCAATATTGCATAATAATTGATGAAAAAGATTGCTATAAAAACAATAAGAGAAAATAATTAAGAAAAAAATTCCCTTATAACAAAAAGAGAAATTAAAAAGAATAAAAATATAAGTGAAAGGTATATTATAACGATTAATATTTATTATTGGACTAAGTGATATAAATTTATACAAAATTTCACTTTTTAATAAACAGATTAACTTGAAGATTTATTTTCATATGATTAACTACAACATTTATGGTAATAATATTTTTACACAGATATATATCACAATTTAATTTTAGGTAATTATATATATATCTGATGATGTTAATGTTCTAAAATAAATTATAGTTATTCTCTAAAAGGAATCGTTTACCTTAGCTCAGATAATTTTTTTTAAATCTAGAAAATGTTATTAAACAAGGGCAAAGAGAAAGCGAATATTTTAAAAAAGATTAGGATTAAGTTTTGGGGAAGAAGTAGAAATTGAGTGATGGTGATCAGGAATTAAGTTGTACCCCAAGATGATAAATTTTGACTTAATAACTTAGGTAAAAATCACATTGAATTCAGCTGGAATTGAAATCAAAGAATAAATGGTTTTTACAAACATTATTAAATATTTGAATAGTTTCATAGATTAGATGGACAATGAAATACACATAAGATCTATTACTAAAACGAGTAATTATGCTAAAATCGAGAAGTATGCCGGTAAAATTTCAATAACCAGGTTTACATTTACCAAATACCATAAATTTGAAATTTTATTTATAATAAAATATTTAAAAACAATTTTATTAATAAAAAAGTGATAAAACGAGAACCTCTATAGCAGCAAAAACGCTAAAACTAAACAGTATAGGACAAATAGAAAAATTGGAAAAAAAGAAAAATAATCGTTAAATCCTTGGGCCCAAATTCCAAAACGACGAAATAAAACTGATAAAAAACAAAAAACTACACAGGGAAATTGAGAAAGTCTCCAAAATGACGAATAAGTTTCTATTTTTCCACATCAAAAGATGAACCACATTATTGCCATATTATTTTATATTTACATTATTATTTTCCATATTATTGCCACATCAAAAGATGAACCAAAACATACTTAACTAAACAGATTATCGACCTCCTCATTAACGGAAAAACCAAAACAAACCGTAATTCAAACACGCTCAATAAGAGTGAAAGAACAAAAAAATCTACGAAAACAAATTCACCAACAAAAAAAGATAAGAACGATAACGAAAACCAAAACCTAAGATTTCAAGAAAAAGTCTCATCCAAAAGTGGATCAAAATGTCAGAGGAAGAAGAAAAACCACCTCAGAAAGAATGAAAGAATACTGGAAGAAGAGAAAAGAACAATACACATGGAAATAACTTGATCTAGCCCTAGGCTCGTGAATTCTAAATAAAAAAGTGCGGATTCATGCCACCGATTGTAAAAGATCAATATCTATTATAATTCAATAAATCAATGTAAGTGTTGTAAAAGTCATATTTATGATCAAGGAAAAAATTTTTCCTGTATTTAATTCTTATACCTACCACTAGGGTATAATTAGCTAGCACATAATTTCGGTATATAAAAAAATTTCTTTGTTTAAAATTTTCAAGTTTTTCTTATTTCAGAAATTTTGTAACTCAGAAATATTTATAACTTTTCTTTTTCTCTAAGAAAAATGTATTTAATTCAATTGTTTTAACATCAATTGTTTTTGAAAATATGTTTTTAATTTGTAAATGAATTATTAATGAATATTATTAAAATTTTTAAAGCTTTTGAGCTGCAAGAAGAAAACTTAATTTTTGTTCAGACCGCTCTTTTTTTTTGGTTTTAATTAAATGACAGGTATCTAAAAATATACTATAAAATAATTTGAAAAAAAATCATATTTTTCCTTTATAATGTACTATTATCTAACAATTAATTAATAAATTTAATTATATTTATGAATAATTTTTAATGTACGAGTCGATGCAATTTTTTTATATCGTTAACTAACTTAAAAAATAAACTATTTATTATTTTTGAATTTGTAATACATAAAGAGAAGTAATAAAAGAAAATATATAGCAGACTTCCATTTAGAAAGTTGGTTAAATGTTACTAATTTTTAAAACAGCGAAAGTAACGTATTGCTTTCCGTTAAAAGGTTGCTAAAATCAAAAAGAGTTTTATATATATAATGGAAAACATGAAAAAAATACAATTTTGTGCTATAAAAACATTAAGATATATAGGTAAGCAAAAGGAAAAGCTTTTAGTAAAATTTAGTACTTTAAGAAAATTGAAGAAATGTGTTTATTAATTACAAAAAGAGAAAAGTAAAAGAAAAATGAAGATCATGGTTATAAAGAATGAACACATATATAATGTGTACACACTAAAATCCAATTAACACACGATTAAACAGTTGAACAAGCGCCAGCATGAGAAAAAACTTAATTTTTGTGAAATCTGACAGTTCTTTGCACTTAACTATAATCAGATGATGGAGTAAAAATTCTAGAGAAGAGTAAATTGGGAAGAACTATTGTCACCAAAAAAAAAAATTGTTGTCTTCAATTATGTAAAAATTATATACTACATACATATTAATTTTAAATAAAATGATAATTTATTACTTTTCAAAAAAATTAAAATATAATAAAACTAAATCTTTGAAAATGAATGTGCAAAATTATATATCTGCAGTAATCGTGTTATAAATGATATGGAATAAAACGAAAGATTCGTGATCGTTATTTTAAAATAATATTAAAGAACAGAAAATAATTATGTTACTTGACCTTATCTGTATTGACCAATCATAAATGTTTAAAATACCTGTGGGATATGAAGAAACTATGAAGAAACATTACGGAATGGTGTAAACATAATAAAGTTGACACACTCACTATTTATTTAATTAATAAATTTCTGTTTCATTTCTCGACAAATTTATAAAAAAAAAAAAAAAAAGAAATAAAACAAGGTTTTTGTAAATGTAAAAAAAACTTAAGTTGTTTAAATCAAATTAAATGGAGGAAAACAAACCTATAAACATTATTAGATAAATAATTATAAAAAGTCCTTGAAATCAAATCAGGATATATGAAGCATTGGCATTATTATTATAATTCTTATTAAAAATTTTAATACGTAGAATATTATTGTTAAAAATTATTGTGTTCAATAAAAATACTATTCAAATATTGGCTGGCATTACACAGACCCACCAATAATGGATTAGATGTTATCCTAACATTTGATCGGAAAACTACATTCTAAAATTCTATAGCAATATTTAGATTCAATTTAAATTAAATATATTTTAGCTGCATACATGTGCATACACGTTCTGTGTGTTATAATCCAAAAAGATGTCAACTACCTGATGAGATACAAGTCACTCCTAAAACGGGCGTAGAAAATTACAAAAACAACAAACATCCCATGCCAGGCTGATAAAGAAAAAAGAGAATTGGATTGAATTGCTTCGCTACATCAAGTATACACATCGGCTTGCTAAGTTCACCGGATTTGCAGATGTTTAGCTTTATAAGAGTAATCTACACATTGTTAATTAATAGGACAGGACTGGCTTTATAGTGAACATTGGTAGCAGGGAAAGCAACTGTGATTAATGCTTACTGTACTCGAACATTTCCCATTCATTACAGCTCTATGAAAGACTGGAACAGATAGTACAACGAAACAAATTTCTCTTCTATCGAGAAACAGTGCACTATATACAATTCCTCTTACTTAATAAGAGACACATTTGTATGTATGTATTTGAATAAATATATAATTGAAATCGTTAGTGTTAAATAAAAAGAACTGTTTAAACGAATAATAAATGAGACATTTCAAGACTGTAATAATACTAATAATCTGTTGTTAGGCAGAAATATATCCCTAATCTGTCATTTATTTCGGTTCTACACAGAAAAAATGCACTGTAAGAAAATTCTATATTTAGTTTGTGGACAGTTAAATTTAAAGATTTCAACTAGAAGTATGTTATAGGGAATTTAAAAAAATGCGTCAATTCAACAACTTGTTTTAATGTTCCGTTATTATGGTCTTACTTTTCTTCAAATGCAGAATGTAAGAGACGCCTTTTAACAATGAATAATTGCTTTTAAATTATTATGTATATTTAATATATATATATATATATATATATATATACACACCCATACACTCGTGTGTGTGTGTGTGTGTTATAATTTAAAATCGGAGATTATGAATGCAATCAAGTTCACGTGAAAGTTTTATCTTAATAAAAAAGAAAACCAAAGTATTTAAAATGTAAATACTTCAAGTTTATTTTAATTTTAATGATTTATTAAAACTTCAGGTTAACAGATAACTTGATTATTTTTTAAGTAATGAATTAAAAAAATTTTCAATGTGTTTTTCAATAGAATAAAATATCCAATAGTACCGTGGTGGTACAGAAACATATTAATAATATAATGAAACATAAAACTGTACAAGAATTTTTTCTAATCTTAATTAGTTTATATAAAGAAAGAGCTGAATTAAACAGTTATTTAAGTAAATTGGATAAACAAGAAAACATTAAAAAAGTAGTCCTCCAAGAAAAATTTTGTTCTTTAAAATCTAATCGTCATCAGTTAGACACTGAGGAGATACTATTTAAAAATAATAATAATAAAAAAGGAGTATTTCTAACAACTTTATGAATGCTGTCCCAAAGGTAATCCCACAAGGGCAATCTGTGTTGAAGGTTTTAGTGTATCAGATATTTTTATGCTAATTGTAAGCTTTCGATTGGAATTGCCTATAACGACATCAGTTTTACCGTTATCAGTACAGCTTTACCGTTATTCTGCATACGCCTTAGAAGTATGCGTTTAATATTATTTCATGAATTCTTCTTTTTTTAAAAATTAATTTACATTGTTATTTTTTTCATTTTTTATTTATTTATTTACTTGATTATCAACTATTTACTCAATTTTTACTGAAGATGATTGCTTAAAAATCGAACTGGCCATCTAGTTTTATATTTTATGTAACGTTTTTCTTAAATGATTATAAATATTTTCTTATTTTCTCCAATTAACCAATTTATGTTTTAAAATTTTACATGAGATAAACATCTATATATATATATTTTTTTTAAATTAATGCCGATCTCAAATTAGTCGATCTCCGTGGCGGAGTGGAAGCGTCTCGGCCTTTCATCCGGATGTCCTAAGTTTGAATCCCGGTCAGGCATGAAAGTTTCATACGCTACAAAATTCTATTTCCATATCCCACGCTTAAGTTTCAAGCTTTAGTGGCGGTATCAGCAAGCAAAAAAAAAAGTTTAAAAATAGTTAATATTTAACTGAAATGTTTACAAAAAATTGTAACAACTACAGAATAGTTTATTTTTGGGTAAAAACAAAGTCATGATAATCGATTGATCAGGAACTGAGCTGAGTTTCTATAAAGATATCTTTAAAGGTTTTAATTTTATAAACATAATAATTCATATTAACAAAGGGCAGTAGTGATGAATAGAAAGCTGGATTTTTGTTGAAAAAAAAAAAAGAAGAAAACTTGTCTCAGAATATCTATTTTCAGGAGAAAACCTGAAAAGGTTTTCAGTAGTGGTAATACACAGTGGGATACGCAATGAATAATTGTTTTCGTAAGCTGAAAGTCCAATAAATTTTATTAAAAGATTATTTATTAAAACAATCGTTATTTTTAATTAGATATAAATCGTGCGTGCCGCACGTATATGAGTACTTATAAGGTCACATGTTGTTAATATAGAACTTGCCTTTTGTTTTGTTTACTGTTCAGGTATACTTTTTTAAAATGAATTCTGCAGCAAGTAAAAGTTTTTTTGGTATTGTAGAGGCCGTAATAAACAACGTTGACATTTATAAGATACACATATAACAATATTTTGCTTATATATAAATGTATCGAGGGAACATACACACACACACACACACACACACACACACACAGAGTGAGAGAGTGAGAGAGAGATTGAGAGAGAGTGCGAGAGTGCGAGAGAGAGTGAGTGAGAGAGAAATTTCAAATAATGTTTTTGAAATACTAACTAATAAATTTTACTGGTCAACAGTGTCATTATAACTTATGTACGGTACATCACACATAACCTACGTCAAAATGAAAAAAAAAATGATTTGTTTACATAAAACTTTTATGTAATTATGGTTATTAACCACTCTTCTGCTTTTATCGGAACCAGTTGCTTTTATGCATCTATTGCGCCATCAGTTGCTATAAAGGCAACTTGTATGAAAGTGTTCACAGCCAACACTAGAGGATAATAACAAATTCCTTTCTTTCTTATAAAGAAATATTGCAATTTAGGTCTATAGCATGGCAGGAAGATTTGATTAATTTGTAGTATTTGTTGTTCAAGTAAGTAAAAATATTTTTGCTATTACAAGTTCAATACTCAATTAAATTATCTAATCAGAAATAAATTTTCTAACGAGTGAAAAATATTAAAATTGACTGAGATTTGAATCTAGGGTTTCTTCATGAAAAGCAAAAACGCTTTAATTTAAAACCTATCTTATACTGGGTAATATTTTTATCGGTTTTATGCAGTTATAAAATTGAATAATATTATATCAAAATAATATTTATTCCTTGTACTGACGATGCGAAAAGCGTAAAAGCTACTCACATTTACGTTAATAACGTTATGTTGTTGGAAAGCTTTGTTTACTGTTTATTACAGTATAAAATTAGAAAAAATCGTGATGTAGAAAATATATTTCAAACTCACATTTTTATATTATATATATATATATATATATACATATATGTAAATTTTATCATGAATCGTCTTTTATTTTCTAAATTTCATTTTTTAACCAAAGTATTTTAATCATTATTTTCTTTGGAAATGACTAATTCTTTTTTAAATTTAATACTGTAGGAAATATTAGAGTTAAGTTTATTGCCAAATGTATGTGAAATGATCTTAAATGACAAGTCAATTTTTATTATACCAAAACATACCGAATAAATTTTAATTACTATTAATTATTTTCTAAACTGCATTACTAAAAAAAGTACAAATTAAAACTATTATTTTTTATACAATTGAGAAGGTTAAAATCAATGTGGTTTATACCATAAATAATAATTTATTAATCCCAATATCAAAGAAAAAAAAAATTCTTTACCAGGACTCGATCTCAGAACAAATGATTTAACAGTAATCATGATTTTATGAAATACAGTGGAATAGTTCTTAAGTAAATTTGTTTTTATACCAATATATTTATTTTACGATTAAATATTCATACGTACTTTTAAACATATATTTTAATGATGAAGATGGAGAGACTGAAAATATTTTTAGAAAAAATGACTGATCCATACCGGGAATTGAACCAAAGACCAGCTGATTTAGAAGTCATCAGAAGGTATCTGTCAAAAAATCTAGCCGATCATTTAATATGTTCAGCATTAAATATACGTTTATTGCGTATAAATAAAAACTCGATTATTTGCTTATAGTACATTAAATTAAGAATTTGGCATAATTAAAATATCTTACAGGATTAATAATACAATAAATAATAATTATTTAATACTTATAACAATAGCTTTTACAATTAAGATAAATTAATTAATGAAAATAATTACATAGATTAATAAGATAAACATCTAGATTAATTACATAGTTAACGATGTAATAATATGAATTTTTTACCTGTTGAGATTATAGCAAGGGCGACAAGCACACTACCACAAAGCGACGCAATCATGACGAAGTTCAGGTGTAGACTGAACCGCAGAGCGACGGAGAATCTCACCAGAGAATACGTCGTTGTTTGTAGTCACGTGACATTCACTAGCTTTCACACAGAGGAACTGAGGTCGCCACCTCCATCTGTAAAGTCCGGGGTTCTATTTCCCATCAAATTATAAGAGCAATATAATAATTTTATTGTTATCATTACCACTTTTTAATTGTAATTAATATTTTATATTTACATAAATCTTTAATGTTGTTAATTAATAGGAACAATTGTTTTTTTTCTTTTTACAATTAAGTTAATTACAAGGCGAAAGTTACAATAGGTGATTACTATTTTTATTATTATATGACCATAATTTATATTAGACAATAATAAAAACCTTTACTATTTTAGTACATTTGAAAATAGAATTTTCCTATTAACCGCAACCTAAAAGCTAGAAAAACGACGAACAGCAGACCTTTTTTTATTAGTTCAACGTGCGGGTATCGACTGGTATGATCATTTGGTATCGAATTGGTATTCATCACGAATAGAAATTTGTAGCGTATTAAAAATGCTATACCTAACCGGGAAGAAGAGCAGACCTGGCTTAGACTTAAGGGCAGAATTAACAATTAAATAAAAATGTTGGAAGTAATTTTTGTTTTTTAAGAGTAGGAGATTCTTAGAGAGCTCCGAAAACCTATGATTTTTTACATAATTTTTACCGAATGTTCTAATTTTTTTATGAGAATGATTTTTTTTTCTTCTAGAAAGTGAAAAAGTAGAATCTGTGGTGGTCCTTTAGTAATAATGTTTTTAGCAGAGTTGCTAAGAGGATTTTTGAAACGAAAAATTATACTTGAGGATAATTTGTTTGTCACAGGTGTAAAGGTTTGTTATATATTGAACAAAGTAAATTAACTAACGCATTTATTATCGATTTAAAAACGGTCTTAATGAAAAAATTGCTTTAAGTAAAAACCACTTGACTTTTTACTTTTTTCGCCTCTTTTTGTAATCTCCGATAGTTACGGTTCCGTATATTGTTCAGTAAATGCAAATTTTGCTCAACAGATTCATTCGATAAGTTGTCACACAATAAAGTCAAGGAGACAAATTGAGTTCATGATTTTTTCGTGAGTAGTTTTTCCATTTAACCAGGAATTTATTCTTGCATTCTATACAACCTTACCTCAGGTTCGATTTTTTAAAATTCTTGCTCCTCTTTCCTTATTTTTATTAATATGCAGAATTATGGCATTTTCCATTTCATGATTTCGCATTTTTGAAATAAGCATGTTTTATAAGTCTAATTATCTTTTAATTAATCTAAATTATAATATTTAAAGTAAAATATTTTTTGAAAACTAACTTAAAAAACTTTAAAAATAATTAATAATTTTTCAATTTGTTAAAAGTTAGTTTTGTTGGTGAAAAATTAAAAACAGACAATTATTTTGTAGTAGCAGCCAACTTCAAAAAATATTAAAAAATGAATTTTTCCAAAAGTTAATTTATGTCCCTAAAACTTCAAGAGTATAAAAAAAGGTAACCTCCAATTTTGTTAGAATTTAATTATTTTTTTTTGTATAATTACCTTTCAAGAATAAAGTGCTTAAGATAATTAGCTGTTAATACAGATTGCTTGTGATATTTTAGAAACTATAAGTATTTCTATCAAGTCGTTCGGTAGAATGACGCCGGCGAGAGTTTGTTCGACGGCGGAAACACCGAAGACTTATTTACTCAGTTCAACTCGCAAATCGACATTTCAAAATTTTTAAAATTGTTTAAAATATTAAAAAAAATAATAATTTACATGAAATAAAGCTACATATCATCGCAGAAATAGATCTTCTTAATGAATATAGGATTTTTTTCTCGATAAATATGCGATAATCTTCGTAATTTCACGTTTTTTTAATTTTTAGTTTTTACTGCGTTTGGATAGTCTTTTTACCAATGGAATTTAGTCTTTGAGACTAATTTAAGAGCAGTAATTCATATCTGCTACTGGTGATCGTTGAAAAGATCAGTTTTTTGAGACTGTGTAATAATAAATTTTGAAACGGCAAATGCATATGTGTTTGTTTTTTAACCGAACTGGACGCGAAAACATATTTCGGTAGCCAAAGTTGAAAACCTCTGTCTACTCCGGCTACCCTCAATAGACTACTCCTTGGGAGAAAAATTAGGGGGAGTATTAAGTATGTAAGTATGGAAGTAAATACTATTCACCAACCGAATTTATTTCTGTTTTATTTATTCATTTTTTAATAAAACTAGGATAATCACTTGTAAACTAATACTTTTATTTTTTTTAAAGAAGTGGGAATTAAAAAAATTGTTTCATCTTCAGTACTTTCATTTACATAACAGCATTTACTATTAAAACAAGGTGTAGTACATTTTCTTTAAATTTTATTATTTCAAGTACATTATCAAGATTTTGTAAGCTACCTAGTACTATCGAGTATTGCTATCTAGCGGCGCGATTCGTATGGGTACATTAAAAAAATGAATAAAATAACATATTCGAGTCCCACGGTTCATCAAATGGGAAAAAATTTTGTCTAACAAAATTCGAGAAATTTTTTGAAATTATTCTTCATTAAAAATCTAATTGAACTGAAACAATATTTTCACGCTTATTTTTTCCCCATTTTCATTTCACTGTTAGGTTAGGTGATTTAAAAACCTGATTCTACACTTTGAATAAATTTTGAGATGAAGGACTCTTTTTAACTATATCATCCACCTCCTAAACCAATTATAACCAAAATTATTCAGAGACCATCGTATTAAATTTCATAAAAATCGGTTTATCCAGTCTGAAGTTATCAAGAAAAACGATAATCGCTTTATTATCCCCTGCCAACGAATGAAACAGCCCAAATATATATCTAAATTAATATACTACAGTAAAAAAAATTATCTAATAGTAAAAGAATGTGACTTTGAGCCTAGAAACAACAAAAAAAAAGAAAGTATTTTTGCCCTACACTTTTATGGGGGTTTGAAAAATCCGAACACAGAGTAATTTAGCTACCTATCTTTTTCTGTTTTAGCCTCCGGAACCACCATTTTACTTCAGAGGATGAATAAGTCTCAGCTTGACATACCTGAAATATGTGGATAATTTGAAACCTATCCACCAAAGAACACCGGTATCCACAATTTGTGTTCAAATTCATAAAAAAGTAATTCCCTTTACTAGGCTTTGAACTTAGGATTCGAAATCAGCTGATTTGCGATGTTGCATTCACAACTAGACCAACCTGTGGGTAACTTACCTACCTAAGAGCCATTAAAATATGCGAAAAAATTTACCTGCTTTTAAAGTAAAATTTCGAAATATAAGAACAGAAAGATCTATAATTATCTGTCCCTTTGACCTATTATGACCAAAATTAAATAATATTAATAGTATACAGAGATGGTTGTGCCAAATTTTATACTAATCGGTTATCTAGTCTGGAGATATCAAGCAAAAACAAAAAAACCAGGTCAATGTATATATATATATATATACGCTGCGTACGTATGTACGCATTTTCTCCTGGAATTATTCAATGTTAAAACCTTTTGTTGTTAGTGGAGGGTCATGAAACTCACCCAATTAACATACTTTCCCTTGCAAAGAATACTGTGTAGAGTACTTATAAAGTACTGTATAGAAAAGTAACAAAGAAGAGTTGGACGAAGTTTAAAGCTTAATTATTTGGTTCATAATAAGGAGAAAATCGATGGCACTCGTATTTTGTTTTTCAAGCACTTTTCTAGTAATCCAACAATTTCATTTCTTTTGTGTGTATTTACCTTAAAAAAGATAGAAAACCAAAAAAAAACCCTCTGATTGTTTCCTAACCTAACCCGACTTTACTTCAGTCTAAAAAAAAAGCACTAAAAATGTGCTCTATTAACATCCTAGCCATTTAACGAAGTTATTTTACTTCAAACAAAAAAAAAAGTGTTTTTCTAGTTCACAAATTTTTCTATTTTATGTTGGATATCATGAAAACTACAAAAGAGATACACAGTTCTGGGACCTATTTTATTCGATGTTTCAGGTCAAAAAATATAAGAAATATCAAATTTATCCGTAAAATAACGCCTTCAAAATTTCAGTATGACCTCATTTCACCGGGGTAACTGAAATGCAGGAGAAAAATTTCGCCCGAATTCTATAAATAATACAAAGCATTAATAAATTTTAAAAATATTTAAAAACGTAAGCTCTTTTAGATGTGCTGCGCAATTCATCGATTAGAACTGAAAGGACTAAGCAAGCTGAAATGATGTAAATGTATTTCTACTAACGTCGGGCTAATCATATGTATCTTATGAAGGCTTCTTTATGGTAAAAATAATTCATCGTCCTCCAACAACTGCCATTTAGTCATGAAATTAGTTAAGTAAGTTCAACTATTTGATTTAAATTTATTTGTAACTTAATTCAGAAAAATATACAAAATTTTTTTTACATTTATTATCTAATCTTTCTTGTATATGTGATACAGGTAAGATACTTTACGCCCCTTTCTCTGAAATTGATGATGTCTATTAGTGTTGATGTACCTTTCTCAGAGCACCAATGAAAAAGATAACGGCAAACCAATTTATTTCCCATTGTCTTCGCTTCTAATTTTCACCAGTAAGCATGGCATGAGATGTATATTCTTCTTGAGAATGGCTACATCATTTTTGAAAATGATTTTTGAGAAATGTTGATCCACATTCACTATTAAAATACTGAACCGCTATGTGAGGTTGTAGGCGATCCTTTAAATGTCAGGCATTATTGTGGTCTTTTGCGTATTATTTTTGAATATATAAATATATATATATAAATATAAATATAGTACACTCTTTTTTTTAATCATCATGAATTATTGTACATTCAAGTTCTGTATTTTTTTGTTAAAAAGTTTATTTTTATTGTTTGTTAACATTCTGAATGTTGGGTGCTCATTACAGCTTTGGCTTTGAATTTATTACAATTGTAAAATTATGTTAATGACAAATAAATATTTTGGATCTTTTCTATTATTTATATTTAACATATTAAACATTGTGAAAAGATTTTGCACTTACCCGTCAAGTGTTTTCTAGTTCTTAATTTATTAGTTAAATTGCCGTTCATTGATTCACTAGTTAAACCTGTAAAAGTTATAGATAAATTAAGTTTAATTAGAGAATGAAAGAATTTTATATTTTAAATGGGGATTTAATCAATATTAATAATTATGCCCTTTTAATTAAAGTATTAAGCAATTATAAAACCAGAATATTGCTTTTATTCTTATTCTAGTGGCCAAAGTGCCACCAGTATATCCTTTGAACTTTATTAAATAGTAAGCCATTATTATTGTTTATTTATTATAATACAATACGTCATCATATTTCAACATTTTATGATTAGAAACAATCTTTAGTTATTGAATCATTCACAATGATATTAAATGACCATAATAATGAGGTAAACTTAATAAATGTTTGTAGAACACAATATTAAATAAAATGTTACTTTTCTCAATTATTATTTCACTCAATAGGTGGCGGAGCCATAAATTGAAAATCTAAATTTTCTATATCGACGTTATTGAAATAAAAATAAAAACTTAAAATCAGGAAATACTTACTACAAAAAGAATGATTATTTTCTCTATCGACATTGCTTGGATTAGCTTTTCAATAATGTTTGTTGTTTCGGTATTTACTTTTAAAATCATTTCCTTGTAGCGAGATCCGTCAGGTATTTTAATCACAATTGAGCTATTTTAATATTGTACAAATATAGAAATGAATTTATTTTGTAGTATTTTCTGAAAAATAAAAATAATTCAAGACTATTAATAAAGTTTACTTTTAAATTTAAATATTAAAATGAGTATTATATTACTAACCATATACAAGAGATAAATATTACAAATTAAAAACACGACTGCCGAAAAAAACATTGATGAGAAATATTGCACTTTTTATTCTGGTTTGATTCCATCGTGATTATGTATTATACTAGCAAATACCCCGTTTGAATTTTTAAAATCGGAAGAACGGTTGCGAAGATATAACATTTCCCAATAACCGTGATCTGTTAGATCAAGAGTGCACCTTATGCATGTAAAAGTTAACCTTCAACCAACTTGCAAATACCCCGTTTAAATTTTGAAAATCGGACGACTGTTTGCAGAGATAAAGAGCACCTCATTGCACCTCCCAAAACAGCGCCCCAGGGGGACCCTGTTTGTTACCGGTTGATAGTGATGATTGATCTAGTATGTGGCCTATAAGTCTGTCTCTTCTTTTAACTATATTTTTCCAAATGCTTCTTTCTTCATCTATTTGCCGCAATACCTCTTCATTTGTCACTTTATCCACCCATCTGATTTTTAACATTCTCCTATAGCACCGCATTTCAAAAGCTTCTAATCTTTTCTTCTCAGATACTCCGATTGTCCAAGTTTCACTTCCATATAAAGCGACACTCCAAACATACACTTTCAAAAATCTTTTCCTGACATTTAAATTAATTTTTGATGTAAACAAATTATATTTCTTACTGAAGGCTCGTTTAGCTTGTGCTATTCGGCATTTTATATCGCTCCTGCTTCGTCCATCTTTAGTAATTTTACTTCCCAAATAACAAAATTCTTCTACCTCCATAATCTTTTCTCCTCCTATTTTCACATTCAGTGGTCCATCTTTGTTATTTTTACTACATTTCATTACTTTTGTTTTGTTCTTGTTTATTTTCATGCGATAGTTCTTGCGTAGGACTTAATCTATGCCGTTCATTGTTTCTTCTAAATCCTTTTTACTCTCGGCTAGAATTACTATATCATCAGCAAATCGTAGCATCTTTATCTTTTCACCTTGTACTGTTACTCCGAATCTAAATTGTTCTTAACTGCTAGTTCCATGTAAAGATTAAAAAGTAACGGAGATAGGGAACATCCTTGTCGGACTCCCTTTCTTATTAGGGCTTCTTTCTTATGTTCTTCAATTGTTATTGTTGCTGTTTGGTTCCTGTACATGTTAGCAATTGTTCTTCTATCTCTGTATTTGAACCCTAATTTTTTTAAAATGCTGAACATTTTATTCCAATCTACGTTATCGAAAGCCTTTTCTAGGTCTATAAACGCCAAGTATGTTAATAATTCCCTATTTAAAAGTAATCCTCAGTCCTTTATATCATTTTTCAGTATTTTATGTTTCATTGTTGTCTAGGACAGAGCTTGAATTTTTTTTAATTTTCCGGTCTACTTACATAAATATGGCTTTTAAAGTGTTCATATCTCAATATATTGAGCATGTATCATACTTACTTTATGGCGATTCAAAGTATTTTTTACTAGAATTCTAAAGTACTTAACTGATTTAATGTACCGAAGATTTGTGTCGTACGTAAAGATTTGATTTCAATCGTACAAATGTATTATTGAAAAATAACTTGATTTCGTTTTTTTGTAAAGCTGTGAGCTACAGCGTTCAGTATATTTTTTACTTAAATACTAAATCTAAAATTATTTTTGGTATTTTTTTCTGTTTATAAATATAGAAAGAGACTAATAAATGCATTAAGATCATAAATCTACTTTCTTTTTTTGATGACAAATAAATAAAGCACGTTATTCAAATAATTTAATTGAATAAAACAAAAAGCTTGCTTCTATAATACCGCTTTAGGAAACGGTGTTTAGATAATTAGGAAAGCTTCTGACAAAAGGTAATATACAATTGTTTGTTTTTAGAGGTAGAATTTGAATGTTAGATTCGTGGATACCTGTGTTATTTGGTGGTTGAGTTTCAATTAACCACACATCTCAGAAATGATCGATTTGAGACTGTACGAGACTATATTTTGTTTACGTTCATACATATCATCCTCTGAATTAATACCTTATGGTGATTCCGAAAGGTTAACAGGAAAAGAAAGAGCGATGGAAAATACATATATATGGTCAAATTCAGTTAATGAATTTACTCTTTTTTTTCTAACCTCCGGAACTACCGTTAGATATTACTTCAAAGGATGAGATGAATGCCAATTTTTGTAGCGTGTGAAAATGCCATACCTGACCGGGATTCGAACCCGGGACCTCCGGATGAAAGGCCGAGACGCTATCACTCGCGCTACGGAGGCCAACAATGAAGTACTCTAACCACATCTTATCATAAAAACTGCTCTATTACAAAACTGATACTTCTGAAAAAAATAATAAATAGAGAAAAATAATTATCGTATGTTTTACCTGTTATATTGGATTGAAAAACCAATCTAAATTCATTTAATACTAACTGAGATAATTTATCCTATTTTCACGTGAAAAAACAACGAATGAATGAACAGACTCAATTCAAATCTAGAATACTTTTCATCACATTCTTAATTCGTGTCTACCTAATTAAAAGAAAATGCCAGCATTAACTGATGTAACATTGAGAACGATAATAATTACTGAGGAGGATGATTGCAATGACCAGTCGAAAATTTGTGAAATAATTTATTAAAAACAACGTTATATTTAAAAGAAATATTTCGGTTTGTCATTGAAAAAGTTTGTATCTTCGTCATGGAAAAAAAAAATAGAAAAAAGATTAATTTTCACTATTTATTCCAATTTATATTTCTAATACTAAGTGATAATAAATAAGATGTACGACAATTTGACATTATTTTTGTATGTTAGTTATAGGAAAATACAACACAATAAATCGTGGAGATGTGTTTGCTTCTGTATGAAAATAACTGAGAGGTGAGACGTATTGGCTTTTCTTCAAAGGTTTATTAGTAAAATAAGATTGTAATATTATTTTTAATTTTTATCCGATATTTCACAAATTTCATTGCTTAATACTGCAAGAAAACTTTGTTATAAATAATCCTTTGTTTTTTGTTAGCAATTCGTAACCTATATTATTTAAAATTGTTTTTTAATGGAGGTATTTTTTTGTGTAAATTAATAATTTAAAAAACTCTATTTAACTTCTATTCAATTAACAGTAATTTTTTTATGAAAGTGCGGGAATCAGCAGCTATGGTTATTAGCTCGGTGAAAATTGGTAGCGTATGAAAGATGCCTGATCGGGATTTGAATCAGGGACCTCCGCACGAGAAGCCGAGATGCTACCAACTCTGCGATTGAATTGAACCAATCACAGTTGTATTGTTTCTTAGAAGGGATAAGAGAACTAGATTATGCAGAATGTCCACTTTAAAAATTAGGTTTAATTTGCAGCTATAGGACAGCAAACAACGTTTCAGAAAGGTTTACAGTAAGTCCCCATTATCAGATACCGAGGATGTATTGCCTCTATAAGTCTAGCATCTTTAATATCGTTAAAGGAACAGGATCAAAACTTAATGAACTCAAAATAGAGAAGAACGGATCAAGGTTAAAGGAATGAAAAGAGTTGAATGATGAAACAAGACTATCTATTCTTGAAGGGACTGGAGTACAGGTGTACAACTCCATTTAAATGATAGTTAAGGCTATGTAGCCTTTTCCTGGCATGAGTACCCACCTCGTCAATAAATCATTGGGAAATCGGAGCATGCTTGCTCAGGATTGATAAATCATATTACTGACCAAAGACTTTTCATTGAACTATGCAAATCTTTGCAAACTAAAAAAAAATTTTCAAGTAATAAAAAGGTTATTTCAGAAGTATCATTTTCTATAGAAATTATTAATCCACAGAATTTTGTGGACTGTAGAAGTTCCTAATGAATTATAGACTGTTCAACAGATTGACCTTACCGGAGAATGAATCTATAACTAAAAAATTGTGGCACTGCGTCTTTTATATAATTTCTCATAGTTTTACTTAGTACTTACTGAATATTCCTTTTACCTATTACAGCCAACGAAAAAAATAAAAACCTAATAGGATAAAAAAAAGGGTAATGAGAATTCATTTACACCGATTTGGGAAGCGAGAGATGTCCAGCTGTATATATTGTGGCCTGGTAGATTCATCTTACCATACATTTTATGAATGTGACCGATGGATCAAATGTAAAGAGAGAGCAGGCCTTGGATGAATAAGGGCCCGAAAACACTGAAAACTGTATGATACAAGGAGTGGTAGAATGGAATGCTGTACACGGTTTGGCCACGGAAATTTTTCAGAGGAAATAAATAGAGTTTCGTGACTGAAGCAGGGAACAGCAAGCATAAAAAAAAAGGAAGGGATTGACCAAGACCCGGCTACTAGGGGGGATCTGGGAACGGCATAGCCGGAATTGGTTTCCCTCTCTGGTGGCAGGCAAGAGGCAAGACCGAGTCCCGGTTACTATGGCGGGACCCGGGAACGGCATAGCCGGGCTCGGTTACTTCGCCTCAGTGATTTGAGGCAGACAAATGAAGTGAATAAAAGATCCATACCCTGGGTTATTGAGTATTCCTTGAATCCGATCCGATCCAGGGGAACAGAAGAGAAAACAAAAAAAAAAATGATGAGAATTCTTACTTTTGGCGAAATTATTCTTCTACTCAGTATGTGTAGTAATTTCCTCCTTAGTGAATAATATAATTCCTTTACATAATTACAAAATCAGGTGTTGAATTGGAGTTTTCCCATAGTAAGGTTTCATACAGGATAATACGGCCTAATCTGCGTTTTAAAACTTTCATCTTTCAGAATTTATGTTGGATATAATTAATGTAAAACGTAAATTAGAATTAGAAAATGAATATGTTCACATGATTTTTGAAAAATTGATATAAACAATCAAATATCTTAAAGTGGTAACATATAATTTAACGTTTCAATATCCATCAGACTCAGTGTACGTTACTGAATTTATAGAGAGTTTAAGTAATAATTATTACATCCATAGTAGTCGATGACTTATTTTTAAGATAAAAAAAAAATATACCCTGTGTCTCAAGAAGAGGGGTATACTCTTTTGATTTAGTTTCAACCGCCCATTTCCCACCGATTTTATTGAAACTTTACAGACCTTTTAATGAAGATTCTAAAAATGTCCTGTGAAAATTTTAACTTTCTAGGATTTATAGAAACAAAATGGCGGCTTTCAAATTAAAACATCAATTTCAGATATACCACATTTTTTATTCTTTACAAAATAGCTGATACAAATTATTAAAAACAGATGATAATTAGAAATAGAATAATTAAAAACAATTAAATAATTACTGATGGTTACGGCTAATTATTAACTTGTTTTATTCAATTTGAACAGCTGTTTAATCATCTGTTTTTAATCATTTTTACCAACTATTTTGTAATGAATAAAAAATGTGGTTTATCTGAATTTTATGTTGAAATTGATTTGAAAGCCGCCAATTTGTTTCTGTAAATACTAAAAGGTTGAAATTTTCATAGAACATCTTTCAAGTTTCAAGTTTTAATAAAATTGGTGGGTGAATGGGCGAATGATACTAAATCAAAAGCGTATACCTCTTCTTGGGACACACGGTACGTATAAATATGTTTTTAACCATACTATACAATATCTGCGATCTATTCTGTTTAGAACAATGAGCAGATTGTTTAAAATTAATTTTATCTTGATTGATGCACCTCCCACTGAGTATAAGCAAGATATGTTGGTTCTATATATTCCCTTTCTTTTTTTGTTATTTATTAAATTTTTTAAAATAAATAATTTTGATGACATCGCTTCGAGCAACGTATAACGTTGCTATTATTCAGCATGTTGATGGGTAAATGAACTTTTTTTTTATATACTTATCGTTTTTTAATATTTTATACCTATACTTTTGATTAGCATGAATATATTAGTGTCTTTCTTTATACTCGTATGATTGAAGTACAAGGTGCATTCGTAGAAATTTATATGGAATCTCTTGATAATTTTTTGTTAGTCGTTCTTAGTTTTGTTCAACTCACTCAAACACACATGAAAAATGAATTGTATTTTACTTTTCATTTTTAGTAGTTTTACGTCTAACTAGCCAGTACAATTATTTAAAACATAGGTCGACGTTTTCTATTATGTGTGGTGTGTTTTCATTTTTTTTCAGTAATACGGTTTATCTAAAATTATATTTGTTTTTTTGGGGAAAAAAGGGGAAACATTAGAGCTACGTTAAAAATAATCACAACTCAAGAAACAGCTAAAAATGTTTAGGATTTTGAAGCTTTACGTTGTAAAAGTTTTTGTTGTTACTAATACACTAAAGTCATTTGATTTGCATGGAATTTTTCCCGCCACCACCCCATTCGGTCGCCCTAAAGCATAAGACCGAATATCTGTGCCAGAAACGGCTACTGAGCTTCGAATCAGTTTAGCGACCAGTGTCCTAACTAGCTCCTAGAGCTAACCTAATTGCGTGAGCGAACTGTGGTGCGAAGCATGGTGCCACACACCACTTGTTTCGTGTACCACCGCTCACTTGTCATATATTTTAAAATGGGTAGGCGCACCCCGTCAACTACTAAAATATATATGACATTCAATAAATTAAATTTATCTCGTTAAGTCAGCAATTCGCTGCTACGCCTAGGTCGCTGAATGCCAGCAAGTACCTGTCCACCAATATTAAAGCGCTTGGAGCTTTAATTGGCTGATGGCCAGCCATAACTCTCGGATAGCTTCCCACAGCAGCGAGGTAGAAGTCTTTCCCTTAAATAAACTACTGATGCCGGTTGAACAAAGCAACGGCATCAAGGAACACCCACACGGTTCGACAATGCGGCTCACGCCACATTGACTCGCCGCTTATGAGTAGCCAATTTTCCCCTTGACCTCTAAGTTCCAGGATCCTGTTCTGCCCCCCCCCCCCAAGAGCTGGGTAGTCGAACATCATATGTTCGTTCGACTAGACCTCCCCGCAGACGTACAGCTCATCAGTTGCCACGCGGAACCGAAGCAAATATTGGTTCAAGTTCGCGTGGTTGGAGAGCATTTGGCACCCGTTGCCCTTAAAAACGATGGAGAGGCATACTATCCCCCCAAGTCCTGTATAAATCTACACAAGAACCTTCCTTAGTCGTGGTGTATCATTCTTGCTGTCTTGCATCCATCCCGAGGCTGTAAAGCCTCCTCCTCAGGCGGGAAATAGGCAACTGAACGAAATTTAGAACCGGTGCATTGTGATCACCGTTCCGCTCCGGTACAGGCCCGGCTCGAAACCGCATTATAAATACTTCGGCCTCCTTGCCTCTTCGCAACTTCCACATGGCCGCTAAAGTCATGAACGTTATTTAGTTACAATTGTCAAAAAACATGTAACAAAAATCATGTGTAATAAAACATAAACCGTGTAACATTCTCGCGGCGGGTCTTGATCCGCCTTTTCTTCAGTATAAAATAATAAAAATATTTAAACTATATAGTTGAATTTATTTAAAATAATGCAATCTAAAAGTTTATTAACGATTACTACGTAACTGAAACAAATTATTTATTATTAATTAAACTGTATTTTTAAACATTCGAATACTTAAAATTTCACTTTCATTTTCTTTAATGAAACTTCAATAGAATAATAAATAATAGAGAAGGTTTCATTAATTAATTAATTGATGATGATAATGATTATGTAACTATTTATTATGTATTGAATAAAAACATTTATTCGCATGGTCTATAATGAATTTAAATAATTACTGAACAAGTATTAATTATATAATTTGTATTATATTAATTTCTTTTTAAAATTATAGTATGTTACAAAAGAAATTTAATAGATTACATTTCTTTCCTAATATTATTCCTACTATTACTATGAATATCCTCTAAGAAATTAATGTACTGTATTTTCTTTTTAAATTACAAAAATTAGAAAGTAAAGTTTCTGGCATTATTATTTTCCCATCTTTTAGAACTTTTGAAAGAAGGATAGCAATTTTATGGGCAGAAAAATTATCGCTCTCCTTCCCAAAATAGAACAAATAAATTTTCATTGCTATAATTTGTATGTGGTCGCGTGTATACATTGACTTCTGCTTAATTTTATACATCAAAAACGATTTAATTAACAATTGTGGAATTGTAGCTTATTTATTAAAACAAGGTTTCTACTACATTTAAAAAAAAAACAATTTAAGGAATGGAGAGTATTGGTGAAATACTGGATTTTGAAGAGTATTAAACTTAATGAAAATTTTACTTTTTCTTATTTTTTTATAAAACACCGTGTGTTTCAAAATGAACATCGGAATTTTAAAGTTATGTAATATTTCTCAAGTTTCACGTATATTGATTAATTGTGCATGAAATGAAAGAGCAGCACAAACAGCTTTAGTTGTGTGCAAGCTAATAAACTGTTTCCTGTACCTTCCGCTTGAAAGCGCTTGTAGCAAAGATGGCGACCCCTCAACAGAAAGCTTCTGTGTTCTGCGATTTACAAAGTGTGAATCTGTAATTACCATTCAACGTGTGTTCCGTTGCGATCCCCCGAGTTACAATAACATTCGTAAAAAGTAGAAAAAATTTGAAATCATTGGCTGTATTTGTAAAGGGAAGAGTACCGGACCACTGGACCGAGTGTGTGTCCGAGACAATGTTGAACGTGTAAGAGAGTTTTTTGTGCGAAATCCTAGGAAATCGTTAGGAAGGCTAGCCGCGAATTAGCAATTCCAGTGACGTCTGTGTGGAAGGCTTTAGGGAAATACTTACAATTGCGTTCATATCGTTTACAGCTGTTATAAGCTCTAAATCCTACCGGTTATGGGTTGCATACTAGCTTCGCAAATGAAATGATGTGTCATGACGATGAAGAGTTTCTTTACCCTGTCGTATTCAGTGAGAAATCAACATTTCATGTTAATGGAAAAGCTAACATTCATAATGTGCGTAAGTGAGGAAATATTGCAACGTGAACGTGACTCCCTAAAGCTGAATGTTTTTTGTGCCGTATCCCGACGGCAAGTTTTGAGGCCGTTCTTTTTCGCGGAAGCAAGTGGGTTTGGAATGAACTATCTTGATATGCAACAACTATGGCTGTTTCTCAATTGCAATACGAACCACAGAACTTTATTTGACAACAAGATTGTGGTGCGCTCCCTCACCGACACATGTTAGGTTGAATGAAATTCTCTTCGACCGCTGGATCGGTCGTCGGGGATCAGATGACGGGGATTGTTTGCCGGGCCTATACATTCGCCCGATCTGACCCCGTGTGATTTTTTTTCTTTCGGGATTTATAAAGAATCAAGTATATGTGCCAGCGTTACCGGCCGACCAAGCCGATTTCAGACATAGGATTGAAGTAGCTGTCACATCGATTACTCCAGGCTTCCTGATTAAAGTATGGGATAAACTTACCTATCGGCTGGGTGTGTTGCCGTCTGTCAAATGGTGCTCACATAGAAAACTTATGAAAAACTGTTTGAGTTACTCTTTTATTTTATTATAATTTATCAGTGTAAATAAAATTTAATAACTGTTACATAACTTTAAAACCCCAATGTTCATTTTGAAACACACGGTACTATAATAATAATAATAATAATACCACTGGAAACAATACAAGAAAATTTTTCTAAAAAAGAATTTCACTAAGAAATTAAAATTTTTATAAATCTTTTTGATTTTATTTTTCTATTTCTTCAAATTATTATTTTTATTAAAAAAAAAATTAATTTAAATGAGGTGTTAAAATGTTAATAAAAATTTTCAATGTTCGTTACAACGGTACGGAGTAAAAATTAAGTTTAAATAAAGTATTATTTGTTTTTAATAGCTAAGAATATTATAATTAATTTTTTTTTATTAAATCTATAGTGCATAAGTATAAAACCGAAATTTAATAAAACTTTTGTTCATTAAACAAATCAATTTATGAAAGATGTTATAATTCTTTTAAATTTTAGTTTAAAATTTTGTAAATAAGTAATCTTATTTATATGATCTGAATATATATGTAGATATATATATATATATATATTCCTTTTTTACGAGATTATGTCCATCCAAAGCTGTGGTCATTTAAACTTAACAGAAATTTGTAGTGTTTCAAAAATGCTACGGCTGAATGGGATTTGAACCCGGGATCTCCGGATGAAAGGCCGAGACGCTATTTATATATATATATATATATTTTTTTTTTCCCCGTAGGGAGAGGAAAAAGCTCTTCCAGCCGCCGTCAGGCCCGCATTGACGGTAGTGCGGGGTTAAAATACATATATTTATATATTTTTTTGTTGTTAAACAAAACATTGCTATTAAACATTGCTTATTTTTAAACTGTTAAGGTAAAAATAATATTCATTTTTATCAGTGGAAGAGGGGGTTCAATTTTAAGCAAGAAAATTAAACAGCACCATTAGAAGCTTTTTGCAGATTACTACGTTATGACGATAGATTTAAGTTTTTGTAGATTACTACGTACAAAGAATTATGATATAATTAGTTATAATATGGATGTACTTAACAGCTTACAAAATATTGATTTTATTTAATTAAAGAGCAATATCAAAATTTCAGATTGTGATCTTAACTGATTAATAATATTTTTTTTATAATTGAATTTGTTGGTAATTATAAAATAAAAACTTTCTGCACACGAATCAAACATTTGCAATGTTTAAAAATATTATTTTACATGTTGTGATATTTAAAAAAACAATATTTCGAAACATATAACGTTTATCTATGTACCTACTAAATTCCTATATTTTTTTAATTTTAGTTATAAATATTACTTTCATCATTGCGTAATTTTTTCATTAAAATTTGCAAAAAACAGGAACGTGTTAAAGTATTACCTAACACTTTACATGCGTTAAAATTGTAATCCTTGTGCGTCTTAATAATAAATAAAATTTGCATAATTACATATAACGATAGAAGCTATATAATCTAGACAAGTCAACTCAGGCACGAAATGCATGAACAATTAGGTCATTAGAAAAAAAAATTGAGTTAGTAATATGCGCAATTAAAGGGGATATTGAATCCATTTATAAAATGTCTTGCGTATACTGGAACCGGTCTACTAAAAACAACTTAACTGTTAGAATTTTCTTATCTTATTACTAATTATTTTTAAGATTCTACTTCTTGAGATGGCTAAAGTATTGTTGAACTATCAGGTTAAAGGAATTTAAATTTTCTATTTTGCCACAGCACCCTTTTGTAAATCGGGTTTTCCAAATCTTTCCCGTTTTTCCAAATCGGATAATTTTTCTAAAAGAAAGAAGAAGATTAATTACATCAAAAGAAAGAATCATTATTCATTAAATACAAAACAGTCTATTTTATGAAAATATTTGAGAGTTTTCATTGTTTTACTTTAATGATAACTAAAATCAATTGTGTAAAGTAACCCTGTTACTTTACACAATACATAAAATAGATAGATATATACTTACAAGGAAAGAAACACCTCATAAAAAAAGAATTTCACTTCGTATTCGAAGTGATATTTTTCCCGACACGACAACGATGTTTCATGAGATACGACCAGGTCAAACGTCGATCTAAGTGAAGTTCTACCGTACACTCTCTGTTTATGATATTAAGAGCATTGAAGAGCCTAATCAACTTAATTAGAATTTAGAAAAAAATTAATTGAACTTTTTTTTTCGAGTATTCAAAAAATATTTTTACCTATTATTTGACCATAGAGCGTAGACCTACCTTTTTATTATTTGCTTTGAATTTACTATTTTTTGATTCTAATAAATATTTAAGTTTGTCATCATTAAAGATGTATTGTAAACAATGGAGATTTTTATTTGTGTCATTTTTTAAGATATTAGTTTATTAAAAACTTTTTTTATCACAAAAAAGAATACCTTCTTTACAAACTACTTACAAACTTTCAAATTTTTAGCAATTAGATTCACCAGGTAATATTTAGTGATTCCGTTTGCTGATATCAACCAAAAAGGTGGTATTATTTCATCATGTATTTAATTCTAAAGGCAGGCTATAACCCTAATTACGGAAGAAAAACGCAAAAAAAATTTTTTATCACGTTTTCAACTTGTTCCAGAAATTGTTTTTCAGTGTTACATTTTTCAATTGTTTTTCTAAAAATCTATCGGAATCATCCGTAATTAGTTTTTCTCTTTAGCCTCCGGAACCACGGTAAGGTATTACATCAGAGGATGAATGAGGATGATACGACTGAAGTGTAGTCTTGTACAATCTCAGGTCGACTATTCCTGAGACGTTTGGTTAATTGAAATCCAACCACCAAAGAACACCGGTATCCACGACCTTTACTAGGATTTGAACCTTAGAATTCTCGAGTTCGAAATCAGCTGATTTGTATTGACGATTTCACCACTAGATCAACCCGGTGGATTATCCGTATTTACTTTATCAGAAGTAGAAGAACCTTCTAATTTAGACAAAATATAAATGTAATATTACGTAATGTAGACAAGTTAAATGCAATATTTATAAGTTTTTACAGTGTAAAATAAACAGAAATAATCTAGCACAAATCAGCAAGGCTTTTATATAAAAAAAGAAAGCCGCTTATATCAAACAAATTTTGGAAAGGAGGAAAAAACATAAGAATACTTGTATGGATATTAATAATTTATAATAGAATTTTTCGTAAACAATATTAGGAAAACAAAGTATAAAGATGCCTTTGAAATGTAATGTTGCATTGCAATTTTAATCCGTTATAATCATCACAATTAAATTTGTACTGGTATTTGCTCTCTTTAGATGAGAAAGTTTGTCCGAGTTTATTCAAACTCTTTATTTATTTATATAAATATTCCATAAAAATGAAAAAAAGAAATGATTTGAAATAATCATTGATCATTTTAAAGAGAAGTAACATCCTATTATTGTAAAATAAATGATTGGTAAATTAAGGTTATAATATAAGAATGCTAGTAAAGTCAGGGCCACGTACTTCAATGTAGAACGTATATTGTACTCCACAATACGTCACGAAAATAAATCGTGAGTGAGGGGACTTCACGGTTTGTTATTATTCTTTGATAGGTTGGAACATTTATTGTGCTTAAGTTATGGTCACGCCGATTTAAAGAGGTCCATTTCTAATTTTTTAGAAACACAACTAAATAATCAGGTTGATTCTCAGCAAAATTCAAGGCAAACAATACTGCTGTAATAGAAAAATTTTATAATTTTTATTTTCTAGTAAATTCGATTAATATTAGTATTACTATATGTAGTTAAAAAAAATATATATATAAAAATAATATTAATTTTTATATAATATATTTGTCAATTCAGATAATACACGTTTGTTTAGCATAATAATAAGAGAGGTGAGCAATTCTTTTCACTTCTATTGCTATGACATTGTTTCAGAATTGAACGAGGAAATTTTGTTTTGTTTCACAACCGGTATATTTACAATCGAATCCTTAAGTGGAACCATAAGTAAATCGTTTGATAATAAGCATATGATAGGTTCCTAAGGAACTCCCATAATAAGTCAATCCACAATAATAGTTATCTCTGCAATTGTTCTCGTTACCTTGTTTTGGAAGCGTTGTGTGGTATTTACGTTACTATTACTTGCTGTCCTCCACAATTCTACGCCGTAAGTCCAGATTGACCGTAGGATAATTTTTGTAAATCAGAATTGAAAAACGTAAGATACGAGTTTCTTCGCAGCAGCCAATGCAGTTCCATATACTTAACGTTCAGTTGTTTTCTTTTGATCATCACGTGACACGACCAGGTCAAACGCCGATCTAAGTGTAATTCTACCGCACACTCTCTGTTTTTAATATTAAGACACCATCCATGTTTCACTGGGACAGTCACCCCTTTTCACAGCGAATGTTACGTGCTTCGATTTATCCTGATTAACTTTAATCCTCCATTTTTTCTGCCATTTGCAGACAAGGTCCAATGCCGTTTGCAGCTCCCGCGAGGCTAGTTTAGGGTCTTCGTTAACGGCAAAGATAGGAATGTTATCGGCAAATGTGGTGACTATGCAACCTTCCAGGGTTGGAAGGCCCGCAGTGAATATGAATATAGCACAGGACCAAGTAAAGAGCCCTGAGAGACACCCGATCTGATGTCAAAGAATTTCGATAATTCTTCATCTTACCTGTGAGAAATGTCCCTCAAGCTAATTCTACAAGGTAGAAGGGTTGAAGGAGTTTTAATTTTAATTTATAGAGAAAGCCGGATAACCATATTTTGCCAAAGGGCTGTTGGATATCTAAGAATGCCGCCGAGCAGAATTTTCTTTTCTTCAGACATCCACTGATGACCTTGATGACGCTATGGGATTTTTCGATGGTGGAGTGGCCGTACCTGAACCCAAACTGGTGGTCCGGAGGAACCTCCTCATCCTTTAGAACTGGTCTAAGCCTGCTAGGTAACAGCTTTTCAAATAATTTAAATATGACTGGTAAGAGACTAATTGGCCTGTAAGAAGAAACGAGGAAAATAAATAATAATTTGAATCTTTCTGTTAATCTAGAAGTCCCTAGAATGTTAGAAAAATATTTTTGTTTAATCGGGACCAATAACTTTAACTAATTCCTATAAAGAATTTTTTGTTTTTAAGTGACAACGTCCTTGAAGTGAGTACTTTCCTGGTTTCCTTGATAGGTTATAATTTTAAGTAGAAAACAACGAAGAATAATAAACGAAAAACCAAAAGAAATTAAAATCTATTTAATACGACTAAGCCCTGATATCATGGAGAGAAAGCTCTCCCACATAATTATGAGACATTTTTTTTCTTTTTCTTTTTTTTTGATTCTCCACCCCTGGGCCGAACCGACTGGTTGGTATTGCGCCACCCAGGGGAGTGCCTGTTGTACTCAAATGAGCCTTCCCACCTACCGGCTATATGTCCGGCATGGCAGGTCGGCCCACCGGTCAGTTCTTTTGAGTCTATTGATATGCCCATCTATATATATCGCCACGCCAATTATGAGACATTAAACTTGTCAAACAACACGACTGGTCTACCATAACGAAAGATCTCCATTATCCATGGGTTCGTTTACTGTTTTGAAGTATGAGTAATCTTTTGTTTAATTGTACTGTGTTAGACAAAATTGAAGAAAAATAACTATTCAGCTATATTTGGGATTACTTCCTGATGTAATAAAATTCATGTAAGAAATAATTGAGTAAATAAAGAATTAAATATCGACGTGAATTTATTTTTTTAATTTTCTGTTTTCTACGCTGTGATTTTCCTGTACGGCATAGCCGCCAGGAATTTCTACGTGGACTTTCATTGGGAGATATTCTTTCTGGTCTCGAATTATCTATTTTTTGGTGGTTCAACACTTCTTATTCGGCAAGCAATCTCTCTTTCCTTTTTCGCTTGAATTCCACATTTTGTTTAAATGTAAAATACTCATCTTCGAGAGGAGGCAGTGACTTTAATACAGTTTTGCCTAGAGAAACGGGTACAATTTACTGCTTTGCACTATCTACCTGTCTTATGATTTTGATGAATTTAAAATAGCTGAAGTAGAAGAGGAACGAGTTAGAGTTTCTTTTTTTGAGAATAACATTATTCATTATTTAACTAGTCTTTGTGATGAACAAAATGAATCTGTCGCTTTTAGGGGTAAATTTCATAACCTGAATTACAGTGATATTGAGCTATTATAAGTTATATTAAGTTAAAATGATATATTCAGTTTTTAGTGAAGGTAATGGAAAACTATTCTATTCCTCACATCTCCTTAAAATCCCAAGCATGGAATTCTTGTTGTTCCTGGACATGAATTTGCCATTTTCAAAGCTGACTGGTGTTCTCTACCAGATCGCTTACAACCGTTATGGTTATGACAACTAACACTTATATATATAAAAAAAAAGAAAAAAAAAAGAAAACACTTATATATATATATATATATATATATATATATGACATCATCTCAGCTGGCATTTATATTCCAGCTCTCATGCTGTTTCCTTTCTAACCCTTTAATATATTACTTGGAACCTGTGATCTAGTCTTTAGCCGATTTGATCATATTCTATCAATTTAAAAAACCTGATTATCTTCTAGAAGAAAATTTTTTGGATTCTTATAAGTAATGCAGTAATGTAACTGATAAAATTAATAGCCAGGGTAAATTTAAGATTGGTGAGTAATTAATCTTTGTGGTAGGTAAGCATAGTCGAAAATTACTCGATTGTGCCCAAAAAATTTGAACATTATATGTCCAGACAAGTTAGAGAAGTGAATTAAGTATAGCAGACTTAAATTTACTTGAAAAGTTGAGACCGTTTCCCAATCAAGGAGCACGTACTACTCACCGTCAACTCGAGTGGCTTATTTTTCATTTTTATGTATTTTCCAACGTGAGACGACAATCCAGCTGCATTTAGAAAATACTATTTTCTGATTGCGGCAGTTCTATATTTTTCAGCATTACTGGAAGACCCCACAACTAAACAAAGTGTACATATATATATATCCGTGTAGCCTATGTATTCGATACGAAATCAGGATTTCCTCAGGGCTCTGTTCTGCATTCGATTTTCACTCAGACCTTCCTGCTTCGGATTACGTCACTGTCGAATAGTTTGTAGATGACAATGCTATCGTAGCTGATGATGAAGATCCGAATCAAGCCTGGACTAAACTACAATCAAAGTTAGACGAGATCAGCGCATGTCTGACGAAATGGAAAATGAGGACAGAACAAATCGAACCATGAGAGATTTACAATGAGAAGAGGTATTTGTTCAGGGGTCTACCTGAATGACGTCTATATCCCTCAGACTGATCGGGTACGTTACCTTGGGCCTACATTTGGATCGTCCCCTGATGTGGAAATGGCAAATAGTAGAAAAGAGGAAACAACTTAACATCAAATACAGGGAACTGGTTGCTGGGTAGAAACTCACTGTTATCTACAGAATATTTGATCTACAGAATTATCCTTAAATCTGTCTAGACACATACGATCCAGCTATAGGGTACGACGAGTAACAACACTATTGAGATAATTCAAAGATTCCAAAATAAACTGGTGAGTACAGTAACAGAGGCGCCATGGTTTGTTAGGAGTAGAGAAATTTATAACTACCTAGGATTACCTTCTGTTTACGAATAGATAAAAAAAATTGGCTGCGGTACAAACAGAGGTTAGACAACAGATATCAGACTGAAACATTTCCAAGTGCGGGCCTGTGAGAAGTAACCAGAGGAGTGCCTGCAGAAGGAACCTAGGACTGGGAATATAGGATGACTATCACTGAGTAATGAATGTCACTTTGATAGCCTACAAGTTATAGCTATTTCTATTTACTGACGAATATTTATTTTATCTAAAATATTGTTTTCATATAATGGTATTGTTTTTATTTATAATTTTTCTTCATGTGATTTATTTCTAGTGCTGCGTTAAGTATTGAACTTTACTTGGACCACCTGTACAAGTGCTTTTGTTAAATATGAAGAGGTACTGAATCTTCGTTTGCATTAATGCGCGGTTTCATCGGGGACCTCTCTTAACGTGATTATCATGAATAAAATTTATTTATGGTCCCCAACGAGATACCGTTTGTAAATTCCAACAGATAGAAACAAATTTAATGATTTTATATTTTATTTGAAAATAAAACTTAATTTAAATAAGAAAACCTCCTACGGCATCCCGTACTCTATTTAAAAATTCTCATTCCGAAAGAAGCTAACGAGTACTTCATCGTCCATGGATGTATGTGTCAACTATACAAGTCGAACAACCCTGCGCTTTTTTTTTATTCTGGTCATATGAAAGCAAATAGGATTCATATTCAGTAAATTACTGGGTTAGGTGTATATCCTTTCCGTATTTCGTGTTAATCCACATATTAGGGAGAAGTTTGTGACTCTTATATTCTTTTACCGGAGTTATCCCCACGTCTTGTGCTATTTTGTAGTGCTTCTCCTTTTTTCTTCTCTCAAAAACCCTATTTAATACTGTTTCCGCCACAGTACATTCGTCCTACCATGGACCCTTATATCCTAAACTGTTTACAACACTATAAACATCATTCCTACTACGACATAAATCACATCTTCGCTAACTGCGTGATAAGCGCATTGTAATTTCCTACGCGATAAACACAAGCTACTAGCAATTAATTTATTATATCCAGTCATGTGACTTCTATTTTTTTTATCTTTATCTAGAAAAGGAAGGAAAGTAAGGATAATACCAGTCAACATTCTTGTTTAATATGTATGTTTGAAATATTATATTCTCTAAATATGTTTACAAACATATTTAAAGAGAAATGATGGAATAATGTGGAAGTAAAAGAATAACTTTTAAAAGTTTCACAGATGAAATGGTTATTTTAAGAGATAATAGACAGAGGATTACGTACTTTTTAGCGTTAAGACTTTCTAAGAAAATCAATTAAGGTTTATGAGAATATTCTTCTCGAAACGAGTCGAGAGAAATTATTGAAAAGTAATTGCTCTGTAAATATTCACCTCAAACGGAAATAAAGCAAAAATAAAACAACTTGAGCTGGTAATATTTTATTGATAGATATTCTCTAGACGGTTGTAATTAATGTTAAAAAAAAGTACGTCTTCTAATTTATAACCTTGTTATTAAAGAGTTTACACAGTAATGAGTATTGAAAAAAGAAAAAAGCTACGTATGATTTATTTTGAAATGCATGGTAAAAGAAAACTTAATTAACTTGCATAATACTCGTTTTTCATTTTTTCCATTTAAATTATTTATTAGAGAGAAGTTTAATTTTTTAGTGAAAATTTGTGTTATTTTTCAGTTAAATGAATTATTTTTGTAGATATATATCTCATTTATTTTAAATGTGAATAATAATAATAATAACAATAATAATATAATAGCTATATGTAATTTAGTAACATTAGGCATAAAACACAAAAAATAAATGTAAAGAGAATAAATAATGATAAATATAAGAAAAAAGAAAATAATAGATATTATCTAAGTCACAAACTGTATCGACTATTTTTAAATATTTAATTAAAAATAAACAAAAATTTATATATTCCGTTAAAACTGTGCTTCAGACAAGAGTTTGAATCACATTAACTTATAACATCTGCTGTACTATAATTACTGACGAATAATTTTAAAAGAAGAAAAATAGTTATTTGTAACGTTTTAAGATGTGTAAAAAGACGGACGAGGCGGTCTGTAATAAGTCACGTTACGTTCAAAGCATCAATTACAATCAATTACTTCAACTCGATAGTGTTGAAGATGATAACTGATGCAAACGACTTGAAATTAAGCTCCACCTCCATTGGCTGTTAGATTTCATATCAAATATAGGTTAAAATTTAATTGATATTATTTAAAAGATAAGGCAACAGAGTTGTACTATATCTGTAAAGATAAATATTTTAATTTAATTTCAAATAAATAATTTGTAAGATCTAAACAGTTAGTTTATTTTTAAAGAGTAGGTCAAAGAAAACCGTTTAAAAATAATAAAACGATTTTATATACAAGTTAACAATACATAAAGGCTTTATTGAAACACACACACACACACACACACACACATATATATATATATGTTTGTGTGTGTGTGTATATATATATATATATATATATATATATGACTTTTTCTGAATGACTAGTTTTTAAGCTATGTAACGCAAAAGCAGTTCAAAAAAAAGTAAAAAATAATGTTAAGTCAGAGGTCATTGCCGGAGCTAAATGAAAGGAATATCCCTTGTTTTATGCTACATGTGCAAGTTTTGTATGAAATGCAGCCTTTAAAAAAGAAGGACTATAGTAAATACAAAATTTTAGAGGTATATACGAATATACTGTACAATTTTATTTATACGAATACTGTGTTTTTATAAAATAGCCAAATAGAAACAAGCACTTATTGTAAATATCTAACCCATAATTTTGGTGGATACTTAAAAAAGTAGAAATTAAAAAAAGAATAATAAAATAGAAGTATTTTTTGTTTTAAAAATGATTAAAAACAAGGTAGGCTGAAACAAAAAATTCCGGCTGTACGTTGTTTATAACAACGCAAAAAGAGAAAAAATGTATGTTGGGTTGTTACCACATATATGCCTAATTTAATATTGGCGGACGAACACGGTAGCAACTCAGATGTGAGTTGCGCACAGTATACGTACTCACTGATACAAGCATCACTATCGCCACGCAGATGACCGCGGAGTTCTTCCACCATAGCGGTGCTGCGGCTCCACCACTCTCAGGTCCCAATAAAAGAGCGGTACCAATAATTTTCAATTTCATCGTTGCCCACCACCTGGAGAAGACTAAGATGAAGAAGAATAAGATAGAAGAAGACAGAAGTTCCCTGGCCACCTCAACGTGAGACCTCCCGGCGGATGCCAACATCCCCGCCGGAGTAGCAGACCTGGCTGGCCCGCCGAGGGAGCCGCTGGACGCGGAAGCTACCTTCCCGCTCCAGCTCCAGCTCGTCGGGCTTCAATCGCCCTGGCCGACGGACTCAGCAGTAGGAGCCGGCTCAACTCAGACCAGCTCTTCTTCAGCAGAGACCAGATCTTCTCAGAGCTAACGCAAAAAAAACGGCCCTTTTCAGAGCCACCACAAGGTTATGAATTACGAGCCGTCGAAGCCATTTGACGACAACAGCCCTTCTCAGGGCTGCCATAAGGTTAGTAAGTGCCACGTGCCGTTGAAGCCATTCGGCGACAGGGTATAAGGGTTTAAAAAAAAAAATTTAAATTAGATACAAAGTATCCTAATGATGTACACTTCTAAACGATATTCCTGTGAAAGATATTTATATCAAAATAGGGAAAAAAGAGATTTTTTTGTAACAAAATCAAACTCAGAAAAAGCAACTTAAGGAAATTGTTATAAAAGAAAGTGAACTGATCATATAAGAGAGGAAATATTTGATATTTTTCGGCTAATTAACAAAATTATATACGAGTAATATCAGGATGAAAACTGCTAAAGAAATCTGGTAGTCTAAGACCTAGTAGGTAAAATGATACACATTACAGAAAGTGAATGAATATTATAGGAGAGAATTATTACAGAAAAAAAATTAAGAGACAGAAAAATGAAAGTAATTAACAAGTTTGTTCTACTTACATTTTTTTTCTTATTAATTTTTTTGTAATAGATATCTTGCACTTTAACTTCCATTCAAACTAGGTTACTACTATCTTTTTTCTTTCAAATGTAGATGCTAGTTTATTTTGTGAATATTTCTAAACTTCGTGGAAAAATAACTTGAATTTTCGTATTTAAATTTGATATTTTTGGAATATATATTTAAAAAAAAATATATACAATTTTTCCAAAAAAATATATATATATTTTTGTTTGATCAATTAATTCATCACCTTACAGAAAAGTTTCTGCAGGGTTCGGTCTTTTTCTTTTAACCTCCGGGACCACCATTAGGTGTTGCTTCAGAGGATGAGATGAATGATTTGTAGTGTGTGAAAATGCCATGCCTGACCGGGATTCGAAGCCGGGAACTCCAGATGAAAGATCCTGCTACAAATCATTCATCTCATCGTCTGAAGCAATACCTAATGATGGTCTCGGAGGTTAAAAAAAAAAAAAAAAAGAAAAAAAGAAAAAGAAAGGGTTCCGTCTTGGATCTGGCTTTGTTGTATTCATTCTACTCTGCTGATCTTCCAAGCACAGAAAATATCACTCTTGCATCCTTTGCTGATGACACTGCGATTATGGCGGTTGACATTAACACAACAATAGTGTTGGAGAAACTGCAATCGTAGTTAGGCTTCTAAGTGAATGGCTAGTCAAATGGAAGGTACATGTTAATACTACAGCCTAATCATGTGACGTTTGAGATAAAGATGGGAGTCTGCCCACGAGTATGCCTTGATGGAGTTCACATCTCTTAATCGAATGACGTATGATACCTAGGACTCCATTTGGTCCGCCGCCTAACATGGAAAAATCAAGAGGAAACAATTAAATATCATGCTTAGACGGCTGAAATGATTATTAGAAAAAATGTCCATGTTATCATTAAATAACAGACTTTTGTTATACAAGGCATTTTTAAAGCCAATATGGGCCTACATCTCGTAGGCCCATAAGCAACAAAAATATCAATGTCATCCAAAGTTCCAGAAAAAAGTGCTGAGCAACATTTCAGAAGCACCATGGTTAGCGAGGAACAAGAAAATCCATGATTACCTAGGGATGCCATCTATTTGTAAAGAAATCCACCGGCTAAGTCCAAAATATGTACTTAAGCTTAACGTGCACGAAAACCATCTATCTGTCAACCTTTTGAATAATAGTGAAGATGTGAGATGACTAAAAAGGTGGCATACATTGGATCTAAAGGCTGTTGTGCATCGAATATCATCCTTTTGTACCAAACTTTTTATATTTGATCAATGTTAATTTGTTATATGTTTTCTTTTTTCTTTTGTATAACTTGTGACAATTTTTTATACTCAATTACTTGTTCTGTTTTGTTGTTTTGTTAACCATTTAATTTTATTGTTATATTTTCATTAGTTATATTTTTATTCCTTGTATTTTTGTTATACTATACTGTGTTTAAACCTTCAAATTATCTTGGGAGGTATCACTGGATGCCTCTCTTTCACTTCATTAATGCACAATATACTAACAGAATATTCAGGAAACTGATTATAAATCAAACAATACACAAAAAAAAATGTAATAACTGGAGGGATGTAAGATATGGGATGTGTCTCAAAAAACCTCTCCCATGTAAATATCAACCATACCTTCAAGAAGTGTAGGTATGGTTTGTTACATGGTATATCCTGTTCTTACAGACACGGCTGTGGTGCTGAGTGATCATTGGTATAAATAACCTCACTTCTGCCACGTGCCAACAGCCTCTGATGAGGAGGGATGAGTGGGTAGAAGGAAGGGCACTCTATTGCCCTGGGGATGAGAAATTGCCCCCAAAGGTGGATGAATCACCAGATCAGCGGCATTGAAATGTAGCGGGCAATGGAAAACCACTGTATTAAAGATTGTTAAGGATATCCTTAGTCGATCATGGCATGGGATGGACCTTTTTGTAAAAGAACCCAGAGGTGAAGCTTTGATCAGACGGTAGAGATAAAGATCTTGTGATAATTCAAGAATATATGCCAACATATGAATACACTGAAGAAGAGGTTGAGGAGTATTATAGAAAGCTGGAAAATATACTAGAGAAAGAAAGGAAAAAGGCATGTGTATTGATGATGGGAGGCTGAAATGCTGTGATTGGTAAAGGACAAGAAGGAAAGATAATAAGATAATAGGAAAATATGGTTTAGGTAATAGAAACAAAAGAGGAGAGATTGGGTTGGGTTTGGGTTGAGGAGAGTTCTGCATGGAAAATGAGACGGTAGTGGAAAACACAATGTTTGAAAATCATAAAAGGAGATATACATGGGTGCCGAGGTTGGTTGGAGAGAAGTATCAAATTGATTACTGTATGAAAAATGCAAAAACTTATCCAGGTGCAGATATAAACTCTGATCACAACTTATTAGTAGCAGAAATCAACTTCAAGCTCAAGAAAATAAAGGCTGGTCAAAAACGAAGTACCTATGATTTGGAAAACTAAGAAACAAAGAGATAGATATTCAGAGAGATGCAAAATAGCATACTGGAAAGAACAAGAACTGGAGGCCAAATAGTGTGAATGATCATTGATTAAAAATTAAAAACAATATACAAGAAGCAGCTGAGAAAACGATAGGAATTAAGAACAGAGAAAGAATATGGAAGGAGTGGGTAAATGAAGAAATGATAGAAAATATGAATGAAAGGAGAAAATGGAAAAATGTTCGGACAGAGGAAGGTAAAAGAAACTATAGAAAGTTTAATAATGAATTAAGAAGGAAAACAGAGATGGAAAGAGAAAAATGGTTGCAGGAAAAGTGTATTGCAATAGAAAAAACAAGAAAAAGAAGGGAGATACGATTTAATGTACAGAGAAGCTGCAGAAATGGTATTCAGGAAAAATGCAAAACGTTGTACAGTGTATAAGATTGAGTCGTAGAAGGACATAATAACTGAAAGGAATGAAAGGAAAAATATATGGGAGGAGTACTTCATGGATTTATATGCACTGAATAATAGGCCAAGGGGAGTAGTTCTAGGAATAGAAGAAGAGAACAAAGTTCTCAAGGGTTATAATATATTAAAATGTGAAGTAAGTATGACCATGAAAGCGATGGCTAATGAAAAAGCTGGAGGATGTGATGAATTGCCGACTGAATTGTTTAAAGCTCTTGGAGAGAATAGAGAAATTCTATTGGATCTGTTCAATAAAATATATGATGTGGGTAGATGGCCTACAGACTTTTTGGATACAATAGAGGTGCCATTAACAAAGAAATTTAATGCTAGAAAGTGTGAATAATACCGGACTATTAGTCTAATTTTTCACGCAGCACTGAACAGGAGGTTGTACAATAAATTAGATGAAAATATTGCAGAAGAACAATATGGCTTTAGAAGGAGAGTTGGACTAGGGATGCCATAGGACTGCTTCAAATTATTGGTGAAAGATATATAGAAAAAAGAAGAAGAGTACATGTTTGTAGACATTTGCAGACCTTGAGAAAACATTTGATATAGTAAGATGGGATAAATTGATGATAACTTTAAAGAACAAAGGAATTGACTGGAAAGATAGGAGACTAATGAAAGAGTTGTATATGAACCAGAAAATAAAAGTAAGTATAAGAACTGAGGCAATGCAAAAGATAGAAATAGGAAGGGGAGTGTGACAAGGATGCTGCATATCACCTACAATATTCAATATTTATTTAGAAGAAATCATTAACACTAGTTTGAAAGGTAATAGAGAGGTGGCAATAGGTGGTAGAAAAATAGAATGTATACGAGTTGCTGATGACATGGTGTTACTGGTAGAAAGTGTAACAAAGTTAAATAAAAAATGCTTAGCAATCTAAATGAGGCTTGTGGAAATCTAGGGATGAAAAATAATAAAAAGAAAACAAAATGTGTAGTATTAGGTGGCAAGGATGAAAATATTAATGTACGAATTGGGACTGAAGTACTAGCGCAGGTGGTGAAACGTAAGTATTTGGGTAGCCTCATAATGAAAGATCTTAGTAGCATCACAGAAATCAAAAAGAGAATACCAATGTGTAAGAAGGAATTTAGTTAAAAAAAGGAGTTTGCTATGTGGGAAATTGAATTTAGATTTGAGGAGGAGGTTGGCAAGCTGTTTTGTCTGGAGTGATATGCTTTATGGCGCAGAAACATGGACTTTAAGGAAAACAAACAACAAATTGAGGGATTTGTGATGTTATTATGGCATAAAATGGTAAACGTCTGTTGGCAGGATAGAGTAACAAATGAGGAGGTGCTGAGAAGAGTAGAAAGGAGAGGAAAATGTTAAATACCATTTTGGGCAGGAAAAGGAACTGGTTAGGATGCTGTATGAGAAGAAAGTGCTTACTAATAGATGCAGTCAAAGGATTGGTAAATGGAAAGAGAAGAATGGGAAGGAGAAGATTAGAGTTGATTGATGGGGTTGTGGAAAGAGGAAAATATTCAGAAACAAAAACACTTGCACAGGACAGGAACAAGTGGAGAGCAGCCATGGCGAGACCTGCTCCATTGGCAGAAAACAGTGAATGAATGAATAAATAACTGGAGGTCATCATAATGAAAAATAACTAACAATCAATTTATCATTAATAAATTTTCAATTAAATGTTTAAAGGTCATTAAGTGACAAACAAATTAATTAGTTTGCAAAAAAAAAGTGATAATATTTCTAAAACAATAAAATAATAACCTTGTTATTATTTGTATAATTACACTAAACATTAATTTGTTAATATATTTATTGGAAAATGTTCCCAAGCATTCCCACATCCTCAATGAGTATTGGAATGAATGTTAGAATGACTCTTCATGCTACGCTGAAGACTCTCATTTTAATTTTTTTTTATTTAACATCTATGATTTCGGCAATTACAATTTTGAAAATTCGGTTGATATGTCTATAAATTGTCCTGTAATCAACAACACTATTGTAACGATAATAATCGTTAAGAAAGTACATAAGAACGGTTGATAAGATTCGAATTATTTAATAATATTTATTTTTTAAACTCCTCCTTCCTATTAGTGCAGTCGGTGGGGATAGTAACTCTGGACCTCCAGTCTTGTTTATATTACTGTGAATATCTTCTAAATCTTCTATCTATCACTAACCTTTTTATCAACTATCTCAAATTGCATTCAATAATTTACCATCAATATTATTAACAATTTGAGACAAATATATATATTTGTGTTGTTTAATTGATTACAAAAATAAATACTATAACATTTACAAATAACCATTTAAATTAAATAATCCTTAACTTTTATCTCTATTTTTTTGTTAAATAGGTTCAGAACACTCTATGATTTTATGATAATTATCAAGCAACAATCCAAACACTATCTATTTTGAATCAGAAAAGAGAAAACTTTACACTAAAACTTAAGAAAAGAGAAACTTGTGGAAAAGGAAAAAAAACTTTAATTTCACATAATTAATATTAATTGAATTTCAAATCCGACTAAGATTTCCCAGGCCTTCAAATATTTGGCATATAAAATTTAATTAAATATTTAGCTGACTAGAGTCAGCTATTATGACCACACAAGAATATTCTTTTTTCAAAAAAACAATTATTCTCTCACAACTGTTTAAAAAGAAATAAAAATTAATTCGTTTTATTATTTCTATTAAAATCTGTACTATTGTTCTATTAAATTTTTAATTTAAAACGTATTAAAAAACACAAAGAAACAAATGAAAAAAGTATATTAATTATTATTTAATATATCAGGTTGTTTAAAATAAAAAGAAAAAATACATATATATTAATTGAAGAAAAGATGTTTAGTAGTTTTGAACCTGAGGGACTGCAATCTACTTGCTAATGAATCTTTACTGGTCAGGTGAACAATGACTTATTGAAATAAATGAAATGAAGGAAGGATGCAATTGTGTACAGTACAATGGGATTCGACCCTGAATTTGTTGAAAATACAATAGTAATCTAAATTTTTTATTATATTATAGCATTAGAGAAAAAAATAGATTTAAAAATTAACTTTTTTTTGATTGGTAATTAAAATATATATTATATTAATATAATTGTTTTGATAAAGTACGCACTGAAATCTACAATTATGTATCAATATTGCTAATTCTAAATAAGTAGAAAATAAGGAAGTGTTATAATTATTTTAATCTTACGTTTCATGTGCTGTAAAAGATAATGCACAATGAAGTATTTATAATTTACAATTTACTTTTTTCTTCTTTTTTTAACTTCCGGGGCCACCGTTAGATATTACTTGAGTTCTCATTTAACTCAAGTAAGAGTTTAAGAGGATGAGAGGAGTGATTTGTAGTGTATGTGAAAATGCCATGCCTGACCGGGATTTACAATTTACTTACACAATTTACAATTCATACTTAAATAACTTTTCAATCGCGATGAATAAAAATAAATTTATTTAAATTATTTAATATTTCTGCTAAAATTTCTAAGGATTTATGCATAATTTCAATGAAATTATAGTTTGCTAGTGACAATCAATCCATATTACATCATATTTAGATTTAGATTGGAATTAATTTAACCTTTTATTAAAGCGGAATTGAAAGGGTTTATCATGTGTGAAGTATGATTATATACTAAATTGAACTATGAAAATTCAATTTTTTATTCACGAAATAACGAACTCAACATTTAATAAACTTTATACTAATGTCTAACGAGATATTTAAGATCTTTAAAAAAAAATCTGAGGTGGAAACCACATGACGTTCTTGTAAGCCTATTAAATTGAATGCATACCATTTTTTCTGCACTTCATTTAAACTTATTTCATTTGAAAGTGAGATAACGATCCTCCAATTCTTTAATAAAGAATTTCCTTTTCATATTTTTTTTTTTTTTTGTTATTGAATTGTTATTTATTATGAATTTTTTTACAATCAAAAATGAATAATTATTAATAAATCAATATACTTAAATTAAAAAAAAAGTTGAAAAAGAAGTAAATGACTTCCTTGTACGCCTATTAGACTTCATATATCCTTTTTTTTTAATGAAAAATACCTTTTTTACAATCAGAAGTTATAAATCAATATATTTAAATCAAAAAAAAAAAATGAAAAAGAGATGAAGTCGAATTCGAACCGAAGTGTCTTCCCCTTATAACATCCAAATATTTCATTAATTAAAATTTTATTTGGCTATAAGTCTGGAACCAATGAAAATAAGTATCACTTAAGATATATCGTCGAAAAGCTCTCAATGAGGGCTTATTACTGCGGTTAAGAAAAAAGTCCAAAATCCAAATATTTTTGATTTTGGGCTTTTTTGGACACTTTTGGTCCAATCGATTGTAATCAAAAGGAGACGGGCACAACTAGATATTACAGCAGTGCTAAATCAAAAATTTCAACATCCTACGGCTAATCGTTTTTGAATTATGCATGATACATACGCACATACACACGTACGTACAGACGTCACGCCGAAACTAGTCAAAATTCAGGGATTCAGGGATGGTGAAAATGGATATTTCCATTGAAATCTGAAAACCGTCAAGTAAGATTTTTACGATGAAAACCGTCAATTTTTTGCGATCACATTACTTCCTTTACTTCGTACAAGGAAGTAAAAACTTTAAAAAATTAGATAAATATAAAAAATATCAACGCGTAATGTGTCAAAGTGTCGCACAGGTAAATTAAGTTCTGGCCCTGCCCATATGCGTTACAGTGAGAGTAAAACTGTAATCTTCATGTAATACTTCTAAAATCTAATTTAAGATGGTATTCGAACAAATACTACCATGTTTTTTTTTTACCTTAATCTAGTGTTAGAAATAAAGAACAAGTATTTTTAATTCCTATCTTTTTCTGACGACAAACGTTAGATATTGTTGGGAGGTGGATTAACACGTGTTATTTGCTCTACAGGGATTGGTCAAAGTCCTTGCAACAAGCCACACTCACTCCCACTTGCAATAGGCCGCTGTTGTAGGCGCAGATTGTCAAATACTGTTCAATCATTTGGGAAGCACTTAATGTTTACGTAGGCAAAAGAGGGAGTGTGGTAGGTTACTATCACGTTATCTAGCACCTATCATTCAATTACATCGGCTTCTCTTTCCCTTAAAGAGGTCTACTCTGAATAATACGCGTTATACATGTTAAGTGACGTAATTAAAATGGTTGTAGTGATCAAACACGAGATAAAAGTTATATCCAGAATAGCGTAACCAGTATTAAAAATAACAAGAATATAACTACCGGCTTACAGAAGACTATTAATTTTTTTCCCAGGAAAAAATATTTACATTAAAAAAAAAGTCAAATATGGATTTATAGACATTTAGACGAAAGTAAAATATTTCTTAGGTTTAAAAATTAGTAGATTAAATAAATTTACGTAAGTTTGAAATTAAAAAAATAACAAACTTAAGACAAATAAATAGGTCTGGTCTATTTAAAAAAGATGAGCAGATAATAAATCAGAGAATAAAGTAAAATAGTATTTTAATCCAACAGATGACATATTAGTATTACATATCATATATTTTACTTTTTGTATTATTTATGTGTGTATGTACGAGCCTAATGACATGATAATTATTCTACGAGAATAATTTGCTGGGCTAAATGTAGTGTGCAGTATAAGGGCGAGGTCTTTCAATGTAAAAAGGGTTTCCTGTTCATTGCCGATTAGCAAGTAGTCTTTTAACGGGTTTAGTCACAGCAACTGCTGCAATGCGTTACTGCATAGTTCAAGGATTATTATATGATGTAATAAAACCATTGTACTGACATAGAATTAATATTAATGTACAAATATTACTGTAATACAGCAGCAAACTGACGATTATTTTTAATTATACCTATTAACAATATAATATTCAACACACACACACACACACACACACACACACACACACACACACACACACACACACACACACACACACACACACACACACACACACACACACACACACATTGATATGTTCTAGAACATGTATCAATATATATCTAGATTTAATGATATATTTGTAAGAAATGGTGTTTTATTTATTATCATAAATAAAATATATCTGGCAAAGATCGACTTAAAAAATTATTCTCGTATTATAAAAAAGAAGTCAAATTTTCAATTTCAGTAATTCTAAAATATACGCTACGACACGTTTAAGGGTACACATCTAAAATAATTATATTAGCTAATATTATATATAATTACAATCTGATTCAAAATACAGAATAAAGAAGTTCAATAAAAAAAGGAAATAAAATAAATAAATTTAAGTGATACGCGTGATATATTAAAGGTCATGATAATATCAAATATTCCTCACGTTTTTTTTTTAAGTCTTGAAAAAAAATTAATTTTGTTGAAAAATTAAAGTTACCTTGTAATAATTCATATTATACTTATATTATTTTATGATATAAAAAGTTTTTGTTGTTTGCTGAATGAAAAGTTTAAATATCCAAAAAAAAAAAAATCATCTTGGAGAGATTATTTTATCCATATATGCTTATTAGAGAACGTATAAATATTTAGACTAGCATGTACGTTGAAGAAAAAAACCTCTTACCAACGGAACGAATCGTGGAAAGATATTAACCTTTTCATACTTCGTCTTTTCAATGATAGAAATCTGAATACGTGATTCTAGTTAACACACGCATACACACACACACATATATATATATATATATATATATATATATATATATATATATATATATATATATATACAGAAAATTAACAAAACAGTTTGCAGATAGAATAGAAAAATCGGTGATAGTATGTAGCTAAATTTGGGTTAAATTAATTACAGTTACTATTACAAAAATGAAAATATCTGATGTGGACACCACATGACTTCCTTGTACGCCTATTAAATTACATATATACATTTTTTTAAAATGGGACGTACATAAAATTTTATTTCATTAATAACTTCTGATATTTTTTCATTTTTTTTTATTGTTATTATTGAATTATTATTTATTATAAAAGTTTATTACAATCACAAGTTAATAATTATTAATAAATCAACATATTTAAATTTAAAAAAAGTTAAAAAAAAGCAGGTGAAGTCGGATTTAAACCGATGTGCCTTCCCCTTGTAAGATTTAAATATTCCATTAATTAAAATTTTATTTGGCTATAAGTCTGGAACCAATGAAAATAAGTACCATTTATGATATATCGTTGGGCTTACTACTGCATTTAAGAAAAAGTTCAAAATACAAATGTTTTGGATTTTGGGCTTTTTTGGACGCTTTTGGTTCAATTCAGCGATTGCGTTGTAAATGTCAATGACGATAGGATATCTGGAATAAAAGTATTCTAAGCCTTGGAGAGCACTACACGAGTCACTGCAAATAAGAATCTTTCTATATTTAGGGTTAATGATATTTATAGCGTATAGTTCAGCGGTAAACACACTCGTAATACCGGGGAGACCAAACATATAAGTTCTCTCATTGACAAAAAATGCACAACCAACGGTATCATTTTGTTTCGATCCATCAGTGTGTACCACCGCGTCTGGGTTCATCTTGGAGAGAACACACTGAACCATTTGCTGGAAGACAGTAGGTTATGTTGATTGTTTATTGTATGTCGTAAGGTCAAACGTAAAATTTATAAGGTTTATTCCCCACGGAGGATATGAGCACGGATACATTGGAAAGAATGACGGTGTATCAACATTTATATGCTGCAGTAGACGTCGGGTACGGACACCTACAGACAGTTACAGTACAACGTGGATGGTCCTCATACCTTCCAAAATTAGGATTTCTAAGGACTGAGTCAAAAGCCGGGGGATTTGGCTGTCCTTTGAGACGAGCAAAATAAGATAACAATAGCTGATCTCGTCTATCTCAAAGTGATGGTTCACCACAGTCTACAAGTAAGCTTGCGACAGGGCTTGATCTAAATGCGCCTGTGGCAAGCCGAAGGAAAGCATGATGTACACCATCCAGCATTTTAAGCACGGTATGACGAGCTGAAGAGCAGGCGACACAGCCATAATTTAAACGGGAACGAACAAAGGAATAATAAAAACGTATCATACATGACCGATCGGCTCCCCAATTGGTGTTACTAAGGACTCGCATCATATCTAAAAGTTTGGAACATTTTGTTTTTAATTCTTTTTTATGTTTGATCCAACTAAGACGGCTATCAAAAAATAAACCTAAAAACTTGACGTAAAGAGAGATAGCAGTAAGCTCTACATTTGCGGAATAGAAGGGTTTCGTAGCCGAGAAAAGACTACACATTTTGTTTTGTCGGATGAAAATGTGAAACCAGTAACCCTGGACCAAGCTTCAAGGTGAGATATAGTGTTCTGTAGTATCTCTCTGCTGTGGGTGTAAACGACTCGCAATGTAAGTAGCAAAATCGTCAACAAATAGAGAACATGAGACAGGAGCCTGCAAACAATTGGTAATACTGTTTATGGCTGCAGAAAATAAGGTGGTTCTTAATACACTATCGTGACGCACTCCATTCTCCAAGATGACATTACCTGAGAGCGAATCGTCCACACGAACACGAAACGTTCGGTGATTTAAGAATCCCCGGATAAAAGCAAGCATATTGCCCTTGATTCCCCATTCTCTGAGGGTGTTAAGAATACCACGTCGTCAGGCCGTGTCGTATGCCTTTTTTATATCAAAGAAGATAGCGACGAGGTGCTGGCGGTTTAGGAAAGCGATTTGTTTGGCTGTTTCCACTGACACTAAATGGTCAATGGAAGATCGTCCTTGTCGGAAACCACACTGTTCTGGAGATAGAAAGCCATGTCTCTCCAAGTACCATGTAAGTCTGCGGTTTACCATTCTCTCCATTATTTTACACAAAACGCTTGTTAAAGAAATAGGGCGGTAGCTTGAGGGGTTGGTTTTGTCTTTACCCGGTTTTAGTACTGGTATAATAAATGCTTCTGACCAGCCGGATTGGAAGACTTGTTCGGAGAATAAACCATTTTAAATATTCAGAAGATGTTGTAATGCCGAATTAGGAAGGTGTGAAAGCATACCAAGGCGAATGTTTTCTGGTCCAAAGGAAGTGTCACGTGAGTTTTTAAGTACGTGTAACAATTCCTTAAATACGAATGGGGTGTTTAATTCACCAATCGAATCAGCAATGTTTAACGATAATTCTTCTATCTGTATCTTGTACCTTTGAAAATCGTTATTATATGATGAAGTGAGACACCGAGCGGAAAGATTTTGCTAAAGTATTTGCCACAGCCGAAGATGATGAAAGGAGTTCTCCTTCATCAATAGATTGTTTCGTTGATCCGAAAGTTGCATGGATTTTTTTCCACACAGTAGACATGGGAGTAGTGCGTAAGATAATGTTCACGTATTTCGTTCAAGAATACTCGACGGCATACTGCTCTACCCCTGCGGTATAAATTTAGAAGTTCAGTTGTAGGCCTACGATTAAATTTGATTAGTGCCTGCCGTCGATCCCTAATATCATATTTGCAATCATCGTTCCACCATGGAACAGAGGGACGTCTAGGATTACCCGATGTTTGTGGGATATATCTGTGGGCATTCTCAAGTATCATGGACGTAAAAGAGGAACATTGGTCAAGGATGTTCGCATCATCATCATACTGTGATTGGAAGGCTTTATGGTATCCATTCCAATCCGCCTTTCCAACAATCCATCTCCGTGGCCTTCTTTTCATCTCGTGGTCTACACCGAAAACAATAATAATTGATCTGTGATTACTGCCGTGAAAGTCATCACAAAGAGACCAATTAAGATGAGGAAGTAAATTCGGTGAGGATATGGAGAGATCGATGTTAGATACAGTACCAGATGATAAAGACATGAATGTGTGTGATCCATTATTCAATAGACAAAGGTCCAAGTCTTGTCTCACTCTGTTTATCATATTTCGTCGAGTGGAGCAGAAGGTTGAGCCCCAGGAAGTATTGTGGGCATTGAAGTCTCCTACAATTAACGATTGTGATGGTATTTGCGTGAGGAGATTTGAGATATCTAAAGCACTGAACTCAATGTTCGGTGAGAGATACAAATTGCAGATATCAATTTGAAGAGGATAGAGACATTTACTGCAACAGCAGGAATGAGAGTGGTTAGTTGAATCCTTGTAGCCGACACCCCATTCTTCATCAAAATAGCCACTCCACCATACTCTCTACTGTCTACTAGACAGTCGTATCTCTCACAGAAGTACTCTCTGAGTGTTATTGGGTCATGTTGTAGAAGATGAGTTTCTTGGAAACACATGATTAGTGGATCCTGTGCGTGCGTCAGTACTCTAATATCTTCAATACGGGACCGAAGACCTCTACCATTCCATTGAATAATGTTCATAAGTGTAAAAAAATAAATTCAGGAAACTATATAAAAAACTAGTTGTTCGTGATTCGGTTTATCTTTCTTGTATTTTTTATTTTAAAGAACTCCAATGGGTGGTTCTTCAACCATATCCTCCAGTATATGAGGTGATGGTGGAGGAGATTTATTAGATTGGGATGCCGCCGATGACATCCCAGAGGAGGTGTTTATGTGGGTTCCCTTTACGGGGAGCTTATTAGGTGGCTTACTGCCAGCTCTGATAATCTCTGCCCGTACCGGTAAAACATTGGGAACAGGAACTTTCGTAGGGATCACACTGTTGGATTCACTAACTGCGACGAAAGACTTTTTGTTCATCTTTGTCAGCTCTGAAATATTGGCTGTTAGTGATGCAATTTGATCAGATAACATCTGAACAAGTTTTTTTAGCTTACTGCAGGATTCGCATGGCTGATTGCTTAAATTAGTAGGAGCTTGTTGTGATGCAGCGGCAGCAAAAGATACGTCTGGTTTAACCAGGTTCCTTTCGTTAATAGATTTTTATATTTTCTGCGTGCCGCCGGAAAATATAGTTTCTGCTCGGTAGAGATTCTGAGAATTAATTGCCTTTTCTTCCTTAAACGTTGGACAATCTCGGGAGCGAGCTGTATGCGAACCACTGCAATTAGCACATTTTTCATCTTCTTGGCAGTTAGTATCATTGTGGTCTTCTTTAACACATCTACCACAGATCTCTGTTTTTAAGCAAGATATTGTAGTGTGACCATACCCTTGACATTTGAACCATCGTCGTGGGTTGGGAATGAAATGTCGTACTCGAACTGAATGATAACCAATTTTTATTTTTTCCAGTGGGACTGGAAGGTTGAACGTCAGTATAAGAGAAGGTTCTTCCATTTCGTTTTGCCTTTTCATTATACGCTTCACTTCTACAATGTCTTGAAAACGAAGCTCATCAGCTATTTCAGTCACTTCTATATCCATAAGATCTCGACAAAAAATTACCCCGCGACTCGTATTTAGGGTTTTGTAGCTTTCCGCTCTTATTTTTATATTGCCCATAAAATCTATACTGCCCATCTATCTTACGGAGACGTAAGATAGATCGATTCTGTTCATCATTGAATGTTTCAATCAGAATCGATCCGCCACGTAATTTTCTGATGTTCTTCGGGGAATCACTTGCACTTGTTATAGTTTTGTTTATTAAGAAAGGTGAAACCTTTTGGAGGGAGCCACCTTCCTGACTATTTCGGAGAACAACGAATCTAATATTTTTAAAATTCAAGTCTAATGATTTGCGGTTCTCTTCAGTAGGACTTCTACTGAAGTGGACAAAGTTTACAAAGACAAAGCTGACCGAGGCTCTTCACAAGACTAGATTTGGTGGTTTTTTCAGATGGACCAACCATCATAGTATTTATTATTGGAACTGAAATTTTGGTCCCACGAGTACAGGCGAAAAACACACCACTCCATCAAAGCCCACGCGTACTGGAGGTAGAGCTAGATACAACTGGGTTCGCTCTGGTGCTCAGAGGAATCGTTCGAGACTCACTACGCAGAGCCATTCACCCATCGGCACGATTTGTTCCCACCTTGGGTTAAGGTTGCGTTTCGTGAGATGTCGCTACACCACCGAGTGTAAATGTAAGAAATATCAGTGTAGGATGTTGTTGTGTAGTTGTGTAAGTGTGTATGTTGTAATTTATGTGGTGTTCTTGGTGTAGTATATGTGTATAGTGTAAAATGTTCTGCAACTCATTGTATAGTGGGAAGAAAAGCTGCAGAGGCTAGGCCCGTGGGGACACCAATCCCCAAAGTCTTAAAGAATAAGACTCCCTGTCGGGGAGAGAGAGAGAGAGAGAGTGAGCGAGCTGGTAGAAGGGAATTTTAATTAAATGTGATATATAATACCATTTTTTTTTTCAAAGTGCATGGTTGGAATATTAGTTAATCACTAAACAATTATGTGATCCCACACATCTTCTTAACTTCGATGATCTGCGGGAACCGGTACACTAAATATGGCTGAGATTGTTGACATTTTATATTACTTCATGCTCTTCAATTTCTAGGATGTTACTCCCTTAGACATGTCAAGTGTTGTGAAACTTCATTTTCTAATATTTGATGATGCATTCGTCCAATATAATTTATTTAGGTAAATTTAGAATAAAAACTGTTAAATTTTATTAATATTTAAATTTATTTTTTAATTCCTAACCGACTTCAATAAAGAAGGATTAATTCGACTGTATTTTTTTAAGGTATGTTACTTAATATCTCCGACGTTAGTAAACCGATTTTGATCATTTTTTTTAATCGAAAGAATATACTTTCGGAATGGTCTCCTTAGTTGCTTGGCATTTCTCAAGCCAACACCCTATTCGGTCGCCCTAAAGCATAAGACCGAATGTCCGTACCACAAACGGCTACTGATCCTCGAAACAGTTTAGCGACCAGTGCCCTAAATAGCTCCTAGAGCTTACCTAACAGCGTGAGCGGACTAAGCGCGGTGCCATATACCACCAGCTTACGTGTCCCAACCGCTCACTTGTCATATATTTACTAAAATGAGTAGGTGCACCCCGTCAACTACTAAAAATATATATGACATACATAAATTAAAATTTACATTGTCTGGACAGCAATTCGCTGCCACGCCTATGTCGCTGAATGGCAGCAATTACCTGTCCGTCATATTAAAGCGCTTGGAGCCTTAATTGGCTGGTGGTCAGTCATATATTTCTAGGTTAGCTTCCGACATTTTTTAACCAAATCCGATGATAATCTTAAGAAAAATAACAAAAAAAAACCGAACTGCTCGATGGGGCCTTAGCCGCTAACAGCTCGCACCAGTAACGTGTTGCTATGTTCCCTGTATGATTGACTATTTTCCTCTTAACTCCATATAAATATTAAAGCTACGTTTAATATTTATATAAAACGGTGAAATAATGAATTATTATCCCTAACTGCAAAATTATAATATAAATATTTATATTTATGTTATGCAACAATAAATTCTAATTTTATAATATTGAATAAATAGACATTCAACTAGCTTCCAACCGATATTACTCTGTATGAAAGGAATTAAATACTATAATTTTGCAATAAATGCATATTCTGTAGTTATTATTAGATTTAATTAATATAATTAGAATAAATTAATAAATATATTTAGAATATATATATATATATTTAATAAATAAACTAATATCAGAAGAAATTTATTTTAAGTAAAAAAAGACGGAGCGAATACCCTGATTTAATTTCTAGATATAGAGATTTTCAATAGAGTTAGTTAAATTCCAAAGTTTCCCTTATGGGTATATTAATATCGAACGCCGACCTCTATAACGTAGTAGTAGCATTGTGGTTTTCAACTGGGGGTTTCGCGTTCGAGTTCCGGTCCGGTATGACATTTTCGTACGTTATGAAATTTATTATCATAGTAACGATTATTATGTGCCAGCCTGTGTTTAAATAAATAAATAATAAAATATAATAATAATAATAAATAAATAAATTGTTTTATACAGAAAAGGATTCATTAATTTTTTGTTCCTATTTATTCTTGCTTGTATGATGGCTATGATACATATTGTACATTAAGGTACAACAGATTCTCATCAGAAGTGCTTTCTTTGAGAACAATTATTTTCAGTATCTAGTCAGTAACAGATGATGATGTCAGTAGTAGTGTTAAACATCATTTGAATTTCAGTAGATTTTGAATGTTCTTATTATAGAATAGCATTATTTATGTGAAGTAGAATGAAAGTTTCTGGAATGGAGCCAATATTACCATAATTTTAATTGATATATCTTTTTTATTCATTCATTCACTCGTTGTGTTCTACCAATGGGGCAAGTCTTTCCATGGTTGCTCTCCCCTTGTTCCTGTCCTGTGCAAGTGTTTTTGTTTCCTTTTATATTTTCCTCTTTCCACAACCCCATCAATCAACTGTAATTATCTCCTTCCCCTTCTTCGCTTTTCATTTACCAATCCTTCAACTGCATCTATTAGTAAGCACTTTCTTCTCATACAGTGTCCTAGCCAGTTCCTTTTTCTACTTAAAATGGTATTTAACAAATTCGTTTCCACTTCAACTCTTCTAAACACCTCCTTATTTGCTACTCTATCCTTCCAACAGACGTTTACCATTTTACGTCGCACCCACATCTCAAACGCCTCAATTCGTCGTTTGTCTTCCTTTCTTAAAGTCCACGTTTCTACACATTAAAGCATAACACTCCAACTAAAACATCTTGCCAATTTATTTTTTATACGCTACCTTAAAATTGCATAAAATAATGCATTAATTATAGAAAATAGAATTGTATATCTTTTATGAGAGTAGAAGGTTAAGTAAATTAATCCATTGGAATTATTTTGGGAATTTATTAAAAAAAAAAACTGATTTTTTTTTCCGTTTTAATCATTGTAATTATGAACCAACCGTAAAAAAATATGAAATATCTAATAAATAATCGTCATTCTGTACAATAGTTAAAAAAATTTAATAAATATTGATTTTTGTTTGAAGGAATAGAGACGTTTCTTTCTATACTTTTATTATATTTGAGCTTACAAATATGTGAAACCTTTTCAGTCATAAGTAATTTCGAACTATCTATGAGATGAAATGCAGTAAAAAGATTAGCGCCTTTTTTTCTAAAGAATAATTCAAATCTAGCATTTAGATACAGATGATGTGGTTGAAACTTCAGCTGGAAATTTGAAAAAAATTTATTTAAAAAGTTCATATTAATTGCTTAACGCAATTTCATTTCATATCGGATTTCCTAATAATTTTGTTTTCTAAATAACTTATTCTTTTCAATAGTTTTGATGTTTAGTGTTTTATCAGTTTGTCACATAATATAGTCAGATTATTGTTTTGAACCTCCTTGGAAAGGAAAAAAGTCTAAAGATGATAAAATTTTACGGGAAAAAACCGATTTTTTTAATTTTACGATATTTTCTTAAATAGTTTAAACATCACAGATTACTTTAATTTTATAAGATTAGTAGGATATTTTGAAACAAAATGTTTAATAAAAGAATCAAGTTTTATTTCCATTAAAAAATAGTGTACTGGCGATTTTGTTTTTCTAGATGCTTGTGCTCTCTTCAAAATTGATTATGATGCCATATAACAGTCAAGAAATAGTTCTGTTTAACAGTAATGCTGTTTAATAATATGTTACGAAATATTGTAAATGCATTGTTGTAATAGTGCCAAATAAATAACTTCAATTTCATAGTTAAAGAATATTTCAATTAGGGTGTGGTTAATATACAGACCGGTGTTATATTAGAAAGTGAACAGCGAATACATAAATATTTATTTACAATTTTACAAACAAAATCTTTGTATAAGTTGTACTTCATTTATATTAAACTCTTACAGTTTTTAAGTATTAATTTTCTAATCATGTGCTTTTTAAATGAAATTAGTGAAACAGATGTGAAAACAGAAATATTTTAAACATAAATTCTCAGGTTCGTACAATAGAAGAATCTTTTGCTACGTAGTGTATTATGTATACCAAGGAGACACTCTCACCGTGTGGACAATTTCACTCATTTTGTGATAATTAGAGAGAGCGGAGAGTCCAGTTCTAAAATTTTCTGATTGACATGTATTATATTCTTATGTGTTCTTATAAACACACAACATTCGCGCACACGCGTGTATATATATTTGTATGGTTTATATGTTTAAAAAGTGTTTGGACGATTTTCTACACTGTATGTCAGCTAATGTATTGTTATTAACTGTAAGTAGTATAATATCCTCATGAGAAAGCTAAACATGTATTTATAATAGTCTACTTAATTTAAAAATTAATTTTTTGATTACATGAACCTTTCACAAAAAAGAAAAACACTAGTACATAAATAATAGAGAAATTTTTTTCATACATTTTTATGCGATGTAATGTTTAGATTTACTCCATTAGTTTTACAAAAGAATTTAAATATTAATAAAGAAATATTACGTATATTAATATAAATATAAAATAAATATCAAGAAATTTAAACAAATAGCTATTTAGATATTTAAACAGAAGAAAAATGGAGGTTAGGAGTATAACTCTATGTATAACTTTGTTAGAAACAAGATTTTTACAATAAATCTTTTAAGTTTATTTAAATGGTTATGAAATCTATAAAATCAGGAATTTAACAACAAAAAATCTAGTATTTGAAGTAAAAACGTATAAATACGTGAAATTTGAACACTGGTTTATATTTATTAAACAAAGAATAATACCAAACAAGGACTACAAGATGAATATTCAAATAAGATTCGAAAAAGTTCCAGAGCATGGAAAGTCATATATAAGGGAAAAAGTTTCAGTTGCTAGGCAAGTAGAAATCAATAAACCTATATATCATCAATAGATGATTGATGTATTTTATTAAATTTACTCTGCAAAATAAAGATTCATCAAAATTCATCTTTATATTTCACCTTATAGAAAATTTTGACATCATCCACAAACGAAACGATCTTAGAAAAAATAAAGTAGTGATGTCATTTATATAAAGAATGAAAAGCAGAGGACCACAATTAAAACTCTGAGGAACACCAGATGGAGGAGTACACATACTACAAGTTCTACTGAACACCTTCACTTAAATGTGAGCAAAATAAAAGATAGGTCTTTAGCCAACTTAACATCCACAACATATTAAATTGATGTCAAAAAGAGCAGGTTTTTGCAAAAAAAAAATTATGAGGTACTTTCTCAAAGGCCTTCTGAAAGTCAGGTTTTTAAGAAGATTTTTAAGTCAAGTTAGGTAAAAATTAGTTTTTATACTGATTTGCATACTAGATAGTGGGTACGGTGTACTTTAATGGTTGGGTTTTAATTAACCATGTATCTTAGGAATGGTCAACCTGAGACTGTACAAGACTAACTTCATTTCCATTCATACGTATCATTCTCTGAAGTAATACCTTACGGTGGTTCCGGAGGCTAAACAGAAATGAAAGAAGATAAAAATTAGGCAGAAAAGAATACGTTTATTTAGTTTTTAAAATAAATATTTTAGTAATGTAAGGAAATTGAATAGGATAAGAAACAGTATCGAGAATAAAATTACGATCATTCAATTTTATAATTGTATAAATCGAGCTGTAACATTTTACATTCATCGGCAATAATATTACGCGGCTAATATAGTGAAATTATTATTTATTTATTTCCTGTATAAATCTGATACAATTTTTTTTTCATTTTTTACTACTTTCATATCTAGAAAATTTATTGTGCTGTTATCATTTTATATATATCTTATTATAATTTGTAATTTAATTTTTTTTTTATTATTCTTAAATAACATTAAAGTAACTGAAATATTTTAAGATAATATAATATATGAGAAAGAAAATAATCAATTACATCATGATAAATTTTCTAGATATTATAACAAATAAAAATCTAATAATTAAATTTTTTATAGAATAATGACGTTATTTTATAGAAAAGCAAATCGTATCCGTTAAATTATGAAATATTATTATTATTTTGCAATTAAAAAATATATAGACTAATAATTTTATACTCTATATTTTCAAGGTAAAAATCACGTCAAGGTGTTTTTTACTGTAAAAAAATACATATATATATAAGAAAAGCCGGCAATGAATGGAATACGCGTATGCATTCATTTGGCATAATCATATATATATATGTACTAGCCGGCCCATCTAGCCAGAACTTGACCCTCAGGGTCCAGGCAAACCCCAGGGCCAACTCAGGGGCTTCTCGGGCCTCCCGGGGCCACGGAGTCTACTCCAGGGTTGCAGAGCTCGCTTCGCTCGCCATACCCGTTTTGCAGTGGCATGGTGCCTTGGACACACAGAGCTCACTTCGGTCGCCATTTCCGTCTACCCAGAGGGCTTCGCCCCCTGGACCCCTGCACTGTTTGTTATCCTCATGATTGGGAGAATAATACTGATAAATAACAATTAAAGTATTCAGGCTTTATAGAAACCTGAAATAGAAATTAAATTACAAGACAGAATAATAGTAGCTTTTTTCTTTTTCTGTTTAGCCTCCAGAACCACGGTAAGGAACCACTTTAGAGGATGAATGAGGATGATATGTATGAATGTAAATGAAATGTAGTCTTATACTATCTCAGGTCGACCGTTCTTGAGATGTGGTTAATTGAAACCCAACCACCAAGAAAACCGATATCCACGATCTAGTATTCAAATCCGTATAAAAGTAAACTGCCTTTACTAGGATTTGAACCTTAGAACTCTCGATTTCGAAATTAGCTGATCTGCAATGACGAGTACACCACTAGATCAATCCGGTGGATTAGAACAATAGTAGCAATGGTAACTAAAGTACACACACCTTTGACGACAAAAAATTCATAACTTATTTCTTTGCCATAGAGGCAGAAATATAATAATGAAGTAAAAGGATTAGTCTATTTTTTCCTGAATGAATATCTTTAATTTATAACTTCATCTTCATTGGATGGTGAAGAAGTAATGAATATTTTTAATATTTTATCCTTCAAGAGAGCTAAGGTCTCGGTCTGTGGCTTAAAACCTTCCATATTACAATACAAATGTATCCTAAAAATTTGAAAGTAATCGATCGGTTGGTTCTTCGAGATTTTTCGAGGTAATATATATCTAATAACCTTCTCAGTTATGCCAAGAAACATGGGTAAAAATTTGGTTGCGATTTATCGAGTAGTTTTTGGTTTATTCCGAACAAAAAAAAACCCTATTCGTCTTTATATAATATTGTATGTATATATATATACATACAATACATATATATATATATATATATACATACATATATATACATATATATATATATATACATACAATATGTAATATTGTATATATATATAAAATCATTTTTGATTACATTTAAATCTTTTAATTTTATTTTTGAAAACATGATACTCAAAAAATAAATAAAACAATCAGCATTTTTAATGTTAGTATATTAGCATCGCAATTTCGAAAGAAAAGTTTCTGAATTTTTGAAACTTTGGGGCTAATACATCAGAGGCTTTTTAATAATTAAAATATTCACCAAAAATTGATTTTAAATAATTAAAAAAAGATTTTCGATTTTTTTTTAAATTTGGGAGCTGTAACATCAGATGTGAAGTATTAAAGTTGCTTTAGTGACTTATTTTGTTTAAAAAACTACTTTTTGGGCATTACAAATTTTAAATTACGAATTTTTTTCATTTTGCGGGCGGCTATCGCTAAAGCCAGGAAAGTAAAAAAATATACTAAAAACGTAATAAATAAAAATTACTTGGTGTAAAATTTAAAATTTAGGTTAATTTTTAAAGAATTTAAAATGGCATACATTTTAACGAAATCGGTTAAGTTACTACATGAATTAAATGATTTAACAAATTAACATAAAAAAATAAAAATGAAAAAGACTGGAAAATCTAAAAAACATATTTGTTAACCATGAATAACAAAAATTCATAATTTTGGATTAAATTAGTTCGTGTAAATGTAAAGATTTATGGATACAAGGACATACATAAACATACACGTTCTACAAGAATACATTTGGAAGAGTTCAATGATTTCTTTCTTATGAGTGTTTCAAAATATAGGCTATATAACTTATTACGCTGAAAAAAGACTATTGCCTAATTTAAGAGGAAAAAAATTAACATCATGAGAAAATATTGCAACTTCGGTTTAGATTACAATGAATAACAATGATAACAACAAACTTGCTTGCTTCTTGCAAAGTTAATTCACTTGCACAATAATAATAATAATAATAATAAAAAATAATCTGAATTAATGTCCCTTTGGCTAAAAAGACATGAACGGTAGACTGAATTCTTTGATACTTTGTTTCAACATGCATCGGGAGAAAGATGAAATGATAAACAACACACAAACTTCAATTGTCAATTGTTCTTACAAATTGTTAATTACATTTCCTTTTCTATCTCTTTTGTTTTCTTTATGGTATCTTGTTTATCTTTCTCGCTAAATTTCAATGAAAGATAAATAAGGAAACTAATTTAAATATACTGTTTTCTCATTACCATATTATTATGTAATAAGTTACATATAATATTATTTAGGGCAAAAAAAGAAAAATAAAAATAATTATATTATAGTTAGGTAGAATAAACAACATTATTAACAAAGGTAATTAAAATTAAATACAGGCCAATTTTACTAAAACATACTAATATAATAATAAACATATCATAAAGTCGATTTGAATTTATTTTGAAATTTAGGTAATTTACTTTATAATGCGATAATGTTTGTTATTTTATTAAACATATTTATTGAAGAGTAAATGTAATAAAAAATACTCAGCTTGACGGTTTATAATTCTAAACAACTTTGAGTATCCACTTATATTATTACAGACACCCGTGGCTGTTGTTGGATCTGTTATCGAGTATCCCTCCTGGAGCTAGTCAACTGTGGTTGGAGGGTTGGACAGTCGGGAAATAAAATACCCAGAATGGGCAAAAATCAGTGAAGATGCACAACTGCTCTGATGGCGAAAGAGGGAGACATTCTTAACGGCGGAAGGGGAGAACGAGGCAATGGAGATAACCCAAATAAAGTTCTGGCTAGATAGAACTCTGTAAGCTGAAGAGAAAGCGACCTATCTAGGAGAAGGGAACTCTTATAAGAAAATCCCCTGGTTCTCCAAGTTAAAAAATAAATAAAAGGTTTTTTCTAAAAGATACATTTAGAAAACCGATTCTAGAATCTAAGTTTCCAGAGAGAAAGAAATAGAAAGGTATAAATCTAAATAGATAGACGGAAGAAAGGCGACAACAACAGAGCAAAAGAATGAAAATCTTTTGGGAAAAGAAAAAGAAATCAAAACTATGATGCAAACGTGATCCGTAGTGGTCGGAACGAAAAGAAAAAATTGGCGAAAACTATCTCTTTTCTTTTTTTAATTTTGTCCAATATTTAATGCAATTAGTGATCCATTTATAGAAATTTTTGGGCCTTTTTCAATGGAATTATATTCAGCCAGTCGAGAGATTTAAATCAAACTACAGCCAACACACGTAATGTACATATGTAATCTACACACATCTTCCAAAAAGATTTCTGAAAATTTTTTTGGACTAAGGGGAGATTTGAAACTTCTACATTTACAAAAATTTTATCCAAAATGGTTTATACTTTCTATTTATAGCTGAAATATAGGTATTTTGGGAAAATAAATGTAAAAATTGAAAAATAAAATCATATTGCTTTAAAATCATAAATGTTTGATTTGATAATATTCTTGTGCAGCTTAATACCTATAATTAAACTCGGAACGTTTAAAGAACATGGATAAAATGGGGATTTAAATTCAGATAACAGTACATACCCCAAGTACGTCCTTAGCAATTTAAAAAAAAGATAAATATTGTCTTAGTTAGTTTTTATATCCGATCATCAACTTTCTGATATAGGTACCTTGATTGCAGTTATTTATTATTATGCTTTTTTTAAACATAATTACATATGTATAAAACTTTCTCAGTATAAATATAACTGCAATAACAATATACTGTAGTAACAATAACTATAAAAATAATACTGCAGACTAAATAAATAATACTACAACACACACACACACACACACACACACACACACATTTAACGGGCATATTTTTTTATTCGATTTAACAACAAAAGCGGCAAGTCATAATAAATGCACAGTAAAAGCGCAAGTCATAAAAACACTAGCATTAAAACAACCCACAGTTATATACAGATTTATACATTAAAAACTCTTTCACGTTACTGTTGAATAATTTAAGATTACCACAATACTTTTTCATATGAGAAGAAAGCTTATAAAAAATACAAGCAACCTCTGATATAAAGATCTGAATCAGCTTTTATTTTTTTTATGATATGATACCATTACTTGTCCTGGTATTGTAATAAGTATCTATACTTAACTAAAAACAGCTTGCACCGTTCTTACACTCTTCAAAAAGCAGCACCATCGTCTTAGATTGTATTAATTTTTTTTTTTTTAGGGAACTACATATTATATGCAATAAATAAATAAATAATTATTTATCTTCTTTAAAAATTATCATACATGATTTCATTTCATTCAATTTAAAGATAATACAAATTCTAGTTTTATGTATAAAAAAAAACACTTTTTGCATGGATTTTAGTAACTAAACACCAATTTCATTAATCTTCTACCTCTCTTTAGACTTACTGAAATCTACAAAAAAAAAACAGACTTCAAAAAATTCAGGAAGTCTAGGGTCGAAGCGTGACGACGTGTAGGGATCAGGGAGTTAGCCTCTATGCCTAGGGTGTTTTTGGCCCGCCCACACGCAAGAGTGGGTTGTCGAAGCTCCCCGATGATGGTATAGAGGACTCTCAAGCTGTGAGAGGGTCGCGGACAGCAAAGTACATGTGCAACGCACGTCTGGAGCTTGTAGATAGGACCGGAAAGCGTAGCTGTCCAGCGGAGGGGTGTGTTGGCTGTCCAGAAGAGGAAGTCGGCGTGTTCCTATGAGGCTGAAGGGACCCCGTTGGGAAAGCCACTTGAAGGGATAAGTCAGGGAGGGCACAGAATGCTGCCACGGCACCCTGAGATGACTGTGTTGTGCCTAACGGCGGGGACTGGATTACCTTGGGGGTGTTAAAAAAAATACTTATTGAAGTATAGACTCCATTAATAATTAAGGTTAACATTGTTAAAATATGATTCAGTAGATAACTGTAGTAGAACCTCTCTTTAGCTTAAATTTTTACAATATAGTTTATTCATAATAGTGGATATAAAAAATATGTTGAAATTTTTTAATTAAATTTTGTGCAGCTAGATGATTTATGAATATAGAATTTCCGAATTTTATTAGCTCGGTAAATACATTGAAATGTTTTCATAATGAATGAAAAAGATTGTTATAAACATACTCTTTGTAGCCAAAATATATAAAAAAATATATATATATAGATATAAGTGAAGGTAGTTGGACATCATAGTGAGTTTTATGCATTATTGACAGTAATATTAATTATTCTTTGTTGTTGAAAAAAGTGGGCATTGCGTTTTTCATTATACGATTATCTCTTTGCATTCTACGTTTCCTACTTTACTCTTTGATTATTTTTATTTTTTTTGTAATGTCTATTAGTATTATGACAAAAAATTAAAACTTATTTTTTTAATTACCACATTTTCTTGGGATGTAACCATTTTCATCGATAAATAATTCTTCTAAACCAGTTCAACAGTTTTTTTATACATAATTTGAAAAAAATAACTTATACAATCTGTTGATGAACGAATGATATAATGGTTAATTAGGTTTTTTTTTGATCCAGGTTAAACTTTTTAAATAAGTTTTTAATTATTTCAGTTTAATTTAGTGCCTTAGTTACAAATATAATTTAGTTTTTTTTGTTTAATTAACTATATTAACTCGGAAATGGCTGGTTTGAGAATGGAAAAGAATATCTGCTGAATTCTATGTAACTGGGTTCAAATTAGAGGAAGTTTTGAAAGATAAATGATCTCGAAAAACACATAAATAAGATAATTATAGATATTGCTGTTGAGTAACAATCATTACTTTAACAATCTATATAACTATAGATATTAGGTACTATTTAGAACAGCTTAATTGCTGTGCTGAACAATACCTAATTATTCCCTCAGCAGAATATTTGAAAATCCTATTTGTGATAGATGAAATATTAAAAAAATATTTTTTGTTGAACAAAAATTTAAAATCGGTTTCACCTGACTAAACCATCCGTAAATAACATGTTGAATTATTACATGAGAGAAGCCCACGTAAAGCAAAATAAGTGACGAGACCCCCTCCCCAGAATACAGTAAATGATTATAATAACAGTAAACGTAATAACTCATGTCATAATCAGTATCATCACTAAGTTCTATAATTTATCCAATCTACGGGTCACATGTGTCAAACACATTCAGTTTGCACGTAATGCTTTTTATCAAATAGAAAATCCTCATGCAGACATGAACAAAGGTAGATAAACGAACGAATGAAAAATAAAACACAGACTTAAATAAAAGGCTGAAAAAATAAGCGAACATAGGTAAATGCAAAGCAAGAATACGACAAACAGTAATAGCATTAAAACTACAACGGTAAATAGGTAAAAACAATGGAAACAAAAATAGTAACAGAATCAGGTTAATATATAAGGTACAAAAAGTACCGAAAAAACATGAAAATAGAATATCTTCAACGACCATCACTAAGATTCAGTAAATGAACCCTTTTCAGTCGTCTCATGTCAACACCGTTATCTAGAAGGTTCAAGACAAGAAGATTTACATGTATATTTAGCCTAATCATGTATTGAATTGAAACGATCAATCTCATCCCGAACATATGGAATCTCCAGGTATTCATGTATTTTAGAATTTCTGACGAACCAAGGCGGTCGGGTCCCTTCCTTAATTTCTTGTTCTGTGACTTTTGGATCACTTTAATACTGCTGACACTAGTCATCCCCTACAGCTGATTACTATACGACCATATCGGTTTCAAGAAGGTCTTACACAGAAGGACTCTGTTAAAGAGAGACAACTGAGAACTTCTATCATTAACCAATACATATGCTTGAATTTCTGGTCAATTTTTTTTTTCTTCTTCTTTAGTACATGACTTCTCCATGTCATACGTCAATCTAGGTAAAAACAATAAGTAGTAATAAATATAGGTATAAGTAAGGTATCTTAAACTAGTTGTATGAGGAATTTCAACGTTATTCAAATAAAATTAAGTGCTGTCTCCTCTACTAGTCGTAAACGTAACGTGGATAAATTTCGCCGAATTAAAAAATGTAACAAAAAAGGATTATTTAAAGTCCTTCCTCCTCTATGAATCATGAGACCTTGCCGTTGGTGAGGGGGCTTGAGTGCTCAGGGATACAGAGTAGCTGGACCGAAGGTGCAACCATATCGGAGAGGTATCTGTTGAGAGCCAGACTAAGGAATGATTCCTGAAAGAGGGCAGCAGCTCTTTCAGTAGTTGTTAGGGGCGTGAGTCACAATGACTTAAACGGCCATATCAACATCACTCAGTCCTCTGAGTACTGCGCAGCTGAAAGCAATGGAAAACTACAGCTGTTTTTTTTTCCAAGAAAATGTGGCTCTCTGCATTTTCAAAAGCAATAATGGAGGCGCCTTCCTTGGTAAAATATTCCGGAGGTAAAATAGTCCCCCGTTCGGATCTCCGGGTGGGGACTACTAAGGAAGGGGTCACCAGAAAAGTAAAAAATAACATTCTACGAGTTGGAGCGTGGAATGTTAGAAGCTTAAAAAAGGCTGGTAGGCTAGAGAATTTAAAAAGGGAAATGGATAGAGTAAACGTGGATATAGTAGGAATTAGTGAGGTTCGGTGGGAAGAGGAAGGCGACTTTTGGTCGGGTGACTTTAGAGTAATTAACTCAGCGTCAAATAATGGGCAGGCAGGAGTAGGTTTCGTGATGAACAAGAAAATAGGGAGGAGAGTGGAGTATTTCAAGACGCATAGCGATAGAGTCATTGTAATAAGGATAAATTCAAAACCTAAACCGACAACGATTGTTAATGTCTATATGCCTACAAGCACCCATGATGATGATGAGATAGAATGTGTATACGAAGAGATTGATGAAGCAATTAAACACGTAAAAGGAGATGAAAATTTAATAATAGTTGGAGATTGGAATGCAAGCATTGGAAAAGGCAAGGAAGGAAATATAGTGGGTGAATACGGGCTGGGCAAAAGGAATGAAAGAGGGGACCGACTTATAGAGTTTTGCACGAAGTATAATTTAGTAATTGCCAACACCCAATTTAAAAATCATAATAGAAGAATATACACTTGGAAAAAGCCAGGCGATACTGCAAGGTATCAGATAGATTATATCATTGTTAAGCTAAGATTTAGAAATCAACTCGTGGACTGCAAAACTTACCCTGGAGCAGACATTGATAGCGACCATAATTTGGTGATAATGAAATGTAGATTGGGGTTTAAAAACCTGAAGAAAAGGTGTCAGATGAATCGGTGGAATTTAGAGAAGCTTGAGGAAGAGGAGGTAAAGAAGATTTTTGAGGAGGACATCGCAAGAGGTCTGAGTAAAAAAGATAAGGTAGAAAATGTAGAAGAAGAATGGGAGAATGTTAAAAAGGAAATTCTTAAATCAGCAGAAGCAAACTTAGGCGGAATAAAGAGAACTGGTAGAAAACCTTGGGTTTCAGATGATATATTGCAGCTGATGGATGAACGTAGAAAATATAAGAATGCTAGTGATGAAGAAAGTAAAAGGAACTATCGGCAATTAAGAAATGCTATAAACAGGAAGTGCAAACTGGCGAAAGAAGAGTGGATTAAAGAAAAGTGTTCAGAAGTGGAAAGAGAAATGAACATTGGTAAAATAGATGGAGCACACAGGAAAGTTAAGGAAAATTTTGGGGTACATAAATTAAAATCTAATAATGTGTTAAACAAAGATGGTACACCTATATATAATACGAAAGGTAAAGTCGATAGATGGGTGGAATATATTGAAGAGTTATACGGAGGAAATGAATTAGAAAATGGTTTTATAGAGGAAGAAGAGGAAGTTGAGGAGGATGAAATGGGAGAAACAATACTGAGATCTGAATTTAAGAGAGCATTAAAAGATTTAAATGGCAGAAAGGCTCCTGGAATAGACGGAATACCTGTAGAATTACTGCGCAGTGCAGGGGAGGAGGCGATTGATAGATTATACAAACTGGTGTGTAATATTTATGAAAAAGGGGAATTTCCGTCAGACTTCAAAAAAAGTGTTATAGTAATGATACCAAAGAAATCAGGGGCAGATAAATGTGAAGAATACAGAACAATTAGTTTAACTAGTCATGCATCAAAAATCTTAACTAGAATTCTATACAGAAGAATTGAGAGGAGAGTGGAGGAAATGTTAGGAGAAGACCAATTTGGTTTCAGGAAAAGTATAGGGACAAGGGAAGCAATTTTAGGCCTCAGATTAATAGTAGAAGGAAGATTAAAGAAAAACAAACCAACATACTTGGCGTTTATAGACCTAGAAAAGGCATTCGATAACGTAGACTGGAATAAAATGTTCAGCATTTTAAAAAAATTAGGGTTCAAATACAGAGATAGAAGAACAATTGCTAATATGTACAGGAACCAAACAGCAACAGTAGCAATTGAAGAACATAAGAAAGAAGCCATAATAAGAAAGGGAGTCCGACAAGGATGTTCTCTATCTCCGTTACTTTTTAATCTTTACATGGAACTAGCAGTTAATGATGTTAAAGAACAATTTAGATTCGGAGTAACAGTACAAGGTGAAAAGATAAAGATGCTACGATTTGCTGATGATATAGTAATTCTAGCCGAGAATAAAAAGGATTTAGAAGAAACAATGAACGGCATAGATGAAGTCCTACGCAAGAATTATCGCATGAAAATAAACAAGAACAAAACAAAACTAATGAAATGTAGTAGAAATAACAAAGATGGACCACTGAATGTGAAAATAGGAGGAGAAAAGATTATGGAGGTAGAAGAATTTTGTTATTTGGGAAGTAGAATTACTAAAGATGGACGAAGCAGGAGCGATATAAAATGCCGAATAGCACAAGCTAAACGAGCCTTCAGTAAGAAATATAAGTTGTTTACATCAAAAATTAATTTAAATGTCAGGAAAAGATTTTTGAAAGTGTATGTTTGGAGTGTCGCTTTATGTGGAAGTGAAACTTGGACAATCGGAGTATCTGAGAAGAAAAGGTTAGAAGCTTTTGAAATGTGGTGCTATAGGAGAATGTTAAAAATCAGATGGGTGGATAAAGTGACAAATGAGGAGGTATTGCGGCAAATAGATGAAGAAAGAAGCATTTGGAAAAATATACTTAAAAGAAGAGACAGACTTATAGGCCACATACTAAGGCATCCTGGAATAGTCGCTTTAATTTTGGAAGGACAGGTAGAAGGGAAAAATTGTGTAGGCAGGCCACGTTTGGAATATGTAAAACAAAAAAAAAAAAAAAAAAAAAAGTCCTTAAAAGTAATATATAAATTATAAATAAATTATATAATCGATAAATAAACTGGAAAAGAAGATTATCCTTGAAGAGCTATTTAAAAAAAAAATTAAACTTTAAAACTGGATGGCAATTTCAATTGTTAAACAATTAACATCAGTAGACAATATGGAAACGATTATACAAAAAAATGTTAAAAACTAATTTAAATAAAGAATAATAATAAAAACAAAGAAAAAATAAACAGTATAAGTTGACAAATAAAAAATAATATATTTTTTAAATTCAATTTTTCCTCAATTTATTAGATTACTTAGTTTGACAGCAGTTTGAGAGGGTTCAAGTTATTTAGATTTGAAGAAAATATCCTGTCTTTGACGATTTCTCAGGAAGAAAAATCGCAATGAGTCAAATCACGTGAACGACGTAATCATTCAATTACTCCTCAGCGTCTAATCCATTCAGTAAACGTTTGACTGATGTAGTCTTACAAGCATAGTGAAGAAAGGTCATCTTGCTACCACAATATATGAACAGCCGATGACAAACATATAATTTTGTAATGGTATAGGAATAATAACATCTCTTAAGATTTCAAGATATAAATCCCATGTTACACTTTCGTTGTGGGAATAAGTTCCCAAAAATATAACTTTTATTGTGATCCCAAACCAAACATGAACTGTAGACGTTCTTTCTCCGTAATTACGCAAGGATTTTCATCGCACCAATAAAGACAATTATGGCTGACTAGATTTAATCAATTCAAATTACTAAGATATTCGATTTGAAGCTCGCTTCATCACTGAGGTTGAGAAATTAGGATCTGTTTCACAACGAGTTATAAATTCCGCCCTTCTGTCAAAATATTTTCACGAAATACATTAAGAAATTTTGACTAATAACACTTAAATTTCAATTTTTCGTAAATCTTTCATAATTCATTCTAGGTATTTCAAAACTTTATACTTTAATTAAATTTGTATTTTAATTAACCCTTCAATTTATTTTAGGGATAAATTTTTTTATATACACTTCATTTTTTCCATATAGATTATTTTATCAGAAATTTTTAAACATTTTAGTTTATTTTAATCCCAATTTATTACCTATTTAGTACCAGATTTAAAATTATAACTTGATGTTTAAGTGAAAGGAAAAAATATACAAATTTGACACGGAATTATACGGTGTAAATATATCTAATATAATTTGATTTAAATTATATTATTTATAATAATTGCTTTCTTGTTTTGTTAAATAGGTATAAGATAGTAATTGAACCTTGTCAAAGCATTTTATAAATATATTATGATAATAAAATAAATTATTATTGATAGTTTTCATTTCATGAAGTTATACTGTACAATAATTTATAAAGTATGATTGTTCCCTAAGAGAAATATTCAATTAAATATATTTTTCTTCTAATATAAATGATCATTACGATTGATTTAGATATATTTATATATATATCTATATATATATCTATATATATATATATATATATATATATATATATATATATATATATATGTATGTATATAATCAAAGGAGCCTGGCATGATTGTAAAATAGATTATAACTTATAAAAGGTTGCGTCGAAATAAAAAGAAAAAAAACTAACACAAAGCAACTAAAAAAAAATTAAGAAATGCTATCTAATGAAAGGAAAACCAATTAGCAACATTTTATTCAAACTGATACATCTGTAAAAGAAAGAAAAATAAGTAATAATAATAATAATAATAATAATAATAAAACAAAAAAAATTGAAAGATATTTACAGATCCAATAAATCGGTGTATATAAAAGGAAACTAATGAAATCTTGAATCAATTTTTGTGATTTATAATTAAGATTATTTAAATTAAAGTACTTTTACGATTGATTAATTATTCCATTAAATAAAATGGAAAACAGTGAAATAAACAAAAACAAAATCATGACTACGTATGATAATTTATAAAATAATTCGGTAAAAATAAACTAATTGGTATGTAATAAATAATTTACTAAAAAAAACGAACAATTGATTAAGTGAATAATGAAAAAAATTGAAACCTTCTAATATATTTTATGTGTTCGGTAATTGAATATAGTTGTAAGTATTCGAATTTACTTGAGTTTTATGCAGTGAACACACGATAATCATTCTCTACTAATTATTACTTTTAATTAATAACACTTTTTAATGCTCCATTTAAAAAAAATCTGATATGGGCACCATATGACTTCCTTGTACGCCTATTAAATTACATATACATGTTTTTAAAAGTACATAAAATTTTATTTCACTAATAACTTCTGATATTTTTTCATATGTATATATTTTTTATTGTTATTATTGAATTATTATTTATTGTAAAACTTTTTTTACAATTACAAGTTAATAATTATCAATAAATCAATATATTTAAATTAAAAAAAAGAAGTTAAAAGAAAAGGAAATGAAGACGAATTCGAACGATGTACCTTTCCCTTGTAACATCAAAATACTTCATTAATTAAACATTTGTTTGGCTATAACTCTGGAACCAATGAAAATAAGTATCGCTTATGATAACTCGTTGAAAATCTTTCAATGAGGGCTTATTACTGTAGTTAAGAAAAAGCCCAAAATCCAAATTTTTAGGATTTTGGGCTCTTTTGAAGATATTTGGTTCAGTCGACTGCAATAAAAAGGGGAGGTGCACAACTAGATGTTACAACAGTCCTATATCCAAAATTTCAACATACTACAGCTAATTGTTTTCGAGTTATGCGAGATACATACATACATCCGTACGTACGTACACGTCACACCGAACTGGTCAAAATGGATTCAGGGATGGTCAAAATGGATATTTCCGTTGAAATCTGAAAACCGAAATTTTTCACGATCACAATACTTCCTTTACTTCGAACAAGGAAGTAATAAATGTGTAAAGTAATAAATCGTCATCGTAAATCAGCTGATTTCGAAGTCGAAGTACTCAAGTTAAAATCCCAATAAAGGCAGTTACTTTTATTCGGATTTGAATACTAGATCGTGGATGCCGGTGTTTATTGGTGGTTGGGTTTCAATTAATCACAAGTCTCTGGAGTAGTCGACCTGAGTTTATTCGAGACTACAAATTTACCGGTACAGTTACATTACATTGATAAGTCGCTAATGATATTAATTGTTGATGCGACTATAAATAAAAGTATTAAAGAGAAATAAATAAATGTGTAAGTAATTAAAATTCAATATCTTGTATTGCCTTTATTACCAAATTTATATTGAACAAAAAACTCTAAACAAAAATAACAAATAATTGCTAGTTGTTACCTAAATACAGCCATTATTCTAAGGAATAATTTTTGAAAGTAGAAATTTAAAGTAGTACAAATTTTATTCTTATAGATGGATCTAAATAAAAATTTGGGGAATTTCTTTAATTAGTTATTAATTAAATAGTTACAAAATAAAGATAATTGGATATTAATTTAAAAAATAATAGTAACATAGTAGCAATTTCCTTTCTTTTCAATATAATTAAAAATGTACACGTGTTTTTAATAAAATAAAAAAAAAAATTAATTGAATGTTTACGAAAAAACTGACAACAGAGTTGTAGGACTATCCCGTCACGCGGCTATAGCCACGTTCCAGGAAAGTCCTACAACTGTGGGTTGTTTCTGATTCTCGGCTTACACACGTAACTTAATTAAAATTATTTATCATTTATTTAAAATAATAGTTTTTCGTTTATTTAATTCAATTATTTTAACTAAAGCTCTAGCATACCGTATTTAATTCGCGCTAATTCGTACTAGCAGCGACGGTCGGCACTAACTAATGTAATTTCACAATTTACATAGAACCAATTTCGCTTGTACGGTCGCCAGACTGGTGTAGCCTCGAGGCTTAAGTCAACCGGGCAATCGAATTCGAGACCCAGTCAGACCGAGCTACTTTTTTACACTTTAAATATTATTCATTTATACCGCTCACCTGTGACGTCTCAACATAGCAGATGGCTACAACAGCTGTACGTCAGTGCTACCAACCTTTTAAATGTTAACTAAATAAAATAAATTATTAATATTTAAAGTATAAAAAATAATTTGGTTTACAACACTGTGGAATTTCAAACTCCCGGTGCAAGAGGACGAGAGAAAAGGGAATATCCCAAAGGAAAAAGGGAAATTCCAAAATGGCGGACTGCGATACTAGCGCTCTTTGTAGCGAGAGTGGTTATTATTGACGCAGTATGTCCACTTAGATACTATTTTAGGGCATTTTTTGGGGTGGGGGTACAATTGTGTAAAAGTTTTTTTTTGTAAATATTATTTTTTAACTGTTAACAAATGTGCCCACGGAAAATATGACCTTAATAAGGAGAAATCTCGAGATACTGAGGGTGACCTTGGTTTACAGCCTCACCCCGTTGACCTTTTAATTTGAAAATTTAATGGCATCAATGCCCCATATATAAAAGTAATCTGACCAATTTTGGTCAAAGTTGGTCTAATAGTTCTGGAAATATAAGGTAATTTTATTAATCATGGCCCGTTGGTATTGATATATAATTTACTTATATAATAGTTTCCACTGACGAACAATCTTAATAGTACGTTTGAGCGCTTTCGGATTAGTAATCCATCCTCAGGAACATTGGTGTGTTATAATTATTTAATTCATGTATTATTAATTATACTAACTTAAATTTTAAAAACAAAAATTATAAATATAAACATTGATAGTCAAAAGGTAAAATAATGTCAACGTTATTCTTCATATATAAAAAGAATATATGCATAAAAGAAAAGAATGATACTTAATCTATTTAGCTTGATAGAGACAACTTATGAATTAATCTAATGTTGATTTATTTTGATTGAAAAGAAATTTGAAAACTTTTCTATCAAGATTTATATTTATAGTTCATAAATCAATGCATTTCCGTTTTTAATTTAGTTTGGCCTCTAAAAACTTAAGTTAATAGATAACACTGAAGCTAAATTAATGGTGATGGGTTTTTGCCTTTAAGTGATTAAGAAAACTAAAAGGTGGCAAGGTCAATCATTATCACCTCTTTACCTGATACCGTTAACTATGACAGGAGGTATCTACTGAATCCTTTCAAGTGGTAACTTAAAATGAAAGGTATGAATCGTATTAATATCTTATAGAAATAGTTAAATTTCACTGATTATTGACAATTAATCGGTAATTAAACGTATTGTAATAAAATTACAATTACAATTATAGAGTATTATTACTTATTTGGCTGATACGTATTTTATTCTAGAAGTCTTCGGACAATATTTCAGCCTTGTAGAATCAAGGACCGTAGAGAGCTACCAATCTTAGTCATGAAGTGAATGTACCTGTAGACTTCTGAATCACCGAACAGGATGTGTTGTTAATTAGAACATAGAAAAAGATTACTAGCCGAGAGACAGAATATTTTATAACCACATAAAATATCTCTTACCTTCACGTTATTAAATTAATGATCTAAAGAAAATGCATCTTAAATAATAATTTTATGTTTGTTGTAATAAGTCGTAAGTCGTTTGCTGCACAAGTAGTTGGCCTTGGTAATAAAATAGCCTATTGTATGAGGGATATGCTCGGCCCGGTTTTATCCAAGAGGAGTTTTAAAAATGCGGTTTATTGTGAAGCACCGGGAAGAAATAAAAGCCCTGGATCCGATTAACCCACAATTCCTCTGATTTTGTACAGATACCTTTAACACAGATAACTTGTACATATATCTTTAACATGTGCATAGGGTTTGATCTAGACCAATGGTTCTTAAATTATTGTACGCGTACTACTGGTGATACGCATAACTTCTCAGGAAGGAACGCAAACAGATACAATATTAAAAAAAACTATCATATTTCAAAAAAATACAAAAATGATTGTATTACAATACAAAATTATAAGTACAACAAATATTTATTATTATTAATAATAATGGATCAAGTGAAAATTTGGACAATTTTGTGACTGTACACAAAAGTGAAATGAAAGATAATCTTATCAAAAATATAAAACATCATTTCCTAATGCTAGTTGAAACTTCTAAAAGAATATTTTAAGAAGAATTTTTAATTCGTATGATTACAAAACTCATTCATACTGGATATATCATTCGTAAAAGCCTATAACAACGAAATCGAATCTTTAATAGGTTTATATTGTGATGGAGAGATTTGAAAAAGAAATTTACTAAGTTAGATTTATGTGAAATTTTGGCTAAAGGTTAAAAATTGAATATCCATGGCTGTCCAGAAAACCATAATTATTTTTAATTTCATTCTCTACCACATAGATCTTTATGAAGCTGGATTTTTTCTGCGTTGACAATAAAAAATAAATTTATTTCGTAACAAATTTAACTTTGACCAAAAATTTGCATTTAAAATTAAGTTCAACTGAACGTAATATCTCTTCACTTGTTAAAAAACATTTACCACCACCTTTTCTCACTAAATGTTTAGTCTTCAAGAGTATTGTAAACAGTAATATAAGTAAATATATACTGTAATGTAACATTTCTAAAAAGAAATGTTACATTATAGTATATATTTACTATATATACTGTGTTTTTATATATTTATAAAAACACATTTATTTACTTTAAAAAAATAAATGTGTTTTTAATTAATTAAAATAAATTTGATATAAATAATAAATAGTTGTAATCATGATTAAAAAAAAATTAAAAATATAAATAGATAATAAAAAAAAAAATCAATGTATTATTGCTTTACCATTCTGAGATAAAACTCAATAGCTATCCTCACGATATATTATATATTTAAAACTTCAGTAGTATCATACTTATCTGCAGTTCACATGAATGGTACGAGAAAAAAAGTTTGACAACCTCTAATCTAGACCAATAGTATTCTAATGAGGACGAAGAGAAAATGGAAAAAGGGTGGAATTATAGCACGAGACAAAATATTCCTTCCAAAAGATATCTCTAAGACCTTTCTAGTAAGTAGTTATCCATTCCATCAACAATCCCACGGGGAGACGAAGTATTTTTGAATTAGGACCAGCAAATTAATGTAAATAAAATTTTATTAATAATTTAAATATATTCGTTAATTATATCTGAATTTCCTAAATAATTTAAACAAAAGATCCACTAAGGAACTTAGAAATTAGTATGTGGTGAACAATCTTGTTTATCCATGGAATTTATGGTACTAGGAAGTATAAAACTGTGAAACAAATCACCCACTCTCACTCCTAGTGAAGGTAAAAAATGTTACAGCATAATTATAATTAACATAATTACTACTATATCTGTAGTTATAGAAAAGTATATATAACTTATACTATGAATTTATTGGACTTACACTATAAATAAATCCACTCATGAAACGTTTCTAAAAGGTTCTTGCAAATAATACTATGAAAAGTAAAAATAAGACTTTGACGTAAAAAATAATATTTAATAAATACCGAAATTTAATTATTTTCAGTATAATTCTTACATTTATAACTGAATAATATTGCACTTATTGATAACAAATTTGGTAATGGCTACTTTTTTTTTAAAGAGGTGGAGGAACCCCACGGGCGCCTGGGCAGTGTCGGGCTCGCTAACAGGTTCCGCAAGATGTTATTAAATGCGTTCTTCTGCGCACTAACAACTAAACCTCCACCCATGGCTACCCACCCTTCCTGTTACGGCTGCTGTGCATTACTTCTGGAAGAGGGGGGAAAACGCCCTTACCACATTCAGACACCACAGTCAAGAGACACGAACCTCACACCCACAAGATACCAAACAACAGACTAAATCTCAACACATACTCCACAACATCCAATCATCACTCAGAAAACATACCTCACGCCGCACACTCCACACATCACATCAAAGCCAGCCACATCCAATCACATAAACAAACCTCACAGACAATTGAACACTATAGTATACTTACCCCACGGGTCACCATCGGACGCGGGAGTGAAGTGCCCATGACTTCATCGCACCCAGGCGATCCCCACACGTACGGGGAACCCCCTAGGCCCTCAGCGGCGTGCATGTCTACCCCCGCACTCTCCGACGACCTATACTCTACAACCTGCGAGACTCCTCCCAGACGTACAGCTCCTTTATGATCTTCTTAGCAAACCTTGCTACAGCCGTCCAGTTTTCCGTGCTTTCCAACGTGATCTGCTGCAGTTCCACAGGGAGGAACATTTCCTTTTTATCAATGGTGTCCAATATTTCCCTCCTTACATCCTCAAATCGGGAGCAGTGAAAGAAGACGTGATACGCTGTCTCTTCCTCGTCTACACACACCGGACAACTAGCGGAGTGATCTAGGTTAAACCGAAAAAGGCATTCTCTGAACCCCCATGGTCCGTTAGAAACTGTGTGAGACAATAATCCAGCGAGCCTGGGCCTTCTCACAGCAATTTCTCAGGTCCTCAATTAGGCGGTGTGTCTATCGGCCTCTATCACTAGTGTTCCATCGCATCTGCCATTCTCTCCTCATTTCTTCCATAATGGAGCTAGCCCTCTCCTTTTTTCCGCAGGTGTTGACGCCCGTTACTCTTTAATCTTCATTCTGCGAGTGATCTCCATATAGTCAGGAAATATTCCCGCCAATACTTCGAATATCTCTCAAGAAACCGTGCGATATGCAGCTTAATACGGAGACAGCTCCTTTTGTGTATTGATTCGAGAGGACCTCTGTATATGCAGTATCTAATGACCCCTTACCTCCCCGTATCTCGGCACCGTAAAGTAACGTGGAATATATCACTCCAGACAGTACCCTCCTCCACTGCATTACTTTCGGCCCCCCACAGTTCGGCAGTAATCTAACAACCAGACGCATGATCTTTTCAGCCTTCGAGCAGGCCTCCAAGACGTGGGGGATGCCGAAACGCATCCTGGCGTCCACCCATATTCCAAGATATTTTATCGCAGTCCTTGAAACTATCCTTTGGCCCTCATGCACCATCTTCAATGTTGGCCTTCGCTTGGTTGTAGTAATCACAGCAATCTCCGTCTTATCTGGAGCCATAGTTAACCCCACTCCGGCCGTCCAGGTTTTGATTAAAGTGTATGAGCCCTGTATCTGAGCGATGGACTCTCTCAGGGTACTCGACTCCACCACGAGGGCCAAGTCGTCTGCGTAACCTACGAGAGTGACGCCTGGCGGTAGGGGAGTGCGAAATACGTTACCATACACTATATTCCAAAGCGCCGGCCCAAGGATCGACCCTTGTGGAACTCCTCTATCAATGAACCGTTCGACCGCTCCGTCCTTCACTTCACAAATCAATTTGCGCTCACTGAGATAGAAGAGAATTATCTTTCTCAGATGTGGGGGGACTATCATACTCTCTAGCGCACTCCTAATGGCATCATGAGTCACACAGTTAAATGCGTTTAAAATGTCAAGCGTCACGAGCCACGAGCACGCAGATCTTCCTCTCTCCAATGATTCACCTTGTCCTAACTTCCGATACCGCGTCCAAAGCAGATCTTACTCTGCGAAAATCGAATTGTTTATCTGAAAGTCCCCCTGCGTTCTCAATAACTCTAGTCAGCCTCTTCAGCAGCATGCGCTCAAGTATCTTTGGTATACCGTCAATTATCACCAGTGGAGGACGGAAACACCGGGTCCCTCCCCGGCTTGGGAACCAAGACCAGGCGCTGCTGTCTCCACCTCTAAGGGAACACCTACTCATCTAAACAAGTATTGTATATCTTCAATAAGGCATCAGGGTCCGTCCCAACAGCCAGCTTAACTGCCAAATTTGGCAAAAGGTCTAGTCCCGGCACCTTATCCTGAGGCATCCGTTTCACTGCTGCTGTAATCTCCCCTCTGGTGAAAAGTGGAGGGGAATTAACATCATCCTCAACTTCCGCAACGACCCTATTCCCATGAAGGAACAGTTCCTTGATTATGTTCTTAACTTCTCCGGTGTCCAATAATTAGGGGACTGTACCTCTTAGTGCCTTTTTAACGACAATTTTAAATGGATTCCCCCATGGATCTCTATCAATTTCTGAGACGAATTGCTTCCAAGATGCTCTTTTAAATTCTCTAATAAGCTTATTGAGCTCGCTCCTGTACCTCCTATATCGAGCCATGTATAACTATCCTAGTGAGTAGAGACGCGTACGCTGCGCGAGCCTCCTAGTCCCAAGGCACTCCCTGCGTTTCCGAGCGATGTCTTCTCTCCACCAATATACTGGGGAACGATTCTTCCAACAATACCTGTGAGGGAGAAAAGCAGCACATGCAGTTTCCAAGCAGTCGAATAGACATGCGGTCCCATACTCTGGTAACGGCTACCTTAAAAAATAACGATAAATTCCTTGAAATCTTCATTTTAGATAACATTCCCTTAGGTTACAGAATAAAAACATTCGTCTTCTTTTCCCATAAAATTTTCTAAAAATATCAAACGATTTCTAGTACGGTATTTGAAGATGTATAAATATTATATAGTAATTAACTGGTTTATCTTTAGTATCTGACTTTAATAAATAAGTTAAATATTACATTTACTTGTAGGAATACAGTAGGCAAACACTATTGTTAACGTTATAAATCATGCTCTAGACGAGAAAGAGTACTATTCAGCGGTTTTTCTCGCTGTCAGTCAGGTTTTTGACATCGTTTGGAATGTAGGGTTGCTCTATAAACTGAAAAAGGTTTTACCCCATGTTTTCTACGTAGTACTAAAATCTTACCTAGAACACAGGTGTTTTCAATTTAAACATGGGGTGGTTTTGACAGATTTGTTCTTTATTCAAACAGGGGTGCCTCAAGGAAGCGTTCTCGGACCCACCTTGTATGTTTTTTGTTTTATTTTGAGATCTCAGGACTGTAAATATATATCTCGGACCCACCTTGTATGTTTTGTTTTGTATTGATTTGTTCACTCTCCTCGAATCACGGCTTACATGTTGGAAGAAAAAAAAAAACGAAAAAATCAAAGCACGTCACGGCAGATACCACAGTTTTTTTACGGCAGATACCACAGTTGCGACGTTTGCTGACAATGCTGCAATTCTTGCTGTCATGAAGATCCGGCCACTGCGTCTCATTTTATTCAAGATTATATCACTCTCCTCGAATCACGGCTTACATGTTGGAAGATAAAAAAAAAACGAAAAAATCAAAGCACGTCACGTTCACCCTTCGTAGGGAACACTGTCCTGTTTCTATCTTCAATGTTCCGATTTCGAGATCTCAGGACTGTAAATATTTGGGTTTTCATCTTGACCGACGCCTTACATAAACATATCAAATTTAAGCGGAAACAGTTGGATCAAGTTTAAAAACATGGCTGATAGGACATAGATCTCGGCTTTCAGTAGAAACTAAATTATTGATTTATAAATCAGTTTTGAAGCCTGTTTGCACTTACAGGATTGAATTGTGGGGTACGGCGTGCAATTCCGGTATTGACATACTTGAACACTACCAGACAAAAACGATGCAAAAAATGCTAAATATAATCTGGTACTTAAGTAATAGCCTCATGTATAATGATCTTAATTTGATGCGAACCGTTCGGCAAGAAATCTCTCTGGTCAGTCTACGTTATCATAATCGTTTGGATCGGCACCGGAATTATTTGGCGGAATTTATTGAATAGCACGTTCAGTGATTTTTCACGATTGCTGAGGAACAATATTCTTGGTTTACCTTATCGTCTCAATTAGGTGACTTTATGGTGTGGCTATACGGAGTGCTCTTCTATTTCGTTTCGTTGTTATCGTTAAGTCACCAGCTGATGGGTCTTTTTTTTTTTTTTTTTTTTTTTTTTTTTTCTTTTCTTTCTCTCAGCTCCCCTGGGCCGGACCGACTTGTTGGTATTACGCCGCCCAGGGGAGTGTCTTTAAACTCAAATAGGCCTCCCCACCTACCGGCTATATACCGGCAAGGCAGGTCGGCCTAACGGTTAGCTCTTTTTGAGATCAATATTGGCCCCTTGGGGACCCAAAAGGGCAATACTAATACACCACGCCAGACCCAGTTCGCCGCGACGCGGTACCGGGTCCCTTCAGTATTCAGTGTGCTCTTGCCTGACTGTTACCCGTGGAGTCCTTGGTGGCTCATCAGTGCCAACACACCGCAGCATGCTGGACCTCACCAGCATGGCTGTCCACCCAGTCCTATTCTAGCCAACACCTTGTCTTCTCTCATCGGAGTATTTCTGTAGAACAACTTGTCTAACAAAACTAGCAAAATTATTCCAGTTTGACTCGCTTCTTAGCATGTAGTCTATTGTTGTCTCTGGAGTTATACCTGTGAGTGCCTTACTATGTCTAAGTGTGTCCCACCTATTGCACTCAAAAAAGGCGTGCTCAGCATCATCTATCTCGTTGCAGTAGTTGCAAATTGGTTCTTCTCTCTTGCCTATTTTGTGCAGGTAAGCTGATGGGTCTGTGACTACTTAATGTTACTTCAAATAGATCTTATTTACTTATTGTTCAATTATCTTGAACAGATTGTGTCGTTATAAAAAAAAAAAAATATATATATATTTGTAGGAATGGTGCATTGCAGGACTGATGCATAAAGACAAAAACTAAATGAGTTACAGGTTTTATAAAATATAAATTATAACCTCTAAGTTGGTTTATTTTCAGAGGGAGAAGAGAATTGAATTAATAGCAGTAAATAAGTTTAAATTGCTAATTGATTATAAATATTATCACTGCAAATAATTACAATTTAAAAATTACAAGAATGTTTATCTTTCATGTTAAAATAAGCTATAAAAATAAAAACTTCGTTATCTTTTTTATTATGACAAATAAAATAATATTTAAACTTCAGTATAATTGAATCAAATTCTGCACTTTTTATAGGCACATATAAGATAATTGAATTTCAAATTACAGGTAATCAGACGTAAATAAAAAATCGCATTTATAATCTTTTTTTTTTAGATTATAGTAAGTAACTTCTATTTAATAATAAAATATCATTAAAATTGTTCTTCCACTGTATTTATAACTTGGTAATTTTGTAAATAAGTAAATATTTTCAACAAAAAAATTTACATAACTGTTTATAATCTTTATGTTGTAGTACTTTCAAATAAATCTTGAATCCACTCAGAATAATATTTTAGCAAATTGAATAATGTAAAATATTTATAAACTTAAAGAGCTGGTAACTATGTTGCTAAGTCTCAAAAACTGGTGAAATTAAAAATTATTCTCATTTTCACAACCTTTGATAATTATTTAATTTTTAAATAAAAAAAAAAAATAAATAATTAAATAAATCAAAATTTTTATATTAAAAATACTGTGCTATGGTCTTTTATTATACCGCATCATAACTACACATTGAAGAACAACTGAAATAATAATATTTTTAGAGTGCTTGAACAAAGGATTAAATTTTATAAACATTTATAAAATATTCTCTTTAACTATATGATAGAGGTTGTAAACTGTACCAAACATGATAAAAAATCGTTTAGAAAAAAGAAAGAATGAGAAGGGAGAAAAATAAGGATTAATAATTAAAAATTAATGTCTATTAAATTCAAAAAACCATCAGTGTATTGTAATTTCTTCTCAGCAACAGTTTGGTCAGTACAGGCCTTAACGTGGAGTGATCTAAGAATGTGGGTTTCAAAACTGTCAGCCACCATCTTAAAAATATTACTTACAACTGATTTCGTACGGGTAAAATTGTATTTTTCCAGGTTTTTAGCGTCTCAGTATATGGCAGTAGGACAGGACTTCGTTTATCATTTTATTTTTTTAATTACTTTTATTTTATGTTCTTTAGTTAACTAACCAGAGGGAGATGCAGCCAGTCGCATCGTAAATACAATAACACTGACTGTGCTGGTTCAGCCACCGTTGTACCTCGTCGCATCCCTTAAAAAAATCGAAATTAAAAAAAACCAAAAAATGGTTTTTAGATATTTATTTGAAGAGTATTTGCAAGCCCCAGTCTAGTGAATATCTCGCTTAGTATAATCAAGAATGGGAAAAATTTTCAGTCTTTATTAAAACCTTTTTCCTTTCTTCATCCCTTTCAAAGTTAAATTCCGAAAAATCTAGAAATTGATTTTTAGACATTTATATGATTACACACACACACACACACACCAAAAAACAAGTAGATATCTTTGTTACCAAAAAATAAAAAAAACAGTCGGGTTTAAAAAAAATTCTAAAGCTATTTTAACCCTTTAATCTCTAAATTTAAAAAAAAAATTAGAAATTAGTTTTTAGATATTTACTTGAGAATTACGTCAGAATTCAAGTTGATATCTTCATTTGTTACCAAGGAATGAAAAAAAAATACTAAATTTCATTATTACTCCATTTTAATCTTTATAATTTAGAATTTCAAAAAATCTTTTCTTAATGTGTCTTTTCACCGTAAGAAGAACGTGTAGGCAAATTATCGATTTATCTTCAAAGGTTTTTGTCTGGTGTTATTATGAATCACTCACATGTTGTTTTATATATATATTTTATCAAATTACTTTTTAATCATTTTATTGCTAATAAAGCCTGCACTACAAGCGTTATTATAAATTATAATTACCATGATGATTCTTTTTATTATGAAATACGACTTATTTTTTTAGTTAGAAATACTTGTTTATTTAAAATTGTAATCAATTTCAGTGTTAAAACATAGCACATTATTTTTGTGCTCCTTTTTTAATTTTTTTTATTTATCATTATGTTTCAGTAGCAATTGATTTTTGTTGCTGTAAAATTAAACAGTAAACGATCTTTTTTTTTCTTTTGATGAAATGAACTTCTAGGAAAATTCAAGTTTAAAGTAAGCCTTTACTTTATTTATCGTTTAATAAAGCGTGTCAACTCTAGTTTGAGAAATAGACAATAAATGCCCACAAAAGTATTGAAGCTTACCTGGAAACATTTCTATATTATATATATATATTTCCTTTTTAAGAAATTGTAGGCGAAATTATAGCCGGCCATTGAATTTTGTAGCGTATGAAAAATACCAACCAGATGAAATACGACCTTCCAGATGAAAGGCAGAAAACCGTTCCGCCAAGGAAGTCGGTGGAGTGATGACCTCTGTGCTAGAATCTCTGCCGTTTTATGTATAATTATGTAAAATAAATAACTATTATTAAAACTATAAAAATTCTATTGCTATTAAATGTTAATTAAATCTGCTTCTTGTACCGTCTTAATAGATACATTTAAAAAATATTTTTCCTTCAGACATATAACCAGAAGGTTGCTTAATATTTAAAAAAAGTTGAGGGTTTTCTAAATATTTAAATTTAAATGACGATAACGGATCAGTCGAACCACGTTTTTGTTAATTATATACATTTTTAAATGTTTAAACATAAATGAAATATTTCCTGAAAATATCTGCTAGACTATTACAGTAAACAGATATAATTAAATCACTCACACACACTCTCTCTCTCACTCTCTTAAATTATATGATCTTTAAAAATACGTAACTACGTATCTTTATAGATGAAGTATGTTTATATTTAAAACGATTACTTATTGTATTTTTACAAGTAATATTTTACGGATCAAAATTTTGCAACCAATATTTGTACACGACATCTATGTATAACTACTTGGTTGAAAATAATTTTTTTTAAAAAGTTTCTTAAAATATTAGTCAAATTATGCAAAGAAACATTCTCAAAATGATGTAAAAAAATATATTTGCATAACTTAGTGAACAAAAAATACATTTTTCAAATTATCAAAGTTACCAGATCAGTATCATTAATGATTTGTCAAGTTTCTAACATGATACTTATGTTTTTATTTTGCCTAATGCTGAAGGTTGTTTGTATCTTTATTTGAGAATAATTATAAAAAAAAAAATTGAAAATTCTAGTAGAGCAGCTCAAAAAATTATTCATTAAATGGATTGTAACCATTTAACTTTATATATGGATAAACCCGCTGCACTGGGCTTTTAAGGTATACCTAAGATTGCTATCGCATAAATAGAATTCCCATTAATGATCACGATTGTATTTCTTTTACCTATAAAGCTAAATTTTTGGGAATTTTACTTGATGAAAAGTTGTAGGATGTTTGTATACCTACATATTCTCGTATAAAGTATAATGTCTTCTTTTGCGGCTTCTTCAAAATGCCAGAATGAGTTTTTAAGATAAACAATGGGCTGTCAGATCACTAACTGGTACGCTTAAGTGTGATCGATATTTGAGAATTAATTATATTAATTTATCCATAAAAAAAAATTATATCCACTTTTAGCGAACTAGTCAAAGGGAACTGTTCGTATAAATTAACACAATATTTTGGTTTTTGAGAAAGGGACTTATTGTTCTTCCGTTGGTTTTTATAATAAATTGCCGAATCATTTGAAAAATCTTTCCATCAATTGATTTAAAATATAATTAAAATATTTTCTTTTACGGAACAGGCTTACTCTGTCCAAGAAAATTGATTTAAAAAAACACGATTTATCTCTACTCCGTTCAACGTGAACATAAACACATGTTCAAATTCATTTTCAATAGTGTGTTCTGGATAATGAATTATTTTGTATTAATTTTTTATTTTATATTTATTTCCTTTAATAATAATTCATTTGTTTGTATTTTATTAATATGGTTCTTTTTAATTTTTAAAAATATTTTTATTTATAGTTGTAATGAAATGTAGTAGAAATAACAAAGATGGACAATGTGAAAATAGGAGGAGAAAAGATTACGGAGGTAGAAGAATTTTGTTATTTGGGAAGTAGAATTACTAAAGATAGACGAAGCAGGAGCGATATAAAATGCCGAATAGCACAAGCGAAACGAGCCTTCAGTAAGAAATATAATTTGTTTACATCAAAAATTAATTTAAATGTCAGGAAAAGATTTTTGAAAGTGTATGTTTGGAGTGTCGCTTTATATGGAAGTGAAAGTTGGACGATCGGAGTATCTGAGAAGAAAAGATTAGAAATTTTTAAAATGTGGTGCTATAGGAGAATGTTAAAAATCAGATGGGTGTATAAAGTGACAAATGAAGAGGTATTGCGGCAAATAGACGAAGAAAGAAGCATTTGGAAAAATATAGTTAAAAGAAGAGACAGACTTATAGGCCACATACTAAGGCATCATGGAATAGTCGCTTTAATATTGGAAGGACAGGTAGAAGGAAAAAATTGTGTAGGCAGGCCACGTTTGGAGTATGTAAAACAAATTGTTAGGGATGTAGGATGTAGAGGGTATACTGAAATGAAACGACTAGCACTAGATAGGGAATCTTGGAGAGCTGCTCAAACCAGTCAAATGACTGAAGACAAAAAAAAAAAAGTTGTTCAAACAATTAAGCTCATTAGTGACTTATATACTGTAACTATGGTATATTATACCATGGTATAATATTATGGTATACTGCAACTGTACCGGTAAAGGTGTAATCTTGCACAAACTCAGGCCTATCATTCCTGAGACGTATGGCTAATTAAAACAACCACCGGTATCCACATATAGTATTAAAATCCGAATAAAAGCAACTATCTTTATTAGGATTTGAACCTGAGAACTACCAAGTTTAAAATCAGCTGATTTACTACGACGAGTTTACCACTGGACCAAGTCCGATGGGTTAATGTGGGTTTTAATCACATCTAATTTTATTTTACAATTTTTTTTTTGTATATAATATATTATTACACAACGATCAGAACAACAATTTTAATTACACATCAATACTGTCCTCAGTTATGGAGAAGACTGTACTTAAGATACCTTATCGTTATTTTAACTGCCTCGTCATATGTTTATGTAATATCCAAACGTTTATAATCATTTCTATAATAATTCTAATGATTAATTTTAGTTATTTAAAACTAAAATAATTAATTTTAACTTTAAACCTAAAACTTAATCTTTATAGTAATGTATCTGAAATACTAGTTTCTTATTTTAAGAGTAAGACACTTAATACATAATTCGTCATTGCACTTAAAATTGTACAATAACAATTAAAAATAATACAATGCATTCATTATAATCAATAGTAAAAAAAAAGAATAATAAAAACCCAAAAATACTATAATTTATGCAATAAGTTAATACATGAAAAAACATAAAATTACAGTTTTAAACCTAAAAAGTACTAATGTAAGTTAATGAAATATATGTATATATATATACACGCATAAAACTTTTATATATATAAAAGTGATTTTAGAATGTTGGGCTGGCTATATTTTTTCGGATTCTACTTGCAAAACTAAACAAAAAATATCCTTAGGAAAAATGGCAATTTCTCCTTCGTTCTCCCGCTATCCGCCATTTTGTTATTTTTATATAAAAATTTACATCTAAAGTTCGGATAAATGAATCACATTAATATTTATTTAGTAAGCGACTTGGTAATAAAATGTTAAAATTAGCAAAAAATCAGGACTTAAATAACTTCGAAAATTACTGAATGGCGGCCATGTTTATTTTTCAATCAGTTATATCTCCATAAATATTAGTTTTATCAAAATTTATGTTAGATTACTAAAATATTAAGCATTTTATTTTAAACAGAATTTTTGAAAACCGGTTTACAAATAGCCGTATTATGGCAGAAAATTCATGTTGTAATTACGTCTGTTTTCATGTCCTCCACTTTACGTTCAATTCGATGAAATATTAATTGTTTTTATTTATTATTAATTCTAGTACTAAAAAATAAGTATCAAATTAAGTAATAATTTTCTCACAATAATAGATCTAATAATTATGATACTAAATTACATCAATTTTTTCCCATAACTCGATTACCCATTTCAAAAAATAAAATGTCGTTTTGTTCGAAATAAAAGGCTTAATATTTTAGTAAATAAGAAAAATTTTGATAAAACTAATAGTTATGGAGCAATAACGGATTGAAAAATAAACATGGCTGCCATTTTGTAATTTACGAAGTATTTAAGTCCTGATTTTTTGCTAATTTTAAAACTTTATTACCAAGATCCTTACCAAATATTAATGTGATTCGTCTATTTGAAAACTTTAGATATAAATTTTTATATAAAAATAAAAAAATGGTGGACAGCGGAAGAACGAAGGAGAAATTGCCATTTTTCCTAAGGATATTTTTTGTTTAGTTTTACAAGTAGAATCCGAAAAAGTATAACCAGCCTACCGTTTTAAAAAAAATCTGTATATATATATATATATATATATATATATATATATATAGAGAGAGAGAGAGAGTGGGAGAGAGAGAGAGAGTTATCTAAGTCCCAATACATCACATAAATAAAAGGACAGCTTTTGTAAGAAAAATGAATACATGCAATAATGATTAAACAATTATGATATATATTTTTTAAATAAATAAAACAATAAAAAAAAAATGTTAATAAAATATTTATTTTAACACTCCATTAGAAACATAACAAATGAGCACATTTATCAGTCACATATAGCTAATACTATTATAAAATTATTTCAGTTCTATAATAATAATATTATGAATTATAAATTTTTATTTTTGAAAAAAATAATCATTTTATGGATACATACTAATTAAAAAATCAACATAAGATATTTAGAGTTGTAAACAACCGAAATTTTCTAATGTAGTGAAGAATTAATTAATCACTGAAATTTATTGATTTCCATTTAATATAATTACATTTTTTTTACAGTAAAAAAATTTTTGGGAGAGAATTCTAAAATATAAAAAGAAAGATTACAATAGTGCTAAGAAAGGTTTTTTCTATTTTATATTCTAAAATTTAGGCTATATAATTTTTAGAATATTTTATACTTATGCTTAAATTTTTATTTTATAGCTCTTAAACGCTAAAAAATAAAAATAAAAATTATAAAAAATAATATTTAATACTTTAAATAATCATGTATAAAAATGTATGGCAAACTCCTAAAGTTGTTCTACACGTAATAAAAAAAATTAAGGAAATTTAAATTTAAATAAAATATAAAAAAAAAGTTGTTTTTTTTTAATTGGGCACTTTCCAAGTTGAGGAATTGATTCAAAAATAGAATATCTATCTAAATCGTTTGAAAAAAATATAAGGTTCTTTTATGGTTTTCCATATAAAGTCTATGATAACTAAAAAGGCGATTTAAAAAAAAAAATCGGTTGAATTTTTCAGGTAGGGTATATTTTCAGAAACCTTTTTTTGCGGTTCATATACTTGTAATGATTCTATCATTATCATTAGGAAAACTCAGATGTTTTTAGAATAAGAAAAACGTTTGCTCATTTAATTACAAGTAATTTCAAATAAAATATAAGCGACATCTCATGAGGTATATCAAGAAATTACTTTTATTTTTTTTATTATTTTTTAATTGTTCTAATGTGTACGTTGCAATCTGTTCAACTAATGAACAATAAGCAACTCCCCCTATGACCCGATGAGATGAGGATGATATATATGATATGTAAATGAGCTGTAGTCTTGAACAGATTCAGGCCGATCATCTCTGAGACGTGAGGTTAATTAAATCCCAACCATCAAAGTTCACCGGTATTCACTGCCTAGTATTCAAATCCGTATAAAAGCAACTAACATTTACTAGAATTCGATCCTCCAAACCTTCGACTTTGAAAATCAGCTGTTAAACAACTGATCCGCGACGAAAGGTTAACCACTAGACAACACGGTAGACAATAGTCATTTAGTATACAAAAATACAATAATATTTACATTTTTATTTTATTTAAAAGAAATTTAAAAAAAATAATTTTAACGATATTTTTACTTTGTTAAAAATATAAAGAGATTATTTTAAAAGTTATTTTTATTTATTTATTTATTCATATTGGCAACAACAAATTAATAATCAGTTATTTTTACTCTAATTCTTTCATGATAATTAATTTTATAGTTTATTAAAAGCTTGACCAGAATTCGAAACAAGAACTTTTTGTAAGAAACTCAGGACACTACCATAAAAGTAGTATTATTAATTATATTTTAAATAATTAAAGTCAATGACGTCTGAAGTAATTTATGACTAGAATAAGAAATACGCAACACTTTTCCCTGTCCAAAAAAATGTTATTTAGTAAATTGAATAGAGAAATCTCAATTTAAGTGTAAGTCAAAATAAAATATGTGAAAACTTTTCAGTTAAATTTCAATTCTAAACAACTATTTTTATTTTTTTTAAATAAATTCAACAAGACAGGTCAATAAAAAAAAATTAATTAAATAAATTTAGTCAAAGGAGTAAAAATAAATTGTTTGAAAAATCTCTTGAGTATAAATGCCATTCGCAAATAGATTAATTTGTTCATACGGGTATTTTCAAAATACATTATTCTGGTCAAGATTAATACTGAAGTTTTTAAAAATCCCCAACATGGAAAAATAAAAAATATATAATAATTATATAAATATTTGCATTTTATTTAAAAATTAACATGGAAACTTTATTTTTAACGTGAAATAAAGTGGACTTTAATATTATTTACAGATTTAATCAGTTATTATTTATATTCAAATAAAAATGTATAATAATAATCATAATACTAAAAAACGTAATTACAAAATGTAATTTAATAATAATAAATCATATCATTTACACAATTCTTTCACACATTTTTTTCTAATACATTAAAATCCGTACGATCTCACACACACATTCAAACAAAACCAAATACATTACATTCATTAATAAAACTAACACGGGCACATTACAGTCAATTATTGCCTCATGATTATATACCAGTTGTACTTAACAAATTATTGAAGTGTATGTTTTTTTTTCGAATTTTCATGAAATACAACGTCTTCCTCTATTTTTCTTTTATTTTATTTACATACAATCTTCTTAATTAATCTATTTTTAGAATCCAAGCCTTCTTAATGCTTTCAAATCGATATCTCCGTAATAGTCTTCGCTGTAAAAAAAAAAAATAATAAATAAATAAATAAATAAAAAATTAATAACATATTATAATAATAATTAATAACTAAAATTATTTAATATTTTAAAATCATTGCTGTCCAATTAATTTAATAAATGAAATAAAAAATTTACCTCTTCTGATTCTGATGTATATCCGTAATTTTATCCATTAACTAAATCTTTCGATTTTATAAAAAAAAATATCTGCAATTGTTACAATAAATCTTTTAGTCTTTAAAGAGATAAATTAATTTCAAAATTAGATAAATTTTAAGTACTTCATTACTAGATGAAAAAATAGGATATTCATCTAATGAACATTCAGAGTTTATCCGCTTATCTAATTGTAAATAACTTCTACAAAAAGCCTAGGTAGCACTCAATGATGAAGTGTATAACGATTATGTAAATACATTTACATTTATCTTATCCTAAAGACTAAATGATTGACAGCTAAAAGTGTACGTGTCAATTATTACAATTATCAATATACTAAATAATTTGTTTTAAACTGGACAATAACGTTATTTGAGAAGAATTATAAATACAAGTCCTTATGGTATATACAGCAAATTTTAAAGCTGACGTTAAACATTTTGATATTAAAGATTATACATTTAATATACGTTATAGAAATTTTTGAAAATTTGGAAAAAAAGAATTAATTTTTAACTTGAAATTTATCTTCTTTAGGACGTTGAGTAACTACTCATTGGTTCATTAGAACATGTTTTCATGTCTAAATATAGATTTAAATCACAGGCTACCTGCTGGACAGCTTGAAATTGACTGGAAAAAACATTACAAATAACTAAAAATATGAAATGGCTATAGATTATCAATATGTTCTTACAACAGTTTTAACATTTTCACTGTATTAAAGTAATTCTATTTCTTTAGAGCTCAGAGCGGGAATGTATTTTAAATAATAATTATGATAATTTTTATGACCAAATTATTTTTTTTTTTAAAGTTAAGATTTCTTGCATTAAAAAAAAACAAAACTTTTTTTATCAAAAAAGTCTGTGTCCATTTTAAATTGTAAATTATGTAAATTTCTTTTACATAACTGCAGCTTAAATATAAATTCCTTAAAATTAATCTATAAATAAATTAAAATTAAATAAATAAACATAAAACTTTGTCTATAAATTATAAATAAAAATAATTTAGACCTTTTTTTGTATCATCACTTAATAATTACGTATATTTAGAAAACTATTTCACAGTTATACGAAATATATTTCAATATATTTGGAAATAGTTTTACGTGTAATTATATATAGATTTTTTTTTACATCTCCATCTTATGTACCGATAATTAAAGACTTCTATCGACTGTAATCCTTAATTTAAAACCTCGTATAAAATTTGGTCTATTAAATTACTGTAGGATAGATATGTACAATATTAAAAAAAAATTAATTTAGTTAAGTATGGAATAAAGAATAAAACGTGCATTGAATTAAAATTAATAAGAAAGAAACAAATCACAAATAAAAAACAGGTTTGCAATGCATAATTGTGATATTTAACTAAATATCTTCATATCATGCATTGTGCCATTTACATGCAAACATGCATTTTTGTGCTATGTGTATTTTTGTTGTTACGGAAATTCATAACAATGCAAAAATCAAGATTAAAAGATAAAGAAAAAAGTGCATAAATAAATAGATAAAGAATCAGTGAGTTAGTTACTTACCTTCCGTATTTATTTATTTTATTTAATCTCAAAAAAATCTTCTTCAGCAGAGTAGAAAAAAATCAAAATTTTACGTAGAAGTTGACTCCTTAAAATATTCTAAAATTTGATGTAAATAAATATTAAATTAATAAATAAATTATTAACTTATGCAGATAAATTTCGAGGTTAATATAATAAAAATTATAATTAATAATAAATGTTTTCAGCCTTTATTATAAACTAAAATAAAAAAATGACCAACAGATTAAGTTTTCCATTTTATTAATGAAATTTAAAATTGTAATGGGCTTACTTACATTTAACAGCGTAATTACAATGATACTATTCGTGTTTACCTTAGTCGATGAGTTTTAAGTTTAAAAATACATTTTATGAATTTGAGTGAACTTAAATTACACCTCAATCATTTTTTCAACTCATCGTGACGTTTTGCTTCATTATTGATATTTTTATTAAAATAAAAAAACAATATAACTAACAATTTTGACTTTTTTTTGTCTTAATATCAAAGTGAATTAAAAAAAAAAATTCCAAAAATATCATTTGAATTATATAAAATATATTTATTTCTAACTGGTTTTCAGTCTTAGTTTACCTTCAGTCTTTTGAAGATAAATTTGAATTTTAAATACGTAAGGTAACAGAAAAGTGATAGATAAATATTATTATTTTTCAATTAGTATAATTACAATCGACTCCCCAAAGTGGGGTCCACTTGGAGCCCCTCTTGATTAATTTACTTTATAGCTCATAATAAACCCTCTTGACAAAATGCACGTGATAAAAGGGTTCCTAAGGAACTCCCAAATAAGTAATTCACAAAAATAGTTACAAGTAATCTTAAAGTCCAATATAGAATTTCAAGTCCAGTCTTAAATCTTAAAAATATTTATCGCATCACCTCATAGTCCACAGAAACCAAACATTAATAATAAAGAATAAAAATTAAAAAAAATAAAACCAAAGAAAAATAAAAACAATAAGACTAGAATTGGCGTTGTCAAATTTCTGACTCTCATGCAGTAGTCCCTAATTCGATTACATAGAGACGGTTCAACCACCGGAAGTCCCTACTGTTATCGAGTAGATTAATTGCAAAGTGGTTGACGTGATTTTCAAGTCTCTGGTGGTATTTAACACTGCTCTGCCATGCAACCTCGGGAATTTCATCATTCCGCGTGAACCATGGTGCTTTAGCAATTGCCCTCGTTACTTTGTTCTGGAAGTGTTGTATAATTTCTATGTTACTAGTACTAGCTGTTCCCCAAAGCTCCACACCGTACGTCCAGAATGGTCGCAGGGTAGCCCTGTAAATTAAGATCTTGTTGGATAACGTGAGGCCTGAGTTTCGCCGTAGAAGCCAATGTAGTTCCCAATACTTTGTGTTTCGTTTTTTCTTCACCCTCACGCGATACTTCCAGGTCAAACGCCGATCCAGGTGAAGTCCTAAGTACCGCACAAATTCTGTTTGTGGGACCAAGACACCAACTAAGTACACACTGGGACAGACATCCTTCCGCATGGCGAATGTGACATGATTCGATTTATCTTGTTTAACTTTAATTCTCCATTTTTTCTGCCACGCGCAGGCGCGAGGCACGGGTGGCTCCCGTGAGGCTAGGCCGGGGTCTTCGTTAACGGCCAGGATAGCAGTGTCACAGGAAAATGTGACGACGATGCAATCCTCTAGGGCTGGAAGGTCCGCAGCGAATATGGAATACAACACAGGGCCCAGTACAGAGCCCTGAGGGGCACCTGATCTAATCTCAAAGAATCTCGCTAACTCTTCATTACATTTCATCTGAGCGAAACGCCCCCCAACATAATTCTGTAAGACTAGGAAGTAGGGTTGAGGAAGTTGTAATTTTAATTTATAGAGCAAGCCAGGTATCCATATCTAATAAAAGGTCTGTCGGATGTCTAAGAACGCCGCCGAGCAGAATAGATAAATATTTAAGTAAGTTTTAATAAGTAAATGTTGTTTACTATTGTTTAATATTTATCATGAAGTAAAAAAAAACAAAAATAAACAATAATACTGCAGAAAATGGTAAAACGGGATATAGAAACGTAAACACAACCTTATTAGCCTTCTCAGATGATATCGCTATATTTGCAAAAAAACATGACGAGGCTCGAATTAAAGTACAGAAATTAAGTAAATATGCTAATAAAATAAGCTTACAAATTTCTTTTGAAAAAACAAAGTGGATTTTCAACGAAAAAAATTAAAACACTAAACATTCTCGAAAATCAGGAAATTAAAAGATTTAAATATCTCGGAGAAGTAATAACGCCAAACGCTCTAGAAAAGGAAGCGCTAAAAGAGCGAACGCAGAAATTACGTTAGCATTCAACTGAATACGAAATTTATATAATAAAAAATCGTCCATAATGCTAAACTCTGATGTTAAAAACTAGTTGCTCTTCTGGAGAGTTATATGGCGCTGAGTGTTTGGCAATTTTTTCGGATAAAAACCTTTTTAAAATAGAAAAAAGAATTTTAAGAAACATATATGAACCCGACTACCAGGACGGAATTTATAAAATAAAAAATGAAACAGAAATTTATAAAAACAGAAAAAATAAAAGACACCATCCGGATAAGAATATTACAATTTTACGGGTATTTATATAGAATGAGCCCAAAACGGATTAACAAAACAAATATTTAACTTTTATAACAATAACTATTAAAACTAACCGGTTTAAAGAAGTAGAAAACGATCTTAAAACTTTAAAAATCTCCAAACAAACCTGTTTAAATAGAGAGACCAATTTAGAAAATTAACTAAAAAATCTGTCTCCAGAGAAGAAGGATAAGAGGAGTATAGGAAGAAAGTGAACCGGGAAGAAAAACAACTGAGTGAAAAAAAGGAAAAATATTTGGAAAACAAAAGAAGTTCCAAACTATTATGCAAACAGGATCCTTAGAGATGCGAACAAAAAAAAAATAATTAAAAATAATATTGATAATTTATGACATTTCTATTGCTGTTAGGTGTTAAAATTTATTAAAAAGATTATCACAATATATATAATTGTAGTATTTTTTAATTTTATCTTTTGTTTGTTCCTGTATAAAAATATTAATTGTCAAGTGGGCTGATTAATGCGAAAATAACATGATCACCTGTGAATACACACCATTCAGGACAGAATTTCATTCATATTTTGCAGTAGTAGAATTCATTTATCATTTATAGTATGGATCAATAGTTACTGATCAATAGTTATTTAATAATAAAGATTCCAGTGGCTGATTTAATATTATCATTATGCCATTACATATTTTTCTTTTCATCTTGGTCAGAAAATTTCTAAAAAATGTTCTTTTCATATTGGTATATTATGAAAACTTTTCAAATTTTTGTCTGCATATTTTTTATAATTGAATACAGGCCTCACAGGTCTATATTATATAATAATTTATTCCTTTATATTTGTATTTTATTCATATCAAAATTAAAAATTATTTAATAAGTTAAATTATTAAAATAATTTAATGTAAAGAATAAAAAATCGAAAGGATTAAAAAGGAATAAGATAATATAAAGGATGTTATTAATTTTTAAATATACAAAAACGGTTTAAAAAAAAGAATTTTAATGAAAATTTTTATAATAAAAAAAAATTATAACCTTAAATAATATATTCAGTTTATGTTAAAAATAATATCAATTCTTTTATATTTTATAAAATTTAATAATATTTTATAATAACATATGATGTTGAAAATAAACAGAAAAATCAATTAAAAAAAACAAAAAAAACACAAATAATAAAAGAATATTTACAATCATCTTAAAAAAATGATATAAATATAAAAAATTCATTCAATTCAAATAATAAACTGATGAACAATTTAATAATAATAATAAGTTAATAAAATTCCTTATAAATAACAAAAAAAATTCCATAAAAATGAAATTAAAAATAATTTAATTTACAATACTGATATTATTAAAAAAAAAATTGAATTATTTTACGTATTTGTACTGATATATTGTTCAATACGACTCTCATTTCTTTTTTTTATAACTTGAAAATGACTCCCAAATCAGTCTTTAGGATATTTTTACAAAATTAAATATGATAATACAAATCTTTAAATAATGTACTCTATTAAGTTAACTATATTATATTTTAGTGTACGAATGAATTTGAAGTCATTTCCAAGCAGGAATTGCATTTTTGTTTTGTATTTCTATTTAGGTATACATAATGTATACATATACACGAATAAGAAGTGTAATAATATAAATAAAACAACAAATGTAATTTTGATTATTTACATAACTAAGTACATAAAAAATATTTTACATAATTCATCACTTTGTATTTAGATATATAAATAATACGCACACATAATCCGTTTATGTCATCATCCTTGTTTCGTGTGAGACAAAATAAAATCGACGTAAGATATGTTTTTATTAATTTAATATTTTTATTATTACTTAAACAAAGTTTATAGAGTCACTCTTTATAGTCCATTATAAATTAACACTAATTAATTAGCATCATCGTATTCCTTGCTAGGAATAGGTCTTGGAGATGGTGATGCTGGCCTAGGACTTTGTGCTTGTGGGCGTGGTTTACTCGGTCCAGATGATTTACCGCCAGCAGTCGGTCTATTTCCTCCATTGTTTCCAACACCGGCTAATAATTCGCTCTTTCTTATGCTCTTAAGGTCCAAATCCCCGTAGTAGTCTTCGCTGTGGGTATATAGAATAATTTTTGATTGAAGTAAGAAGATTAGAATGAACGATAGATAGATAAATAAAACAAAAAGAAAACAAACAAACAAACAAAAGGAGATAGAAAAAAGTCGTGCAATAGTTGAAAAGGCTAGTATAGTATTAAAAGTATTATAACAGATGTAATATATATATTTATCTAAATGATATACAGTTCTTCTACGTATATCTAAAGAAAACATGCAATTCATTATTTAGAAGTACGCATGCCTCGGTAATATCTGTTAGAATATATGACACAGATGAGATTTTTTCACAAGTTATACTAAATATCAAAGATAAAACGTTATTACTGTACATAAATGTATTTAATTTATTTTTTAATTAAAAATAAGAGGAAAATAATTAAATAATATAAAAATAATGAGTATTAAACATATTTGTTTAATAAGTAAACACAAAAAACCATTAATTTATTGAAAACTAAAATGTTAGATTTTATACACGTATAAATTACATTATTAAACTTTATTCTATGTAAAATACTGTTATCGAAAGCTCATGCTAGATTCATTAAAAAAGAAAAAAAATTCCCGTTAGTATTTTTATAAAAGAACAGATAAATTATGTTAAAGATGACGGGAATGATTATAATCAAACTAACATAACCTCAAGAACTTTTCCATATTTATATATTTCAACGAACACATACACCTTGTATAAATTTATCATTTTTATGGATTTTTAATAACAATATATTTTCTTTTATAATTTTATCGCATTAAAAGTGGTTTTTATAATTAAAATTTTAAGAAAACTTCGATTTAAACTTTAAATTATAAAGGCACACGAAAAATGTATTATATAAAAAAATATATCCCTGTAAATAGTTAATTCATAAACAAAATTTGATTACTTACGAGTAATTAACTATATATCAAGAAATTTATTTAATTTATTCTATATATTTGATTTATAGTGTACATTTTTATTTTATTTAATGTAAGCCTATAGAAACTAATATATATATATATGTATATATATATATCATTAACGAAATAGAAATTTATATGTTTTAACTATATATAAAGTATTTATAAAAAATAAATACTTAGATGTATAATTTTCCTTACTATTTAACAAGAAGAAAGCAAACGAAGAAAAACACACATTTCTACCAAACATGCGCAACACTGATGTACAAGGCAGTTTTATTGAAATAAATATAGAATAAAAATGAAATATTATTAATTTTCATTGTAAAATAGTAAAAAAAAAATGTTTTATATAATATTCCACAACATATAATAATTGTATTATACTTATGTGTTGTTTTAAATTTATATTAATCAATGATACAAGAGCGTTAAGGAAATATTTTCTGGTAATGGATTTCATTATGTAAATAGATAATTATGAAATGAATTATTCAACGTGCAATAAAGTATTGCATGCTGATTCAATAAATGAAAGAAATTGTATAATGTTATACACACAAAAACAGGCAAAAGAAAAAAAGATTGTACAAAAAGTATAGTAAATGTAAGTATTAAGTACTTATTATATAAGAATAAAATGGTAGACATAATTCACATCAATAAAAGAAAGAAAATTATTATATTACAGTTGTTATCATTATTATTATTGTTATTACTAAAAAGAAATAAACCTTTCAGCGTGATTTTTATGAACAAATTTAATGATAACAAATGGTGAATGTAAAACCATTTGCATTTATATAATTTTAATGCATCATTTAAACGTGTCTTTAGGGATATTATTTAAATTTTTATAAATTAAGTAACTACGTAATAATAATAGTATTATTAAAATAAAAATAATCATGAGAATAAATAAAACCTACAATAAAGAAATAACAAAAAATAAGGACATAAAAAAATAAAAATAAATTCTATTTAAATTGAATTATTAAATGAAAAATGATTTTGATTTATAATAAGGGTGGAAGGAAGTAAGGAAGGAGAAAGATATGTTAAAGAAGTAGAGAAACGTTTTTAAGATAAAAAAATATATAATATGAATTCAGCTTTAAAATTATATAAATTCTACATAAAAGAATATAACTGTAAGTAATTTTATGAAAAATACATGTCTGGATAAAGGAAATGAATACTTTGATAAACTACCATCAAAAAGTATCTAGAATCTATAAGACTACTAAACATTTTATATCTAACAAAACGTTTAACAATAAATATCAAAAGTATTAAAAATGTATTGCAGAAAAACCTTTTGGAGGATAAAGGAATTTTTTACCTCTAAACATTTTGGAGGAAAAATAAAATATATTGGAGATTAGAGTTTAAAGAACTACAGGAGGACTGAAAAGAGAAGAATTAAGGATTTGAAAAAACGTCTCAAAGTTAGTACTGGTTACATGTTTAAATCATAAGAAATCAGTTACTTACTTTTAAGAATTCAAGGAAACAGATTCAGAATGTCCAAAAATGTGGAAAGTTAGTTCCATCTTAATAAAATAATAAAGATTCTGTTAAAAAAGAAAGATTATTTTCCTTTTATGGCCCGATTTTAACCCATTGGTGTAAGAGCTTAGTGGGGTAAAGAAATGCAGATAAAATATTATTTAAAGAATTTTAAAATCAAACTTAATAGGTTAAGGGACTTCTTACAGACACAAGATTATTTAACTAACATAACATATTTATAGTACTTTAAAAGGTTGAAAAACAAAACAAAGTTCATTTATACTATATTAAAAAATGAATTTTATACTATATTTGGACTCCGAATTACTATAAACTTATATTATTAATCTACATTTAAAAAAATAGCTTCAAAATCAAATTAAGGAGATAAGTAATATTAAAAAAAAAGAAAATAAATATGCGAAATATATTTAGTAATTTTTCATCATATATAGTTTGTTATTTCATCATTTTATAAGGGTCATCCGATAAAGGTTAAATTTATGTAATTATGCCTATATCTATTTGTATCCATTTAAGATAGAATGCATAGTTAGAACGAAAGAAAATGACCAGTGAAAGAAGGAAGAAACAAGAAACTCAAGGATGATTCCTTTCACTGATATTTTTAACTCATTTAAAGATGGGTTCATCAAAAATAATAATAAATCAAGCATCAACATTAAAATTTCAAGGACTTATGTTTTAATGAAAAATTATGAAACAAAAATATTTTCTGCTAACATATAACATTAATATGGTAAAATACTGTAATGAAATAAAAAAGAAAGTAAAAGGAAAAAACTGAAACTAAGAGAGAACAGAAATATTAAAATTTCAAATGTACTTATTTTAAAGTAACGCAAATTAACCTTTAAGGAACAAGAATCAATGAAAAAATGAATCAAATTGAAGAATTTTAATTTAGAAGAAATATCAATTTTCTATCATTAGAAGAATCCAGTTTATTTTTGTTTTGAAATTATTTAACGTAAAAAAATTGAACTGAAAAAATAAAATGTACTAAAACGAAATAAAAATTATATTTTTTTAACCTTTTCTCTAATTTACACCGAATAATTTTCCCAATAATAGGAATTAGATAATAATGAAATTGAATAATCGAATTAATGGATTAAAAATTTATAAATTATTCAAGAGAAATAATCACATTTAAAATAAATTAAAAGCTAAGGGACGATTACCAAAAGAAATAGATGTAAGTGTTGGATATAAAAAGTTAATTAATGATTGATTACTTAAAAAATCAATCATATAAGGATAGAAAACCTGTACAACAAAAAGAAGATAAATGAAATAGTTGGTTTTTTAATAATTAAATAGGTTAGAAAAACATTAAATGTATACGAATTATATGTATATATTTTTTTATTATTATTAATAAAATTACTATTTTTAATTTGTTAACGCTAAAAATATGTTTTTTATTAAAATAGTTATCACGTAAATTTTCTTACTAACAGGCGTTAATAACTAAAGACAGTACAATTTTTATAAATCAGCTATGCTTTTCTAATTATTAGTAAAATATTTTAATATTTGAAGATTTTAATTAAATCTAATTTTAAAGATAGCCAAAAATAACATTTTTTATTAATAACGTATCGTTTATATAATGTTAAAATATCATAAATTTTATGAAGTTATCATGAAAAGTAATAAAAAAAGTAATATTTTTTAACGTTATTTATTATTTTTAATTAATTTTAATTAAAAGGCTTATGCGTGGAAATACAATATATGTAATATCATTAATGTATAAAAAATGGTGCTAAGGTTACAGGGATTCGAACCTAGAATCTTCCGGTTGAAACAAGAAAGATTATTTGTAGTAATAAAACTGTTTTTTAGCTTTTTAAATATACAGTAGTAGTTTTAAATAAATTTTTTTTGTAATTTGTTTAAATAATTAGTAAAATATTTTAACAAATTATTAAAATTTTAATATAACTCATAATTATAAGGCGAAGAAAAAATAATTGGTAAAATGGTCATTTAATTAAATTTAACGTAGGATCAAATGGTTTTATTGAACTGGGTTTACGTCTTAAATTAACAGTTAAAAATATTGATTTTAATATTAAATCAAAGTTATAAGGAAAAGAAATAAAATTTCTTCCTACGCATCATAATCATTTTATAGACTTATTTGTGACTTTGTCTGAAAACGTTATCTTATTTAATTAAATATTCTTTAATAATTGCATTAAAGTTATAAGAATTATAAAATGTATCATAAAAATGGTATAATACGTACCATCCTGGAACATCTTCTGGGTCTTCGCAGTTACCTGAGCCATCACTATCTCCAATCTTGAAAACTGTACCGATTGGGCAACCGTATTCTCTTGGGATACCTTCAAGACAGATGAAATATTTACGACAGTCATCGGGGTGAGCGTGTCTTGAGAATGAACCAGCTGAGTTGGATACTTCCCCTGCTGCTGGGCAATTGAAACCACCTCCAACTTCTGAAATAAAAATTAAAAAAAAGGATTTAATTTTGTGGGAAGAAAATTTAAAAAAACTTTGCTACTCTAATCATTAAATAAAAATATCATACAATTCGGAAAAGCTGTATTTTATCTAAAGTTAAAGTTCATTTGAATTTTTCTTATATATGTTACCGTGAAAGACCGAAATCAGAGAATGTTAATATTCTCCGGTGAATGTCAACACATACCACATACGTTGGTGAAAGACCACATTATTTGCTTATATTATTATACATTCGGACCTTGCCGGTATATATCGATAAAAAAAACTGATAAGCTCTCTTGGGGGTAAAAACGATAACTAGAAATTAAAAGAAAATCACCCGATACCAATCTCTAAGGTAAATAGATTACGACAAACCCTCGTAAAAAAGGAAGTTTAAATTTAAGCCAAACATAAATTACGCTCACTAACTTCGTCAAAGTAACGTTAAATATACAAATTATAAATGTATAACATTGGAGGCAATTAAACAAATTCACCGCATTCAACGTGACTGATGTTGAAAAATAAATTAAAATATTTTTATAAACAAGATTAAACAAAAGGCAAACCATATGACTATTTATTTGAATCGTTATCGTTCATCCAAATGCTGAAAACTTGATTAAATTTTTTTATAAATGTTACCTTAGAGATTGGTAATTTTTTTAAAATTTCTAGTTACCGTTACGACCGCACCAGCGCTTATCTGTGTTTGTCACATATATCGGCGAATGTATAATAAATAATAATATAAACAATATTTCGATCTTCCACCGACGTATTTTGTATGTGTCGTCGACATTCACCGGAAAATATCGATATTTGCCAGATATAGGTCTTTCATAGATGGAGGAAAAGTTTACTAATCCCTCAATGCCTTCATGATGATTATTTACAAACTGAAATGGATATTCAGCTTGCATTTATTTCCAGAATCCTTTAGACTATCACTTCTTTGTACTTTATAAACAAATGAACATTATTTAAATTCGAAGTTCTCAAACTATGTTCTGACTCAATATACATCTATTTTGAAAAAAATAAATGTAAAAATTGGCATTTTTGTCATTCAGTTGGAGGATAATGAGAGAGAAAAGAAATCCGCACCCTCTCTCAAAAAAAAAAAAAAAAAAATTACTTAAATGTTTGATTTTTATAAAATAATACCTTGAATATTTATATATTTTTTGTTGAGAATTTTTTTATTATAACGACACAGCAACTTTACAATCTGTTCAGCAAGATAATTGAACAATAAGTAAATAGGATCTATTTGAACTAACATTAAGTAGCCACAGATTCAGCGGCTTGTGACTTAATATTGAAATGGAAGAGCACTCCGTACGGCCAGACCACAAAGTCACCTAATTGAAACGATAAGGCAAACCAAGAATATTGTACTTCAGCAATCTTGAAAAATCACTGATCGTGTTATCTATTAAATTGACCGCCAAATAATTCGGGTGCCGATCCAGACGTTTTGATACCGTAGGCTGACTAGAGAAATGTCCTGCCGAACGGTTCGCAACTTAAGATCATTATACATGAAGCTATTACTATGTACCAGGGTATGTTGAGCATTTTCCGCAGTGTTTTTGTCTGGTAGCGTTCAAGTACGTCAATACTGGAATTGCATGCCATACCACACAATTCAAGCCCGTAAGTGCAAACAGGCTTCAAAACTGATTCATAAATCAATAATTTACTTTCTGTTGAAAGCTGAGATCTATGTCCTATCAGCCAGTACATGTGTTTAAACTTGAGATCAAACTGTTTCCGCTTAGATGTGATATGTTTCGTCCAAGTAAGTCATCGATCAAGATGAAAACCCTAAAATTTACAGTCTTGAGATCTCGGAATCGGAACATTGAAGATAGAAACAGGAAGACAGTGTTCCTTACGAAGGGTGAACGTGACGTGCTTTGTTTGTTGAGAATCAATAATTATGTTAATCAGTTAAGTGTTCTTTATCAATAACTGATTCTATCATAGGAAATTTTTTGTAACATTTATATAAATTATCAACTTGTTTCGTGTTTGACAGCTCTGAAATATTTAAAGAAAAACAAATTAGTAGAAATTAATGATATTCATTAGAATTACTACACTATCTGGTAAAAATAAGACTACATAAATTTTATACAATAATATACTAAATTTATGAAATCATTACAATTTAATAAATTCGTACTTTTTTTTAACTACATCTAGGAAACCAAGAGCAGATATATAAGAGAACAATTGACCTTAAGTTTAACATCTCATGATTCTAAAATAACAACTAGTTAATTACAAAATTAAATTCAGATTAAAACACATGAAAAATAAATTTTAGCTTTCAGATATAAATTTTAGTAGGCATGATGAGAAAAAAGAAAGCTACCTACAAAATATTTGTAGATCAAAAAAAAGAAATTGTGGGATTAAAAAAAAAAAGAAGTTATGTAAAATGGGATGGAACTATAGGGAAAGAGGAATTATTTATAATTTTATAAGAATCAGATAGCTGCAATTACAGTAGAAAGTAGGAATTGCAATCAGGTGTAAAGAAAGAAGATGGGCGAGGATTATAGTCTGTCTACTTTTTTTTTTTTTAATTTTAAATGGAAGAAGCAATAAGGAATTTAAAATAAAATGTTAAAAGCGCCGTAACAGTACAGGATAGAAAATAAACAACGTTAAGATTAACTGATAATATTTTTATTTTTTCTGAAATTAAAAAATAAAATGCTATTTATTAAATTAGTAGTGGTATGAATTTATTGTTAGGGGAGAATTATATTAAAAGAAAACAATGGTACAATTTTATTATTTATATAATAAATAATAAAGCCTTCGGGACCATTGTTAGGTATTGCTTCGAGGATAAGATGAAATGACAATTTTGTAGCGTGTGAAAATTTTGCCTGACCGGGTTCGAACCCGCGACGTTCAGATGAAAGGCCGAGACTCTACCACTCGCGCTATATTTATATTAATATAAATATTTATTATTTATTTAATATTCAATTTAATATTTATTATTTGTCATTTCAATTAAAAATTTTTGAAGCAGATTGAAATAGCAAAACTGAAATATGTCCGGTACCCAACAATATTTCTAGATTTATTAAAAAAAAAAAAAAAACTAGTAATTTCGAAATCTTAACCCTTCAAACACATTACGCATTAATTAATGTATTTGTACAAGATTTTTAAAAAAAAGGTTAAATCTATTTTGTTATGATTGATTTTACAATAACACAGGTTTTCTGACAAGTTTTGACTAAAATTTTCTTTTATCGAAGCAAAAATCAAAGATCCTTTTCCTCGTAAAATAATATAATATTCCTTGCGCAATTGAAGAGGTACATGTTTTGTGGTTTTTTCTCTGGTCACATTGTTACAAACATATGTTATAAACAACTTGAATGGGATACGATACTTTTAGGAATGTCATCCTTAAGTTGACAACAAATATTGTCGTACTTAAATACAAGATTCCCTTGTCAGGATTATTGAAAAAAAAAACAAAAAAAAACTAACTGGTTTCCTAGTAATCTTTATCTCTTAACCGAGTATTTTATTCCATAACAGCAAGACAATACTAAGTCAAAAGATGTTATTAAGATATAAACGTACTCCTTCACAGTATATATTGCAAGCACTAATTGTAATTGACATCATTAATCTCAGGGAAGAGAAATTTGTATCACCAGCTTTAAGAATGGTAGGTATAAACTATAATATTACGTATTGAAAATATTAAAAAAAATTATTTTATTATAAAATTTAAATGTTTATTTAATTAATTTATTATTAGGTAATTAAATTCTCAAGTCGCATAAAATTGAGATTAAATGGAATCGAAGATTAAATTCATTAAATCATCTAATATAGTTAACCGTTTCATAATGGAAAATATAATGTACAATATAAACGAAAACTGTATCAAAGGTTAGAAAGCACTGCAGATGTCAAAGTTTATTCCTAAGCGAATACATTTTACATTCCAATGTGACTACATCAAAAGCTTGATCCGATTAGCGATCTCCTTGATGTATCAGTTACTGTTATCTCCTACTTTATCTCAGCTACTGTATTCATCTTCTATTAATAGTATATATTCCTCTATTCGTCACTGAAAATGATCATCTTAAAATCTACTAAGATCATATTACTCTAACTATAAAATAGTGAAGCCATATATAATCCAAATATAATGATCAAATCACCAATATAATCGTTGTAGAAGAAACAGAAAACATCTGGATAATTAACATTGCAGTTCCGCAAATATGTATTCCGTTTTTAAATATTAAGATTAGATGTAATGAAAAAAATTGGACGATTTGTAGTACTGAAGGATCAAGTTACGGAGATCTGGCCTCAGGAGTGTGTAAGGCGATAAAAATAAACTCGGCGCAACAGGTGAAATACCGCTTATTATGCATGGATCATTAAAGACGCTTTGTATATTATCCAGTTTATTTCGATGAATGCCAAAACCGTGCATGTTGAATTATTCAGAAATAAATCACAGTTAACCGTGAACTTTCTACAATTTAATACAAGATAGGTGAACCGTAATGAAGCTGAAATTAGAAGAGAATTTACCTCTTGGTCCTGTAAATGCCATAATTTTTATAATTATTTTTTTGGACACGTAAAAATAATGAAAACCTTATGCCTTCCTATGAATGGTTAGTTAAGTTGTGTAACAGAACAAATACGAACAGTAAATTACAACAAAAAAAAAGTAATATATATATATTTTGAAAAAAAAAGGAAAATTTCAATTACTGTTCACAAATATTTTTTTGTTTTTCTTTGGTAAATGGTTTTTTTAAACGTTTTCTTATTTTTAATTTTATTTTAATAAAGGTTTATTTTTTTTTCAAATTATATAAATTATTAATTAATACAGATATATAGGATGCTTAATAAACAACTTTTTTTAATTAAAAATCAGACATTGGCTGATTTTTCTTTCAAAAAAAATAATTAGCAAAACAATAAATTTTTAATTACAAAATTAACAATTTTAATTAAATAATTTTTATTTAACTAAAAATTATAAGATATTAAATAACATAGTAAGTAATATATAAGCATAACTGATATAAATTATGTAATTAAATAAATGTAAAAATTTTAATTACCATTTTTTTTTTTTTTTTTTTTTAAACTCACCATCAACCTTGCATTCAGGAACTTGATCAGCCCACATACAAACACGAGATTCTCTGTCATAAGCTAAACCTGGTGAACATTGATATCTACTGGCTTCACCGTTCCAGCAGTTCCAGAATGTATCACATTTACTTTCATCAGGGAAGATACCGTATAATCGTGGACAATGTGGCGTGCTTACTGCTGGTTCTGTTAAATAAAAAAGTAAAAAAAAAAATTAAATTATAAATATATTACGTTAATAAAATTCTTATGGTATTAATTCGAGAGTAAAAGTATCATAGGAATAATGTTTGTTGATGATCTAGTCTGAATTCAAAAGTGGTTACTGAAAATGACTAGACGATCTTAATATAAAATAAGCATTCCAAGCTGGGCTTACTAAAGAAAGTTATGAGTGAAGTATTTCCTACTTGATCTATTTCTTGAAGTATTTCTTCTTGATCTAAATAACGTTATAAAATTGTACATCATTATAATGTTATATCCTCCTTTGACCACCACAGTGAGTAGTAAGGTAGTAAAGATAAGTAGTAAAGGTTTTAGTAAAGTAATAAGGGTAAAGGTTAAAAACCTTTTTACCGCTACAAAAACTAACTGTTAAGTGAACATCATTATTTCCAGGAAAAACAAATGTAAGTAGTGCTTTTTGTACCTCAGATGCTTCACAAGCATAAAAACACAATAAATACCAGAACAGATAGTGCAAACCAAAAATTAATGTACTTTTTTCTATTGTGAAAATATTATTTAACTCGGTAAGAGAGATTTAATTCGTACATAAATAAAATAAAATTAAGAAATACTTTCTCAATATAGCAGTAATAATGAAATTTAAGTTAGTGTGACATCTTTGTGAAGTGTTACACTAAAACTTGATAAATGAAAGATATAAAATGCTACAAATAGTAATATTCACCAATATATAGTATTGTATTATACCGTATTTGTACGGTATGCTATAAATAATTGCTCTAAGTTTCTAGGTTAAAGTAAGCTCTTACTTTAATTTAGGCTTTCTCTATAGTTAGAAGTGTCACTAATAAACTATTTTGCCACTGACATCATTTTTAATAATACACGTTCTTTGAAAAGAATGCTGTAACAAAAATTACGTGTATATAAAGAAAAAGAATCTTTCTAAAATTATGTATAATTTCTATGGATAATTGCAGTCTAGTAATTATTTAAATGGATCTGATTTAAACGAACTTCATTTAACAAACTACTTAAGTTTTATTTATAAGAATATACATACACTTCTGTATATATATATATATACACACGTATATTTTATAAATATATATAAACACATATAAACAGATACCATAAAATTAGAACAAAAAACACAAACTTAATATTCATTAGTGTAATCAATGAATAAACTAAGTTAATAAATAATTAATATAAGTTGTATTAATTTAGTGGAAAAAATGTAAAAAAAAAAACAAAAAACTGATCTTTGCTACAAAATATGATGTTTTTTTCGTGTTTAACCTCCGGTACCACCGTTAGATATTGCTTCAGAGGATGAGATGCGTGTGTGAAAATGCCATGGCTGACCGGGAGTCGAACCCGACACCCTCCGGATGATTGGATTGATCATAGTCAACACGCTTATTTTACATTGGTCACAGAATAACCAATTAGGGATTTTATTTATTTATTTTTTTTTTAACTAAAAAAAACTACTTTTACTATCTTTAACTGTTACTAATTTACTTGGTTTGTGGTATTAAAATTAAATGAAAAATGACCAAAATTAACTATATTTAAGAAAAATTATGTGTATTAAATTTTCACTGGATTTTATTATAACTTAATAAGATGGAGAACCTTTATAGTGGAGACTTCTCAGCGTTTACAGTTCTTCGGTTTACACGATCTCGCTGTTATTTTGATTATATTACTATTTGGAGACGTTAAAAAAAAAAATTATATGTTAGTTACATTAATATTAATAGTAAAAATCTAATACGTATGTAGCATATAAATAAATAAAAGGTAATGTCTGAATAACAAAACAATTTGTTTATTAATAAAAAATTATATTTGTATGTAACTACCACAATTACTCTAAAGATACATTATATTTCTGAAAATTTGCCAGTTCTATTTTTTTTTTTGTGAAAGAATAGGTATAGAAAATTTATTTATTTTTTGGTTAAAAAAAATTTATAAGTATGAGGAAAATTCTTATGCTATTCTTTGAATTATTAACCAAGTAAATGTACAAAAAGTATAAAATAATTATAATTTACTATAAACGTTAAGACAAATTAAAAAATAAAAATATTATTATTCAAAACGATTTTATTAATTAATGATAAAGCATGAAAATTATTATGAAATTGAAATTTAACCAAGAAAAAACTAATGTTTCATTAAGAGGATCGATTCCATATAATTATTTTTTTTAAATTTATTTCCTTATGTTGACGTTGTAATCTGTTTAACTACTGAGCAACAGGCAATCCCCACCCACACGGCCCAATGAGATGAGGATGATTGTTTATGTCTTGTAAATGAGGTCTAGTCTTGTACAGACTCAGGCCGACCATTCCTGAGACTTGTGATTAACTGAACCCTAACCACAAAAGTACACCGGTATCCATTGGCTAGTATTCAAACCCGTATAAAAGAAACTGACTTTTTATTAGGATTCGAACTTCAGAACTTTCGACTTCAAAATTATCTGTTAAACAACTGATTTGTGGCGATGAGTTAACCACTAGACCAGCCCTGGTGGACTATATAATAATGAAAAACTTTTGTTATAATTTAGCATGCCCACCGGACTAATCTAGTGGTTAACTCGTCGTCTAAAATCAGTTGTTTATCAGTAGATTTTCGAAATCGAAGGTTCTGAGGTTCAAATCCTAGAAAAGGTTAGTTGCTTTTCTACGGATTTGAATACTAGACACCGGATACCAGTGTACTATGGTGGTTGGGGTTCAATTAATCTCATGTCTCAGGAATTGTCAGCCTGAGTCTATACCTGACTTCATCTCAATTATTTGTCACGCATATTTTCCTCATCTTACCATGACGGGTTGCTTATTGTTCAATAGTTTAAACGTAGATAATAGGAAATCGAATAATATAATTATATGGTAATATTTTTAAAATGCCTAAATATTAAGAGTGAAAATTTAATTTTTTACTGCACTCGTCAGTGAATATAATCGGCTTTGAAAGGAATATAATTTTATTACATTTTTTTATATTAATTACATTTAAAAGATATCGATTTCTTATTTTATTTATTACTCAAAAATAACTTCACTATACAAATCTCACCAGTGAAATACGGAACTGACAATTTAATCTACATACTCGTAATAACAAAATACAGATTAAAAAAAAGTAAAAATAATAATTTAATTCCATACCCAATTGAGCTCTGTCACCACAGTCAACATTATGTAAGTAATCACAATTTTCTTTCAGGTACTTAGGATCAGTATCATCAAAGGCCAAACCGTTACCGCATGTTTTTAATTCCGCTACACCGTTGTCACATTTCCAATATTTATCACATGATGAAGGATGTGGATAAAATCCATAATCATCAGGACATTTAAAATCTTCTTTCTGAGCTGAGCCTGTAAAACAAAACAAAATAAAACCTTAGTATGTTTATTTAAAGGTCTATTAAATAAAATTATAGTAAATAAATGTTAATTAATTATCAATTAATGCAAAACATTATAACTATATTTTAAATCGATACATATTATTTTTTCTCGGTCTATATTAATCGATAATAATTTTACTTTTGATCAATTCAAAAAATAAATTTAAATGTTTACTGTGCCCTGAATACACCTTATTTCAATGCCCTGAATGGGAGGAACATACGGTTCGTGCAAGGATTTCCGGCTTGACACCTGCATCCTTACCGACTCATATAATTGCTTCTGCAGTTCGTTGGGTTGCGTTCAGCTTCTTTTCCCGGACGCTGCTTCGAGTTAAGAATTATGAGGACCGGAGAAGGGGGTTCTAGCGGCGGGGGGGCGTTGGACAGCCTCATCTGTGAGGACTGGTACGCCTTGGTGTGCCAACTCCGATGATCAGTTGGGGACTCCATACATGACGTTTACCGCTATGACAGTTCCCTGTTGTGATGAAGATCTTCAGAATCCGGGATTCAATAGGGGGAGTCCCAGTGGGGGATCCTGTGTCTTGTCTGTGCCTTATACAAGGCGCAGACAAGACCGAGACCCGGCTTTGGGCGTGGGGATAAAGGTTGCAGCTTAGCTGGATCCGGAGTCTCCTCGCTGAGGGTTAGAGGGTGGCGCAATAAAACAGATCAAACCGGCGGGTCGATCTGCCTTATCGAACGTACAGCTGGGGCGCGGAAAAGCCCGTTAGAGTTAAAGGACATTCCCCTGAGCTGAGTTATACTTAGCTGTGGGTTCGAATCAGGGGAGGAGGGAAAAAAAAAGGTATTGTTTCGTAGTAAATATTTACGATATTATTAGTCATGTGTTTTGAAATCAATTCTACTAAAGTTTGATTATTCTTACGTAAGGAAATATTTGTAATGTTATACAGATTTTTCTTATCTTCAACATATAATTAAATGTTAAAATGAAAAATAAATATTTTCACAAACTGGATTTAATTTTTTTACTAATTTTATTATTTCCAACAAAATAATAAATAAAGGAATATTTATGAAACAAATTATATGAGACTAATTCGACTATATATACATAAAAATCTGTAATTTAAAAATTATAAAATATTAGATAGAAATCTCAGGTCATTGCCTGTCTGGAATTAAAAGCGCTTTATTATTTTTATTGTTTGTCATGCTGGCAAAAGAATATGTAATAAAAGACTTCAGGCATGTCTCAAATAAAACGTGCTTTCATGCTTCCGGTTAGGTAAATGCATACGGCGGCAGGAAATAAAAAAATTTCCATTTCAATTCCTTCGTGATATTCATTGTTGTTTCAGGCTGTATTGACTGAATATATATGTACATTTAGGCATAGAAATATACATTTGTACATGCAAAAACACGCACACGAACGTAAAAAGTGTAATAAAATTACAGCTGATATTCTAAGCCCGTGACTGTCGTCAAGAATTAAAAATATATAAATCAATCAATAAATGTATGATGTTAAATTTTCTATTTTATTTACAATGTACATATAAGTAAAATAAGGTGTGTATAAATATTTCATTAATTAATTTAATTATCTTAATTAATGTTGATGGTAAATTTTTAATTTAGTAATAATAATTAATTTGATTTGATGTATTTCTGATTTACTTTCTATTCTGTCTCTACCATTCAAGATTTATACCTCTCTAACATTACAAATCATCAAGTATATAATTCATATCGATTCCTTTTCTTTTATTTAACACTTATTAATTAATATAATTAACCCTGAAGCCACGTCTAAGAAACCTTTCTTAGTTTTATATCTGTGGAAACATTCTCCACATTCTAAAGTTTTAATATATGTTTAACCTAATTACTTTCAACTCTATACGTTTAAAGTACGGATTAATAATATACGTTTAAATTTATGGATTTAATACACGTAGTAGTAACAGGTGAAAACTGAAATCTAAGATTAAAATACATAATGAAAAAGGAGATAATTAAAAAAAAAAAATTGTTGAATCAGCCAAGGAAAACAAGTAAAATAAATTTAGGTAAAAAATTATGATAATATAAATTATCATTGTTATTATGATACGTTTCAAAAAACTATCACTTAATTTTTTTTTCTTATATATTTAAACTGTCCAAAAAAATAAAATACAGATAAAGCATCAAATTATAAATGTATAATTTAAAAAAATAAAAAAAATAAAGAAAACAATCGATATATCGATCCTTTGACCGGTGGAGTTTTCCATAACATAGTGAAAAGCTGATTAAACCTTGCACAGATTACTTTTCCATTAAAATCTTTCTATATTTTTGTTAGGTGATACGAAGTGTTATTTACATTTTTATAGAATTGCATAGTTTTTTTTAATAAAGTTATACATTTTCATCTTTCTGAAAAAAGTTTAGACAATTATGAAAAAAAATTTAAAAAAATGGAAGCCAAAAATCTTCACAAAGAAAAAACTATTATTATTATGAAAAAAATACGAACAAAAAACTAATCAAGTTATTTCATTTCTTTATATACACCTTTTTTTTAATTTTACAATTTCTTTAGAAATAATTTATTTAACTAATCCGTGAATTACATAATTATTTTTGATAAAATCATTATTTCAAGCAAAGTCAAAAAATATATACCCTATTGTACACTTAATAACATGAATTATTATCTGCTATGGATACAGATTTTGAAAATTTTGATTATTTAAAAAAATAATTAAAAAAGTTATAAATAAAAAATAACTTTTTTTTTATTTATTCAATGTCGCATCAACCTTATTGGTCAGTAGCGACACCTAGTGAATGGTGGGTCACATGTATATAATATTATAAAATGCTGCTTTTAGCATTAAGTACAATTCAATGGTTTAACACAGATTTAGAAGACACATGTCATATTAGAATTTATTACTTATAATTCACACTTATATATAATTCTGACAATTCAAGTCCTTCAGATAATTAACAGTTTTCTCATAATCTGTCACATTATTTAAGCACTTTTATATATATTGAGGTATCTTGTTTTTAATTCTTTCCGTTTGGTAGAGTGGACAATCAGTAACAGCATGTTTTACTAGTACATAATCCTGGCAATATTCACATACATTTTGCTCCTTTTGCAAAATGAGATGTACGTGGCTGAAGTTAGCGTATCCTATTCTCAATCGAGTGATGATGACTTGTTCCTGTGGAAATGACCACGCAGGATTATCTTCATAAGTACTCTTTCGTGTTTGATGGCGTTTTTGAAATTTGGTCTCTTGCCAATTTTCGTTATAGCTATTGATTACATTCTTTTTGGATGGTTTTTGAGTTTCTTTAAGCGTCGATAAAATGTTCAATTAAACAGTGTTCGTGAGATTGAGCAGTTTGTTTAGCCAATTTAGCCAACTTGTCTACGTCTTTAATCGGTTTAATGTCTAAGTAGGATGGTATCCATCTGCATTTGATGTCTCCAGAAGGTCATTTGTCTTTGATAAAATAAAAATAAGCTTGTTCATTATTTCAATATTTTTAACTATAGAAAATGATCTTTTAAATCACGTTAAGTAAAATTCATGCTTAGATAAGTTTTACACCTTAAATAAAAATAAAATATTCAGTAGATTTAAATAATTCATAAATATCTATTTCAACATTTAAATTTAAATACATGTATATGATTATCTAATATTAGTAATAAGGAATTTATAATATTAATAATAAGGAACCTCTCTCTTATTATCTGTATTTCTACGTAGTGATTTAAAAAGAAGAGAATATTTAATTATGATTCGGGTTCACCAAACATTGATTGAAATTGAAATAATTCAACTTAAATAAATAACACAAAAAAACCACAATTATATTAATATGTTATGGAACTTTTCTCACCTATTCTATTTGCTAAACATGAAATAGATTTAAAAGAACATTTTTGAAATGGATTACTTTAGTTCAAACTAATCGTTGTATTTAAAAGAGGGAAGTCATTCGAACAGTATCTCAAAACGATAGCAAATAATCCGGTAATTTTATAAAAAATTATCATGAGGTTTTAAAAATGTAACGAAAAATTTAGGTATTAAAATTTTCTCAAAATCTACAAAAGGTTTTTCTTTTTAATTATTTTTATTTAAGGAATATAAAAAAGTATTATTTCCAAAAGTATACGAAATTTATTAACATATCTATAACACATGTACAAAGATATAAAATTCAATTTATATATCTATATAAATTTTAATGTACAAAATTTTATATATATAAAAAAAAACTAAAATTAAAATTTTGTAAAATAGTGATCATTTTTGTAAATAAAAGTAAATACAAAAAAAACAAACTTTATCCAGATCAGAACATAATTACACTTAACAGATCACTTCAGGAATAATTTGTGTGCTTTATCAAGGATAACACAAAGGAATTTTTCCAGAATTCGTCTAGAACCATCTGGAAGGAACATATTTAGGTTATTCAGTGGTTTAACCACTCCTTAAAAAGGTATTATATAAACGTAATTTATGCATATAAAACTCTCCAACATAAAAAACTAGCACTAATTTCATATGAACTATTTCTCTGTGTTTTATATATATGTATATAATTTAAGTGGTATAATTTCCTACCCGGCAGGGTAACAAGAGTAATTAAGCGAGAAAGGTTTGTTATTAACCCAATAGGTAAGTAGAAATAAATAAAAAAAAACTTTTTTTATTATATAACAAAGGCCATACCGCATTCCTGGATATTATATTACTATATATAGAAGTGGAAAGTGTTGGTCGGTTAGCAAGGCTGATACAGGTGTAACAAATAGTAAATCTTTACAGCGGGCGGGGCTGATTAGGTTTGTTTGAGAAAGTGGGGCCTATTATATATAGATATTACAAGCTACTACAGATTTAATGTATAAAATGGAAAGGATGTGTCATACTAAGATAAAGACATCGACAAACTAAACAACCTTCCGCTTCCGGAATTCTAGTCCAAAAAATGATTTCTTAGACATCTATTATAACAATAATAATTCTTTCTTCCTAGTAGACAAGTGAAACCGAGTAAAATAAAAAACCGAATCAAAAATTTGTGGTCAGTATAACTAACCAATTAGTTTAAATAAAAAAATTATAGAAAAATAATAATGCGGTTATTACTTAAAATAACCACATAAATAACTATTTCAATTCAACGTTGTTATTTCATTGTCATTATTATTTATTTTTTATTTTTATTCTTCAATTGCGTTTCTAATGAATTCCTTTCATTCAAACTTCATTTAATTTTAATTGGCAAGAAATTATATTTTAATTAAAACTTTTATTTTGAAATGTGAAATTAAAAAACAAATAAGAAAGCAGCAATTATAACTAAATAAAATATAAATTTATATTACGAAATAAAATAACTAGAAATAATATTATTTATTTTTTATTATATTATTATTATTATTATTATTAAATGACCGAGTTAAAATATTTACTTCTAAAAGTTAATATTTACGTTTATTTTTTTTATGTAACAACAAGTAAATCATATTTGTATGTATTATAGTAAAGTAGGCTGTACCAGTTTTCACGCAACATATTTAATCGTAAATGTAGTTTGACATAACATCAAGTTTTGTTTGTTGTTTATATTAGCCTAAAGGTATGTATACAACATCCTTACATAAAAGTATCTACATCCTATAGTAAGGGCATATTAAACAAGTTTATTAACGCTACTGGTTAAAAGTTTTGTTATTTATTAACAAATAAATAAATATTAGGTAGATTAGGTTACTATAATTTACGACTGGAATTAAATATATTACTGTTAATGAGAAATGATTTGAATTAATAATTTCTAAGAAGAAATGAAATACCTTTTACAGTTCTATGAACAGCTTTTTCTTAACAAGTCATTCTTTATTACTTCCTACTTTTATCGTACCTACTTACAAATAATGGGAATATAAAATTCGAACTTAAACATGAAAATGTAAATGTTTGTAAAAACACAAAAGCTTTGAATTTAATAAATTTAGCCAATTTTATTTTATTTTTTTCCCCACATCTATTATATTTACAATCGGCTACTTAAGTGGAACCGTAGTAAATCTTTGATAATAAGCACATAATACGGAGTTCTTAAAGAACTTCCATAATAACTCAATCCAAAAGAAAATAAGCATAAGGAATAAGCAGTATTCCTTAAAGTTCAATAGTAAAAGAATATTTCTGCCTTCACTTCACGGTCCATAAAATCAAACAATAAACAAACAAATAAATAGTCAATAAAAACAAATGATCAAGCGATAGCGAGTCGGTAGATACATAACAATATAGAAACTGACAAGAATAATACAGCTTGTAACTATAAACAAACAAGTAAACAAAAATATCACTAGATTTGGCCATAGTAACTGCAAACTGTCATTTTAACCCTAAGTCAAACTAATGGAAAAGTTTCAACCTTTAGACGTCCCCACTGTTATCAAGCAGATTGATAGCAGGTGGTTGACGTGATTTTCTAAACGTTGTTGGTATTAACACTATTGCCTCACAGTTTACAAACCGTCGGAAGCTCCAGCTATTGGTCAATCTCATCGTTCCATGTGAACCAAAGCGCCTCCACAATTGTCTTCGTTATCTTATTTTTGAAGCGTTGAATGACATCTAAGTTACTAATAATTGTTGTCCCCCACAATCCCACACCATAAGTCTAGATTGGTCGTAGGATAGTTTTGTAAATCAGAACTTTATTGGACAAAGTGAGGTGTAAGTTGCTCCGCAGAAACAATATAGTTCTCTAACTTTCCGTTCAGTTGTTTTCTTTTTACCCTCATGTGATACTTTCAGGCCAAACGCTGATTTAGGTGTTTTTAACGTTTTATTTTTAAATCTTCAAAAAATTCGGTAATTTTTAAAATATCGTATTTTTATGAAAATCTCTTTTTTGTAATTCTATCTTGAATTTATTACAAATCTTACCGTAATTTTTGTAACTATACTTTTAAGAGGCCCGAATTTTAATTCTAATGGCACTAAAGGTATTAGACTTGTTGTTAAGACACCAGATAAGAAATAAAGTTCTAAAATTGTTTTTTAAAAAGACATCACCAGAAAAGCCACTTTTACAATTTTAAAGGTATTCCGACTTACACCAATAGAATCCAAAATAATAATGAATTAGAAACCCAGTTAAGAATAAGATCTACGTAAAAATTAAAATTCATTAAAAACTGTATATAAAACACAATTATATTTGTTTAAGATATAACATATTAATTTGTAATAAAGTTAACTTTTCTCAAAACGTTAACGTTTTAGTATTTTTCGAGCATTTAGTAAAATGTTATGTGTATCCCTAATCCGTGTATATTATAGCTTTCCATTTAAAGGTTTGAAATGAAATGAAATTTAAAAAAAAAAATATTTAAAAAAATTTATGTCCAAAATAGTGAACTTTCAAAATTATTATAATTTTTGAGTAAATTAGGAAGCTTGGCTGTATTTAAAAAGTACCTCTAGAAATGAAATACTTGTCAAAACAAAGTCGTAGATTTGGATCGTTGGACTGTCCCGAAACAGTTCTATAGTTAGTAATTGCCTGAAGACTTATTTTTCTTTAATCCACCCAGGATGAAATCAATACATTACGGGTAATATTCTTATTACAATCCGCTTGAAGATGTCCCGCAACCCCACAGTTGAAACAATGACCTCGTTTATCGGGCCCGCTTCAGGAGCCAGCCCGCTGCCCGATCTCTCAGCACCGATAACATTCCTCCGCAGATCTCCTCAGAACTCGGCAAGACACCCACCCTACGCGGATGCGTATAGAAACATTAAGTGAATTCTATCACAAATATACACATTAAAATAGAATCCCCATTGAAATTCCTTAAAAATTATGTACTAGTATTACATAGAATTTCTTATCGGTAGAACGTAGTACGTAAACAAGGTAGTTTTGAAGAAGTGTTCTATCAGTAGTACAGCAGAAATCAATAACAATAACAAGAATAAAAAAAAAAGGAAAATAGAAAAAGAAAAAATAAACCAAACATAAATGAAAGTGAAAACAGAAACAAAGAGGAAGTGAATGAAAAATTGATTAATACACAAAACTCAGCGGGTGTAATTTCATATAGTTATTACGGTCGAGAACGTATAGCACCACCTTAAGTCTTCTAACATCTTCACCGTTATCTAGGAGGTTACCGCCAAGTGATTAACGTGATCATTTAGTCGAACTTCATATTTCAAACTGAAACGTTGTATTTCTTCCTTGACATACCGTAGACCCAAACACTCGTGGAACTCATTGTTTTTAGCAAACCACGGCGCCTCAGCTATACACCTCGTTAGTTTGTTGTGAAATCGGTGATTTCACAAGATTTCTACATTTGACTTGATTACCGTGCCCCATATTTAGACGCCAAATATCCATATTGGTTTCAAAATTGCTGAGTATAAAAGTAGCTTATTAAACAAAGATAACTCAGATTTTCTGCAAAGGAACCAGTACATTTCCTTGAACTTCATATTAAGTTGCTTTCTCTTCTCCCTCACATGAACCTTTCCCGTCAAATGACGAAAAGGTGAAAACCCAGATAACTCACAGTTTCAGTATGCAGGATTAAAATGGCTTCAAGATGGATCGGTAGTCAGTCTCCTCTCGTCATTGCAAATGTCACATGGCTTGATTTATCTTGATTAACCCGTACCTTAATTAAATTTCTTTTTAAAGTAATAAATAATTTTATAATTTTCAGTAAAAGTAAATAATAATAATAATTAAAGAACGAAATTAGTAGAAAAAATATTTTCCTATTCAATTTATTAATAAATGGATTAAAAAAAATAAATAAATAAATACATCAAAGAAAGAATAATATGGAAATGACATCTGCTGGTCAGATCATAATTTTATGATAAAATTTTAAATTACATATAAATCTAGAGTATTGTACCACGACTGTCCTCTACTAATAAACATAGACAAATATAACAAACCAGATGTCTAATTAGAACATGATTTTATATTTCTGAAGAGAAGGAAACGTTCATACCGAATCATAAACAACGCCCAAGTTTTTTTTAGTGTCATCTAGACTTTTTATAGATGAATTATTGATGCAATGAATAAAACAAACTTTGGGCTGATGAGTGTGCATATACTTACTTATACACGCTCAATCATTTCTCGACAAACAAACAATAACATATAAATATGGATAATAAGCAAGGTTACAATTTGAATACTTTCCGCATTCTAATAATCGTAATAGAAACGGATTAGTACTGGGTTCAATTATTGCACCACGCAGCTTAATTAATTAAATCATATGTCACTAAGCAGGTATTTAGTACAAACACGCACACATCGACTCACTGGATCAGTAAATAAAATGTACATAACACTGTAACTAACATAAGCATGTAGAATGTATGACTTTCTACAAGTGTTGCCTGAATTGACTGTTACATGCCTACGTGTAACCTTTACTGCTGTTGCTGCTTTTAAAGCACAATATAGCCTACTATAACCGTATAGTTAAAAAGGACTTACGTCATTCTTATATAATATATTACAGCTTGCTACTTTTAAAGAGAAACTTTTCCATTATTAACATAATATTATAATGTTATATTACAATTTTATTATAAGGAATTCATATACATCTGTTTTTTTTTCTTTCAATTGATCTTAACTAATTACCATATGTTTTACCATTTAATCATTTTTAAAAATTAAATTTGAGGTATGAAACGTATAATTGATTCAAAATAAATCTTGAATCAATGTAGCCAGATTTTGTAATCATTATTTGGGTATAACCATAATTTACTCAGGGTATAAAATACGGTATTAATATTAAAATTTTACTAGTTACGTAATTTTTAATCTATGGAATATTATATGATTAATTACAAAATCGACAGATTATGGTAAACTTTTGTACGGGTTGCGTTCTACTCGGATGAGTAATTTATCTTGTGTTACTTCAAGACCGATGGTCATTTGAATCCTTTTTATATAAAATCATCATCATCAGTATATAATACAAACTAAACCGGTTTACTAAAACACTTTCATAAAATTTACATCACTCAATCGTTATAGCATGCATGTTATGATACGTCATCTACATTTAAATTTACATACAGAATATTGAAGCGTAATATGTTTAGCTGAATTGATGAGTAGATACTTAAATTTAAAATGAGCATACAATTATGAAAAATTAATTAATAACTAATAAAAACTGACTAAAGTACTTCGATAGGACTTGCAAGTAGCAGATTAAAAGGAATTCAACAGTTTAATAACATGTGTTTTACATTTATGAATCCGTCTGTTATAAAGAAATAAAATTACTTCATAAATATTTGTATAATAGTATTGTATTTAGGAATATAAATTAAAATAAAATTTTCTTCAAATTTAAATTCATTTACGAATATAATTTTATTTACTTATTATTAAAACTATGACCATAAAATGTTTATCTTTTTTTTTATGAAAGAGCGGGCATCAACATCTACGGTCATTAGCCCGGTGGAAATTGGTAGCGTGTGAAAAAGTGATAAAAATCAAACATTTATTTTTAGTATTAATTGAAAAAAAAAATTATTAACATACTAATTATTTATAAAGCAAGATAATTAATTCTACGATATGCTGTATTTTTTTATTACTTTTTGTCATATTTATTACAGTAAAAAAAAATAAATAAGATTATCAGGTAAACCAAAATAAAGTAAATTCTTTATAAATAAAAATTTAACAAGACGTGAGTTAGGTCACTATAATAAAAAAATATGTTAAGTTAAACTCACCAGTTAATATATATTTTGAAAATATTTTACATTAAACTAATTATATAAGAATTACTTATTGCGCCTAATTATTTTTATTAGTTAATTTTTTTCCGATGAGTCTGAGGAACCCCATTTACGGGCAGAGTGGAGTGTCGAACTCGCTAACAGGTTCCGCTAGATGTTAATGAGAGCGTATGTGTGCCTGCGCCCTAACCTCATATTTCACCGATCCTCCCCTCCCAGAGTCGGGTTCACAATTAAGCATTACACGTCCCCGGGAGATGCCTTTGGGCCAGAGGGATCCAAAGTTTCCGTGCTTCATCACCGACGCCCATCCACTTAAGCGCGGACGAACGACGGCTCCACAGGGAGTTGTCTCACACCCTCCGGTCATGTTCTTCCGCCTCAGTCTGAGGACTTTGCGTTGTGGTACTCTCTAGAAGATCCACCTGGAAGCATCCATCAGTTCCTCTCTTCCCGGACTTTGGTTTGCAGGATGCCTGACACGAATCCCTAACTAATTAAAATATAACAAACTATTTGTAAATGTAATAATATAAAAATAATTATATTAATATATGTAAACAGAATATTAAATTGCGAAACATTTTTTATTTATTTATTTATTATAACGACACAGCAACTTTACAATCTGGTCAGCAAGATAAATAAACAATAAGTAAATAAGATCTATTTGAGCTAACATTAAGTAGTCACAAACCCAGCGGCTGGTGACTTAACGATTACAACGAAACGAAACGAAACAGACGAGCACTCTGTACAGCCAGACCATAAAGTCACCTAATTGAAACGATACGGCAAAAAATAAGGCCTTTTTAAGAGTAAATAAATAATGAGATTAATCATAAACTTCCGTAGACTTTTTTTTATATAGAAAACAATGTTAATAATTACAACACACAGTATAAAATAAAAAGAACGATTTTTAAGAAGATTTATATTTATAATACTTTATGACGAATTTTTTTATCTTTAAAAAACTCATTTGTAACAGAATTAATCAGAGAATTTTTTGATTGATTATGTGTCATAATCGAATAAAAATTTATTAATTACATTTTTAAAATACGTTAACAGTATATAGGACTTATAATAAACAGTAGATTACAACTTCATGATTGACTAAAATGGTTGGAAAAAAGATGTTGGATATGAAAAAGGCTACATATTAAGTTTGATGATAGGGCTACATATTTAGTTGTAGAAAGAAATAAAAAAGAAGATCCAGAGGAGAAATGTTAAGTTAAAAAATTAGAGCACAAAAGACAGAAAAAAATAGAGATGCATTTAATCAAACGAACAGACAGATGTAAAAAATGTATGAATTATTCTCTAATTTAAATATGTATATAAAAAGATTTTTATTATTTAATTCACAAATTTCAGGCAATAGTTGATCATAATAGCATTTATTAGTATTTGTTACATTATTTATTTTTATCTTAATGTTTTTACGATGAGAAATGCTATAAGTAATATAATATTTTTAGCTTATTAATTAATTCTATGCATAAATAAAATCATAAATTAATTGTTAATTACACACAAAAAAATTTGGATAAAAAATATCGTGATGTAATTATTAATTAAGAGTACAAAATAAAGAATAATAATAAGTAAGACAAGATGAAATTAATTTTACAAGCATAAATGTACGTGATATGAATTGGTAGAAAGTATACGAGTATACATATATGTATATAGAATATAGCCTAATTTATGCACGATCTATTAATGTAGGGCATGCAAAAAAGTTGAAAACGGCATTCAGTTAGTTGTAATCATTATAACCGGTCCAGTAAATACCTATGCATGCAACCTAAATAAACCTGTATTGCAACCTTTTGAATAAGTAAAAAAAGGAGTTTTAATTATAAAATTCAATAGTTTTAAAAAAAGAATTTTTAACCAGAATGAATACACGTTTTTAAATATATATATATTTTTTGCTCTACATTCCTACAATATGCAGCGTATTGTCAAATGTGTATTATTACTTACACGACCATAAAATTGTGTTATAACTAGAAATAATTGAAAATTATCATACCACGTTAAGACAGCTGTCTTTTAAATCGGAACATGGATATACGACTGCGTATAGATTTAAAAAAAATGAAATGAAGCAAATCAAAATGAAGAAAGAATGTTATAAGAGAAATGAAAATGATTTTTGACAAAGGAGGTCTCGTTTTAACGATAATAGAACCGTGTTTTAGTAAGAACTGTGACGTAATATAAGCGTTAATACTCGTTAACCATTCCTAGTGGACAGTACTTACTGAACAAGCGGCCGAATAAGCTAGTAAATAAAACGTCGATGTTGGTACTGCTAGAAGTATACGTATTATTACTATTAGTACTATATGGTACAAATATAACGACCAACCTACATAATCGGTTTCAACACACTGGACACAGTTATGAAATGATCCTAACAAACCATACTTCATCACACCGTAGTATAACTACTTGAATCGGTATGCTAAACCAATATATTTTATATTATATACTCTTTCCATTCTTAACACACTCACCGCACAATATTAATTTGCGATTTATATGCTAAAGTGCATTTAAAATAAAGAGCACAAATGAATGTCAGATAACAATCTAGACTTTTAAGTGGAATTCTGCAACGATTAACTTCACGAATAAATATAACTTATCAGCTGTCAACAGTAACAACTATCTAGATATTAATGATGCCTACAAAATGAGAATCAAAAAGAGGAAAAGATGATGAAATAGACAAAAAAAGCCTCCAATTCATGCTTAATACATAAATTCCACCTGATAACAATAAATAATAATCCTTATTGAAAAGATATAAAATAATATTAACGAATTATGGTACTATATCATTACTCTCTAGCATAAAATATATTTAATATATATTTAAAATTTACTTATAAATAAAAATAAAACAACACAAGAAAAATCTACTCAAATATAAAGGGATCTGTAGAATATAAAGGAACGTTAAAGTAGGATTGTTTATAAATTTCTGAATAATCCGCATGCAATATAAAAAAGCTGATAACACAGTTGTAGGACTTTCACGTCACTCGGCTTTTTATAAATAAAATATAATTAATATATTGAAAAAAATCCCACGTTATTATTACAAGATAATCATTTTATCTTGAGTTTAAAACTCAAATTTCAAATCTGGTATTACTAGGGAAAAAAACGCTTCTATTTCAACTTTAAATATTAAAATCGTTTTCAGCACCCTTGAAAATGTATAAATTGATACCTCACATGACCATGTTTATAACTTTTTGCGCGAACCCGAAAGTGCGAGACAAACTTCAATGTTATAATTTTTTTTTAAAGCAGTCTTAATTACAATAAAAAAAGGAATGACGTAAAATGTTAAATAATACATGACTTCTGGTCGTTTGATGGGGTCTGGGGTTTCCAATTTAATAAAGATTAATTCATATGCGTAATTAGACGACAATAGAAGAAACCACAATGAAAAACAACTATCGTAGTGATCACAACAAAGTTTCAAAGTTTAATTCATTTTTTGGGGTGGGGGTGCGATTTTGCAAAAAAAAAATTTTTTCCAAATATGGTATGTTTTAATTGTTAACAAATGTGCCTAAAAAATTCTATTTAAGCGAAATCTCGAGATACTGAGGGTGACTGCTCTGCAGCCTCATTCCTCTTGATCTTTTAAGTTGAAAATTTAATGTCATCAGTGCCGCATATATACATGCAATTATAAAAAAGTTATAAATATTGTAAAACAATCCATTACATTAAAAATTGATTTAAAATATTAGAATGATTTAAAAAAATACATATATATTTAAAATAAATAGTCAGCTCATTTCGAAGTCAAGAATTCTAAGGTTCAAATACTAATAAAGGTAGTTGCTTTTATTCGGATTTGAATACCAGATCGTGGATACCGGTTTTCTTTGGTGGTTGGGTTTTAATTAATCACACGTCTCAGGAATGCTCGGCCTGAGTTTGTTCAAGACTCCATATATACCGGTACAGTTACATTACATCGATAAGCCGCTAATGACTTATATTGTTGATGCTATAAATAAAAGTATTAAAACAAAAGAATAAATAAATAGTAATTTACGTGTAAATAAACAATACCAAGACGTAATGACCAAAACAATTTTAATTATAAGGAAAATATATTTTTTTTATTATCATTAATATTATAAATAATTGAAAAATTTCTTTAGGTTATATTTGGATTTGGGCATTACAATGATTCTTAATTAAATGTTTAATTATATTTTTTATTTTTGTAAAAATAAACACATACGGTATGGATTGTTGAAATAGCCAGTTAACGGGACTGATCAGGAATGATTAATTAGAAAAAAAAATAACTGTAGCTGATATAACGGTTTGAGAGATAATACAATAACCAATATGAAAAAAATAATGGAAAATCTAATAAAAATATTATGATATGAAAATAAATGAAGATTTCTAAAAAAAAGTGTGGAAAATTCAGAATGCGTTAATGAAATAACGACATGAATAAAAAAACAAAAAAAAAAAGATAGAAAAAAGGTAAATAGAAAGAGATTGTAAAATATGTTATATAAAAGAAGAAAAATATGTAAATATAGTCATAATTAATAATTCATGATCATGCTATTTTTTAATTGTATATATTTAAAACAAAATTTATACGGCACATTTTTATATAAAAATGTTTTGGACATTAAAATGATGATACAATAAAACTACTATTTATATTACTTAAATATAATTATACTGAATAAAGTAATTTACAAATTGTCGTTAAATGTTAAAGATATACTGTATTATAACAGTTGAACCGCATGAAATATCATAAAGTTTTAAAATGCTCACGATGTGACCTATGTACAGTTTACGATAAAAAAAAATTCCATTATATAACACCAATTAATATCTATTTATAAGTAAGAATCTAAAAAAAAAGTCTACATCGTGATGTTTTATAAATTAATAATAAATAGATTTGTTTTAATATTCATCTTTCGAAATATGCATTCAAATTCAAATAAGATAGACAATTCTCTATTAAAAGAATATAAATTTGCTCTTTAGATATCGAATTTTCATGATGATAAATATTACGAAGTAGCAGAATATGGAAATCATTTGGTATGTATGAGGCTGAATTAGTAAATTTTCTATAATTTTTATCGACATTTCGAAGAAAATAACGGTATTATTTTCAGTCTCACAGTTGGTAGTCGGGGATGGGGCTGAAAATGAATTTTCTTTACGTTATTAGGTATCAGGAGTAGGAGAATACAGTTCACTTAAATTCGGGTTTCTTATTTATATATATAGAGGCCTATGTGAAAATCTTGTGGCTCAAAAATCGTCAAAACTAATTCGATTAATTTCAATGAAATTTATTTGCTATAATAGTGTATCTCAAATTGTGTATGTAAAAATATGATGAAGACTGGTTGAATCGTTTCTATGTAAAGCTCAATTTAAATTTGAAAACATAACCTCAATTTGAAATTGTGTTGACTGTGTATTTTTATATTCGCTTTGCAGTGAGTCACAGTGGTGAGTAAGTTGAAAGCTAATGTTTGTATGTTGATTTTAATCGTTAATCGAACGTATGTACTTTGAAATTCAGACCGTTTCTGACTGCGAAATAGTGAGGTTGTCAGAAACTATAAGTCGGTCTTCTTGTGCAGAACTGCGCAAGAGTTTTTTCCTTTCTTGGCTAAATTAAAAATTTAATTAAAATCATAGTGTTTTGAAAATAATTAAATACAAAGTAAATAGTTAAATTGTAAATATAGTGTTATTTTTAAGTAAATTTTTTTAAAAGGTAGTGATGTTTATATTTACCTAATAAATATACTTTATTTGGGTGCATTAAATTTTTTATAGTAGATCAAAATTACATGGAATCAAAACGTTCAAGAATTTGTATTGAAAAAAATTTATTTCAAAATTTTAATATTTATATATATCGACTTGATATGTGGTAAAAGTAAAATTAATTTCCAATTTCAACAAAGTTCAAGGGAAGTTAGTTGTAAAAAAAATTATAAAAATATAAAAAACGTGACATATTTACGATATTAACAAAATCGCATGATTCAAATTCATCATTATATTTTATTTTAAGAGTATAGAAAGTAATGTTAACTGCCACATATCTTTTTTCAAGGTTTCTTACTAATTACTATTCTTAATCAAAATTTTGGAATCCTCACATCGTAAGAAATACTAAATTACAAAATTTCATATTTTTATCTAATGTAAAGAAATATTTAAAAAAATAAGCTCAGTATAATTTGGTAAAGAACAGAGAAGAAAAAAATTATAGTATATTAAGCTGATGATTCCTATAGGAAAATTATAAACAACTGAAAAGAAGGAAAAGAGATTAACGAAGGAAAAAAGCTCATAAATACATACACGTAAGAAGTTTTTTTTTTAAATTAGATAGAAAGAGGGTGTGGTTCGAACCCACATCCTCCTGCTCCAATCCCCTCTTCTATATCGTTTAATAGAAAATCTTGAAATGGCAGTTAGATTAAATATCAAACCACTTATAAATGAATTTTAAAATGCAATTACTTCACACCGGAGCCTGACTCTGTAAATAATGTAAATATATAATATACACATACATATTCTCTTGATGTTAAACTATAATAATTAATTTATTACCTCGTCTTAGTTGTTTTTAAATTGAAATTTTTATTGAATACAGAGAAAGAGCGTCAGAAAGGTAGATAAATAAAAGAGAAGATGAAAAAGTACGGGGTAACTTGAAAAATAAAAAGAAAGTTTGCCTCATCAATCGACTTCAAATTATAATAATCATATATCTAATAAACAATTTCAAATTTAAGAAAAAAATAAATGAATAAAATCATAGTGAATTACGTTAAGGGTATGAAATATTTGCTAATTTTTAAACAGCTTATAAAAAACTATAAAAGATTAAACATGTGACAATTATGATTAAGGAAATGGAATGTTTGAACGACTTATAATAAAAGTATCGAAATAAAAAAGTATCGTAATAAGATAAAAGTATTTTTTTTACGATCATCTTTTAATTCTTTCGAATATCGTACTTCCAATCAGAGTGGAGGGTGTCTCAAGTAGTGATGGTTCAGAAACCACGTAAACCTCCACACGTGTCTTCTTACAGATCAATAAGTCTTTTACCGATTCTGTCGAAGTTATTTGAGAAACTGTTTTTTAGGAGCCTATGACCAACATTAGACGAGAAAATATTATTCACCAATTTGGTTTCAGAAGTGGACATTCTACCGTTGAACAAACGCATAGTCATTACAAAGTTTCTGGAAAAAAGAGGTTCTACTCAACGGCCTTTTTACATGTCCAGCAGGCATTTCATAAGGTCTGACTGCCTGGACTGTTCCACCAACTAAAACAGAGCCTTACTGAATTTTTCTACTTAGTTTTACGGACCTACCACGATGAGCGTTTTTCTCAGGTAAGGTGCAACGATCTAGATTCTTTGTCATTAGATCGAGGGTTGCTCAGGGCTCTAATTTGGGACCAGTCCTGTACTCAATTTTCACTGCGGACCTTCTAGCTCAGGACTACGCCTCATTTGCTGATGACACAACAATCCTGACTGTTGATAAAGACCTTCTTCTGGTCTCCGGGAAGCTTCATTCGGCGAGTGGCTAGCCGAATAGGAGAATATAAGCAATGAAGAATAAAAGTAATTCACATAAATCGAGTCTGTCACATCTGCGTTAAGGAGGGGTGACTGTCTCCGGATCAACTTAGACGGCGTTTCCACCCTAAATTCTGATCAAGTACGGTACTTCGGGCTTTACCTTGAACGTCACTTGACATGGAAGAACCATATGAAAGAGAAGAGAAAACAGCTAAACATCATGTTTAATGAGCTTTATTGGTTACTAAGCAGGAATTCACGTTTGTCGCTGCGCAAAAGGTTTTTAATGTACAAGGTCATTCTGAAATCCATTTGGATGCGTGGTAAACAGCTATGGGTTATGACGAGAAAGAGCAATATTAAGGTTATACAACGCTTCCAGAATAAGTTGGTGAGAATCATTACAGAGGCACCGTGAAGGAAGAAATTTGTAATTATCTGGAATTGCCTTATGTCCGCGAAGAAATCAAGCGATTCGGTTCACATTACAAACAAACGGCTGTTATCATGTGAACTATCTGGCACTGAATCTATTAGACAACAGTGAGTATGTACGGCGACTCCAACGCCTTCACGTGCTGGATCTGTGGTAGTCTGAGTGACTCTTGAGGTGGGACGACATCCCTTAAATGATGAGCACCTTCTCTACGCCTGATGAAGGGCCTAAATCCCTTTGATAAGCGAATTATGTTTTTTTTCCTTTATCTTGTAAGATTATTTGATTTTTTGTTAGGATTTTATGGAATATTTTACTCTTTATGATGTGAATCTGTGCAAGTGCATTTATATAAATGAACTATTGCCTTACGTAAGTAATATATTGAAGGAATTCAGTGGAAAGCCCTCATCAAGTGCTTATTGTAATTCTATTTGTTAATGGTTCTTTCTCGGAACCGATTGTAAATAAGCGAATTGTGATACAAAAAAAGACATCTTTTAATATAAATTGATTAAAAAATTATTTTTGTTTAGAAAGCTGATTTAATTTAATTTTTTTATCTATCTATATATTCTAAACTTGTTGGAAAGGTATAAAGCATGTATTATTCATTTCATATTTCTAAAATTATACTTCAAATGAAATACATACGAACAAGAGGCATATAATAATTTTCAACAGATTTATTTTAGTACTAGAATAAAAATTAACTTTCTTGAAAAAACTTACTTAACTTAATTGTTGTTATTTTTACAAGGTTATATTTTATTATCTACAATAAGTGTTACACTATATAATCCGGTTTTTAAATTAAAAAAAAAAAAAATGTTATACTCGCACATAAATAAAACTTGAAGTAGTAGTTTTAAAATTAATAATAAATATGTGGAAAAAATACAGTGCTCATAACATATTTCAAAGTTAGTATATATCTAAATATAAAAAAACTTAATTTAAATTCATACAATCTTTTATTAATATATGTTTAAAGATTTTATATGTAATAATTCTAAATTTAAACATTTTACTTGGTGTTATTAATTTTGTACATTAGTAAACTTTTTATGTTCACCATAACTGACTCATACATTTTTAATTAACAAACTTAATTTCTAATTACATTTTATTTAATTACTCTTGAATTTACAAACATTTATTATTAATTTACAAAAATTATAACTTAAGTAATTTGATAAAAAAAAAAAAAATTAAATTTATAACTCTTCAGACGAACTATTCTATAAAATATAACGATACGTAACGTAAGCATAAGACAACCAAAACTCTTCTAAAAATTGGCTTATTTTAAAACAGAAATTATTAAGTAGTGGATAAGGAAAAACATATAAATTGCTAAAGAAAATTTACCGTCATTTTTTAATCTAAAAGTTCTAGGAAAATTCTCCGTCATTTTCCGTTCAGTATTTATAAAAAACAAAAGAACAGCAGTGAAAGAGTTTTTTTGATATTAAATTTTTCTATTATATATCTAAATATTATGAAAATTTAATTCTTAGAAATTTATTGCGAATATTTATTTAGCAAAAAGAAGAGGATAATTTCATTCAACACGTAATAAAACAAAAAAAAAATTTGTTTAGTTGTGGGTATTCGTGTAAAAACCAGTCCAGATAATTTATTTTGTTAATTTGTACGTTACATAAAAAGTGCAAGTCAAGATACCTTGCTGTATATTGTAGTATAAATTTTGCATACCACAACAAATTCAATATGTATACGTCCTTATTGACTTGTCTTCCTTCATTTGTCATCAAATAAAGGTCACTATGATATATTATATTCGTTATAAATTTGTGAAAGTTTCTTTTTCTGAAGGAGAAAATGAAGATAAACAACAATAATAAGTAGTAGGTTGTTAAATACTGGTTGAAAACGTTAATAAAAGTATAAAGTGTAATTTTTACTGTATTAAAAGTAATTAAAAATCTTCTATTAACAAGAGGTAAATATTAAAAATTAAAAAACACAATTCCCCTTAAAAAAAAGTTACCGACAAACATTGCTCTTTAATTAATATAGGATAATTAAAGAGCATACAGGTGAAAATTTTGTTTTCAGATTTATTTAAATATATATATATATATATATATATATATATATATATAGCCTATGACGCTCTCGGGAACGTAAGGATTCCAAATGCAAATCGGTTCAGCCGTTGAGCTGCTACGTTCGAACAAACATACATACATGCACCCCAAATATATTCCACTACTTTTTGGGCAGTCGTGTAATAAATTATTAAAATATAAATATTTTAATTTTTCAAAGGTCTAAATTTATTGTATTAAAATCAGCTGTTTTCTAACTTTCACAGATTCATAAGATTTTTTGTTAAGTTTCTTATTAATAAAAATTGATCTTTTTTGTTTTTCATAAATTTTATTAAATTAATTCTCTTAGACTAAAATTTTCTACACGTTTTGATAACAAAATTTACGCATTTATTAATAATAATTTAACAAAGTTATTTTACTTCAAACCTAAAAAAAGTTTTTCTCATCCACGAATTTTTACGTTGAATATCATGAAAACTATGGAAAATACAATTCTGGGATCTCTTTTATTCGATTTTTCAGATCAAAAAACAAAAAAAAAAACCATCAAGTTTACCTATATACTGAAATTTCACCGGGGAACTGAAATCCGCGCGAAATTTTTCCACTCGATAAAAAGCGGTTTTGGACGTATACTAAATACAAGTAATTCACTAAATGCATTTTAAAATGTTTATAAGTGATAAAATGCTATATTTTATTCAAGTTAAATTTGTAAGAAAAATATGTTATATGTTTAATTATGTGTTATACGTTTAATAAACAGCCTTGTTTACTATCATAAGAAAGTATTATTTCCAAAAAAAAAATGAAAATTTTTAGCAAACAAAAATCAGAACAGTTATGCATTAAAATAATTGATAGATCCATAATATTATATAGTTTATCAAGAGACATTTTTTTCAAAACAAATTATTCTGAATTGAATACACAAAATTAATCAATCGAAATATAAAAGTTATTGTATTTTTATTATTATTTTAAACTATTTCTACGATCTGTACATGTAATTAATTGTTACATGAAGTGTAATCTCTGATTAGCTGTGGGAGATGAATACATGTTTAGCTTACTATGAAAAACAATTTGAATGAAAGTCTTCACAATTATACATCTGATTATAATAAAGAAAAATTGAATAATGTTATTCCACGATAAAGTTTCATGTCAATGACAATCTATCTGCAATTTACAGCTTGATTAGTGTCAAGCTCACTGAAGATTTTAAATATTTTATAAATATAGATTAATGCCTCTAATATATTTATTTAAACTAATATATCCGATATTTGTATTTTAAAATCGGTCAGGTTACATATAAAAAAAAATTCCGCAGTCAAGATTAGGATTTTACCATTCTAAGACTATAATTATTTTTACGTTAAAAGTGTAAAATGCACTTTTACTAATATATTCTAAGCATTTACGAAGAAACACACGCATGCATATATATATATATATATATATATATATATATATATATATATATATATATATATATCCATTGCTTTGTAATCGTAAATATTATTTGATTAAAATATGATCAATAAGCTTATCAATCCGATTAAAATTAATTCATACATTTTAAAAAAAAACATGATTTCAGAATCATTTGAAAAAAGTCTTCTTTTTTTTAAATTTTACAGATATATAAACATCACTGCTAAAAACAATGTTTTATCAGAAAACAGTTTTAACAATATTTTTTACAAAAAAATTTACACTTTAGAATATAATGGGGTAATCTATATTTTTATTAAGATAAAAAAAAAAAATATATTTAAGTGTTCTATCTTCACTGCGGACTTCCCGACTTTGGATCATGACACTTTATTGCTTCGTATGCTGATGATACGGCGACCCTGACTATCAACGATGATCCAGCTCAAGCTTTGGTTGAACTGTAATCTGAGCTGAATCTAATCAGCACGTGGCTGGCTAAGTGGAAAATGTTAATCCAACGAAATCGAGTAATATGACCTGCGCAATCAGGAGTTGTAATTGCCCACGGCTCCATCTGAACGGGGTTTACATCCCGCATGCTGACCGAGTGCGGTACCTAGGTCTGCATCTTGGTTGTCGTCTGACGTGAAGGGTTCATGTAAGGGGAAAAGAAATAACTGAATATGAAATTTGAAGAGCTATAATGGTTGCTAGGTAGGAGGTCACAGTTGTCGTTATCTAACGAGCGATTGTTATAGACAGTGATTCTGAACCTATGGCATCCAAATTTGAGGTACAACAACGTCCCCAAATTTGAAATTATTCAGCGATTCCTGAGTAAAGTAGTGAATAGCATAACGGAGGCGTCATAGTTTTTGAGGAACAGTGAGACCCTTGACTACTATCTTGGGTTACCGTTCGTTCGAGAAGAAATCCAAAGGTTCGGTTCGAAATACAAATTAAGGCTGAACAACCGCGTGAACTAACTGGCTGTGAACCTTCTAGCCAACAGCGAGGATAGGTGGCTGAAGCGATTGCATGTTTTGGATGTGGAAGCTCTGCGGTGATACTTGGGGCGGAATTTCATCTCTTGAGTGTTGTGCATCATCTAAATATTTTTTTGGAGAGCTGGTTGATCATGCTTTATTTTACCATTTATTTCTTATTTCTGTTTCCTTATGTTATTTCTAGGGCAGTTTTTTGCCATTGTTATATTTTATTTTGTTATTTACAGAGCTTTTTTTGGACTTAATGTAAGTGTTTTATATGTACACTACATGACTTTTGTATGCATTTCTTGAGGCGTTTCTATGGAAACCTCTCTTAATGTGATTGTTGTAATCTAATTTATTTATGTTTCTGTAAAAGTGGAACCGATTGTAAATATAATTAGAGACCAAAAAAAATATATATAGGGATTAAAGTATCCGTAGTTATGTTAATTTATTACTAAAAGTGTAGAGAATAAAAACAGAAAGGAAGATGAAAATTGAAGGAAAGAAAACAGATTAATTCAGAATACAAGATGTAGCAGTTATTTTTAAATCAAAATTCCAGCCTAGAAAAGTACAAAGAGTAGCATCAAACCAGTCAAATGAATAATAACAATATTTTATTTATTTTGTTAAGTTCCTTAAATTGAATAATTAAAAAAAAAACCGACCCACAATTAGTAAAAGTTCCAAGCACAATTAGTAAAACATCCATCGCCATTTGTTATTACATTTTTTATACATCGCAACCCTACTACGATTATGTATGCTTTCAAAAATACAATTTTCTTCTATTTTTTTATTTACCAATACATTTTATATTTGAAAGTATAAACTATAAAACATACATACAAATAATGAAATCAATAAATAAAAATTGGTCATATAATAACACTACTTTAACATATATATTTTTTTTACGAAAAAGGAAGTGACAAAATAATGAAATAAAAAACATAACAGAAAAATGACGAATAATAATAAATAATTATATTAAAAATAGCCCATCAAGTAATAACAACAAAACTAACACTAAATATCAATAAAACAGGTAACTTATAATATGTAAAACAAGATTAAGTAATAATTGGTATTTATTACGGAACACGACACGTTTTCACGGTTCGGCGAAAATACCGCTTGTTATATAATTAAATTCATACTGTATTCCGGAAGAATAAGATATTTATCTACTCAATGCTTTATTTCATGCATTTTTTCAGTCCTTTCAATAACACTATTATTTACTTAGGTTACGTTACTATTATTATTAGCGTATGCATACAATTGTTATATATATATATATATATATATATATATATATATGTATATATTAAATAAAAAATAACGTATTGGTTATTTTGCTCAGGTCAATTTAATGGTTAATTTAGAATATAATTATCGAATAATTTGCACTTCAATTCAGAATTATTTTTAATCTAGTAAATAATATCTATAAAAAATTGGTTATAATTTAGAGCGTAAGGTTAGTATGATTTCAAAAGAATTATCAATGAATTTTTTTCCACTTTAATTTTTTTATGGCATAATACGATAAAATTAACGATTATTATTATTAAATTATTCCAGTTAAATGTATTTAACCAAAAGTAAAACGTACACAAAGGATAAAATTAAATAAAATTATTATTTTTTTCATTTCTAGATAAATGTGAATCATATTTAATCTATTTTTAAGTAATAATAATGTATAGTACATTAAAAAGAAAAAAAAAATTGAAAATATAAGATTGTATTTAATATTTAGTTACAGTGTAAAAAAAAAAATTAAAAATACTGTTACGCATATATATATATATATATATATATATATATATATATATACAATATAGAAAAATAAATAATGAAATAATATTATCGATTGTAACTACTGAAAGTTTCGAAACAATTACATACTTTTCAGGGCGGGGCTGAATGTAGATCCATTGTAAAATCTATTTCGCCATCTATTACAATCAACCCTCGGCAATATACGTACTAAGGAAACTATTATTATTTTTGTTATGGCATTCTATTTAATTTCGAATACAAAAAATGCCTATTGGGTAAAATTACATGATAAGTAGGGTAAACTTTGACATTAACTTACGAATATCTTTATGTTACAATTCATGTAACGCAAGTTAATTGATAATATTATTTAAAAGGTATTTATGTTATACCTTTAAAAGGTATATATATATATATATATATATATGTGTGTGTGTGTGTGTGTGGGTGTGTGTGGTATGTATACAAAAGCGATATATTTACTGAAGTTTTATTTCGTTGTAATGGTACTGTTAACAATTATATTTACTTATAATTTATAACTTATTTAAATTGATAAATAATACATTTATTATCACAAATTTAATTTAAAAAAAAATATCTCGTCGTTGTTGTAAATCAGCTGATTTCGAAGTCGAAGTTCTCATGTTCACAGCCTTCTATAAAGGTCTTTGCTTTTATTGGGATTTGAATACTAGATCGTGGATACCGGTGTTCTTTGGTGGTTGGGTTTCAATTAAACACACATCTCAGGAATGATCAACCTGAGTTTGTTGAAGACTACACATTTACCGGTACAGTTACATTACACTGATAATTTGCTAATGGCTTTAATTGTTGATGCGACTGTAGATAAAAGTATTAATAAAAGTGTCTTCTTTTTATCAATAATTTAAGCATTTATATTTAATAATGCTAATTCATTTAAAAAATATTATTATGTTACTTTCTACGGTGTTAATTCTTGCCATAGTAAATATATATACACGTTTATATTTGAAAATGAAGTGGAGATCAATAAGAAATTTCTAATCGATAAAGAAAAAATAAAAGAACAAAAAATACTCAGAAAGGTCCTAGGGACTATCAAAGAAGGAGAAGAATACAGAAGACATAATAATGAACTGTACATGAACATAGAGAAAATATCGGATGAAAAAGAAAAATCTCTTTCTACGGTCACCTACAAAGAATGAATCCTAAGTAGCTGGCAAACATATTATTTACACTTTTAAAAAATCTAAAAACCAGTAAAAAGTGGATCAGATCAAATTAAAGAGACATGGAAAAACTGAAATTATTACAAGAAGATATCAAAGAAGTACACCACTGAGAAAAAAATCGTAAAACATCAATGATTTCCAGGAAAAACAAACGTAAAGTTATGAATGAGATGTGGAAGAAAAAACTAAAAGGATGAATTAGTTGAAATAACGTAGTCCATAATGGCAAAAACAAAAAAAAATTAAATGAGAAAATTTTCCCTCAGTTTAAAAAAATTAAGAACCTTTTATAATACAATCTGCCTGAATGTTATTACAATTAATTCTCTTTCTACATTCCGAACTATTTATAACCAGACGAAAAAAATTCTAATATCCGATAGTTAAGGTAATAAACTAGTATAATTATGTGTGTGTGTGTGTATATATAAAATAAAAAAAAGAGTAAAAAATACTTGTGTAAAAGAAATTACTTTATTATCATTATTACAAAATTGCGGCTGCATTACTTTCGCCATAATAGAATAAATATTGCATTGAAAGTATGCTATGCTTTTTCTATTGCTGTTATTTATTTGAAATGCAATTCGAAGAAAGCGATTTAAAGAAAATTGAAAGTGAATAAGCCTAAAAATAATAATAACTGCAAATAGGACCAATTACTTTACAACATATTAATATTATAATAATTGTAACTATATATAATGAATAAATAATAATCTAAAAGTATAAAATAATTATACGGTGAATAAATAATAAAACGTAAAAAAAAATAGGGCTTGACTATTAATAAATAGTGGACAATATAAAATGGAATACAAATTTCACAAACGGTTTTGTATAGTAAGTAACAATCTATTTCGCAACAATATACATACACTTTACTTTAATTCCAAAGTAAAATAGTGTCTCCTATAATGGAATAAACGAGGTATTTAATGTTTAAATAATGTTATGTAACTTTAACTGTTATTATTATTAGTATTATTGCAAATACTAGTGCTGTAAATCTGATATATAATGAAGTAACTAATTTATTAGGTTACATATTTTTAAATAAGCAAATTAAATAAAGTATAACTCTTATTAAGAAAGTATTATGTGTAACTATTAAGTTATAATGGAAATTAGAATTAAATGACCAAATTTCATTTGAATATATATATATATAAAATGTGTGTGCGTGTGTTAGTGAAAATTTCATACGTTATATATATATTTTTTTTTGTTCAATAACAATTAAAATTACAATCGGCTCTCCTACGGAGCCATAAGTAAGTTTCCTGACAAAAGCACATGATAAGAAGGTCCTTAAAGAACCCCCAAAATAAATAATACACAATAAACAGTTGCAAGCAAACTTAAGGTCAAATATGAAATTTCAAGCTGTCATAAATCACAAACCATTAATTTCAGCACCATATAGTCCACAAAACAAACATTAGTAAGAAATAAAAAAGAAAAAGAAAGAGAAGTAACAAGAAATTAGATACGAAACCGCTAAACTTGACGGTGTTAGATTCCAAACCGTTACGTAGACCCTAAGTCGAGTACATGGGTTCGTTTCAACCGTCGGACGTATCTGCTGTTATCGAGTAGATTAATTGCAAAGTGGTTTACATGATTCTCAAGCCTCTGCAGGTATTTGACATTGCGCTGTCGTGCAATCTCACGAAACGATAGAAGCTCCAGATAATCCTGAATCTCATCATTCTGCGTGAACCACGGAGCTTCGGCAATTACCCTCACTACTTTGTTCTGAAATAGTTGTATAATTTCCACATTACTAGTACTAGCCGTTCCCCACAATTCCACACCGTACGTCCAGATTGGGCGCAGGATAGTCTTGTAAATTAAGATCTTGTTTGATAACGTGAGGCCTGAGTTCCTTTATAGCAGCCAATGAAGTTCCCTGTACCTTGCGTTTAGCCGTTTCCGTAATAATATGACGTAAAAATTAATTAACACAGAGAGAGTATTACAAGGAGAGTAAATTACCATAATATAATCTAATTATACACATAATTATCGTATCAAATAATGATTAAAATATTGACTACTGAGGTACCAATTCTCTAAAATGAAATAATGTGACAGATGAAAGTAGAATAATTATTTTCAGACCATTTATTTAATACTCCGTTTTATGATTATAAAAAATTTGAATTTTTTCACTTGCAAAAGGCAATTTAAAAAATTATTTTAGATTTTTCAAACAGCATATATATATATATATATATATATATATGCTGTTTGTGTGAACTCGTGTATATATACACAACTAAGCTGTCATTTATATAATTTAGATAATTGTTTAAATACATGATGAAAATCTGTAGAACGGTTCTGGAGTTTTATGCAAACAAGTACCCTAAAACATTATCCTTTCATTTCATGCCTAAAAAATAAAACTGACAACACAGTTACAGGACTATCCCGTCACGCGGCTTACACACGCATACACACACAACTTAATTTAGCACGTCAGTCCTTCACTAACGCTCCTTGTGGTGACAGGGAGTACTATAGACGCAGTATACCCACTTAGCCACTAGTTTAGAGTATTATTTTAAGGTGGGGTAAGATTTGCAAAAACCTTTTTTTGTTATTGTTATTTTTTAATTGTTAACAAATGTGCCTAAGAAAAATAAGATCTTAATTAGTGGTGACCTTGCTCTACAGCCTCATTCCCTTGACCTTTTAAACTGAAAATCTAATGGTATTTTACCCGTATACAGACGTAATCTGACGAAAATTAGTCAAAATCGGTCAAGTAGTTCTGGAGATATAAGATGTGAAACACCGAACATACACAAGTACATACAAACATTCGGAAAATTTCCAGGTTTCCGGTTTTTTGAGTTCCTTAAGTGTCAAAACGTCAAGATCCGGTGAAAACCGCATATGCCCAAATTGGAACAATATTTCTTCCTTTTTAAAGCTATAGCTGCGCCATAGCGCTAGAACGGAAAGTAAAAATATAATTTCTGATCATCACCTTAGTTAACGAAAACAAATTTGTTTTCTAAAACTAGATTTTTAAAACAGTTTAAAAGGAAAAAAAAATTTGTCACTTTTTGAAAAATAGCAGTATGATTAACTTTAAGAGTTTACAATTAATCATAAAACACACTAATCCAAGTATAGTTTACACATTAGAGTTATAACAATTTATATATGAATTTTAAGAAAATTTAAAAAAAGAATAATTAAACTTTTTAAATATGAATCTCCATTATAAATGAGAGATAAATATAAATTTGAAAAAACTGCTTGGATATAAAATAAAAAAAAAATCAAGAAAGCTACTAGAAAAAATGGTAGAAGAACGATATTAAAAAAATGTAACTTGTTTTTGAAAGATATTACAGTGTTATACAATATTAAATTGTATAAAATATTTGAAGATTTTGAAATTTTTTTCGAAAAAAAATGGTTGTGGTTAAATAATGTATGTATATTTAAAAATTAGAAATGATCCTGTTGTTAGGATTATAACACTAAAAACATAATAAAGCCTTATAGTAAGGCTAGACATTTTAATTAGAGTTTTTAAATCTATGAATATAACGTACAAAAGTAAAGGAAGAAACATGGAATTAGGGCACTGCTGCGCATTATTATAATTAGGGCATCTGCGAAATAGAAAAAAAGATTATATCATGACCTGTGTGTTACATTTAATGCTCTGGTTACTTGAATAAATTATGAAATATTTTGCCGTAATTATCAAAATTTTAAACCGAAATTATAAAAAGAAAAATATATACATCAAGTATAATTAGTATTTTTTATTTCACAATAATTATTACTCTGTTGAAGAAATTAAAAAAATTAACAATTTTTATTAGTTTTTACATAGCAATTAACTTTAATTAATTGGAAATAACTAATTTAATCAATTAAGGGAAACTAAATTAATTAACTGAGCGAAACATTTCAAGTATTTTCTTTTTTTATTTAAATAATTCCGTTGAAACACCTAGTTTCACTTAATTTTAAAATAATTAATTTTTTATTAATAGGCAATTATAAGATTATAATTGATTTTAATTTATATTAATACAATAATGAGAACTTAAAGAGAAAAGTAATAATTATTGACCTAATATTGCTCATAAATACAATAATTTAATCAAAACATTATTATGAGAAATGAAAGTTATACATAAATCATCACGTTAAACAGAGCACGGTAAATAGATTACATGTTAGATGTTAGTTGTATATATATATACCTGCATTATTATATTAAAATATAAAATCATTATTCGTGCAAAATATGTATAATGTAACATCCTCGTGAAAGATTTTTACCCAGAATGAATTTATTTTAAAACAACCAAAACATGGATCTGATAATTTGTTGTATTTTTTTTTTTTAATTAAATATTTTCTAACTTATATCACCTATAGATAAAAAAAAAAAAAACATTAATAAATAGTACTGTAGTTAATTCAATAAAATATATATATATATACTTTAAAGAAAATAGAGATACAGTTTTTTAAAGAATAAAAAAACAACAACTAAAAACCGGGTTATTTATTTCATTTCAAAAACAATTATTCTAAGTATGAAATCAGTTAATCGTTATTCTTACCGATCAATATGTTTAATAATAAACAATATTATACGTTTTAAAACTATTAAAAAAAAAAATTATTGTTGACTGCATTTTTATAAATAAAAATGTAAATGTTACTTTTTTCAAAATCTTAAATCTCCGAAAATTCTTCACAGATTGCTTTGAAATTTTGATACAATGTTGCATTCGAATACACGCGTGTTTTTATACACCTATTATTTATATACGTAAGATGTTACACTTGTGATAGGTAAAAACATACGTTTTCTAAAAAAAAAAAAAGCGCTATCTGTTGGACGTAAAAACAACATACGCTATACTAAATATTTTACGATTCCATTTCAATGTTTCCGATATGTCTGTCCGCTATAGACTAAAAAACTACTAGATCGATTTACGCCCAGAGAAAAAGAGAGAAAGGGAAAATCGAAAAAGGTAAAAAGGGAAAATGGGAAACAGGAAATTGAAAGGAGGAAGAAAAAGGGGAAAATGGTAAAGGTGGAAGGAGGGAAAGGGAATATGGTAAAAATGAAAACGGGAAAAGCAAAATGGGTAAAGGTGGAAAAAGGAATTGGCGATAGGGAAAATGGTGAAAGGGTAAAAGGGGAAGGTTAAATTTTGTGAAGTTCCGTAGGGTTCATTTTGTTAATGTTTATCAAACTTTTAATTGTGTTCATATATACTAAAATCATCTAGCAATAGCGAAGCATTGCCGGGTCTGCTAGTAAAATTAAATATTTTAATGATTCTATAATTTTCCCCTCCAAAAAAATAATTCAAAAAAGAAATAAAGGGCTATTTAACCTTTTATAATAGACGTATTTTCAAATATTGAAAACGAATATGCAGGAAGTATTTAATCAATGCAAAGAATTAAAATGTTCACGGTAAATATCAAGTAGTTAAACAGACAGACTCCTTTCAGCATTCACCGGAAAGGATAGATAGAGACGTAATATAGATAGAATAATGATTAATATCTTTATCAATACAGGGTAATTACAACAAACAGATAAACAGTTGCCTGACAATTGAATCAGAGTACTTATATTTTAATATATTTGATATGATTCACTTGTTACAAATTAAATTACGTCGACATCCTTGGATAAGTTAAAGCGTCCTGATTTCACCTTTCATTCGAAATTGAAGCCTTTCATTTCCAGGTATGAATACCAGTAAGGCTTCGCATTTCCTACATGCTACAAGTATTTTCTACCGATGGAAATATATAATTAAAAAGAGATAACGCGAACAAGATAAATCAATCTATTAAGGTAATATTACGTATACAACACGTGTATACGTAATATTACCTTTTTAATAAAAAACATGTGTTTTGTTTTTAATAAATGCTAATTGATGCTTAGCAAGCATCAATTGAAAAGAAAATTAAAAATCAACCCGGCTATATATAAATTAAAAAAAAAAAACAGCAATTATTATGATAAGAATCAAATTATTTCAGTTAGCAGAGTTCTTTAAATTAGAAAAGAAATAGAGCTATACAAGAACAAACAAACTAAAACTGATATACCCATCCCGATTAACCATCGGTAGGTAAGAAATTTTAATAAGCTTTAATATAAAACATTAAAAAAAATACAGTCGTTTCCCTTAAATATATTTAAGTTTTTGAACATTAATTTAGGACATCGTATTTATGATATGATGTAATTTTTCTATAAATCAGCAATAATAGGCTCATTAATTTTAATTCAATATAATAATAATAATTTTTAACAGATTTTAGCCATGAAACTGACAGGTAAGTCATATTATAAAAACAATGTAATTGATTTATAATAATAACAACAACAATAATAATAATAATAACAAAGATAGAAATAAATTAAGCTTTTAATGTAACAAATTAAAGTATGAAATTTACAAACGTGTATTACAAATATTGACAAGCTAATAATAATTTATAATACCCTCACTCTTTTTAAGTTTAACGAAAAGGTCAACTGAAATGGTCCGTGAAAGTGTACAAAAACTGAATAAACAAATAAATAAATAATTTTATGTAAATTTTACCAATAAATGATTGGCGCTTCATTTTATAAAATCTATTTCATTAATATACTAATACTTAAACGACTTTTGACGTAAAATCAAGTAAACTGAAAGGTCAACTAGAATTTGTTTTAAAGATAACCATTCGATTCATCATAAGAAAATAAATTAACATTTATTTCTGTAAACAAATTATTATTATTATTATTATCACTATTAAATGTACACTAAATATTTAAATATACAATTTAAAAGATTATTTTGATAGAAATTTGTGAAATAGAATTGTAAACAAATTTATCTGTAAATAAATATAACATTTAATTTTATATTTACAAAACAAAATAATGAAAACATATAGATCAAGGACTTATGAGAAACAAATAATAAAAAAAACAAATATTTTTTAATCTTTAATATTCCATAAGTTATATCAATAGTAATTTAGATATTTTTTTAATACTAAAGTAATAGGATTCATGAGGATAAAAATATTAAATACCTTTGTCGTTTGATAATTAATTTTTAAAATATGATCAGACTACATTTCTAGTATAGTTAATAGGAATTAATCCTTTTAGCTTTTTAATGAAAAATAATAAAAAGATTTTGAAGAAATTTATTTAGTTATGTAACTTAACTACGAATATAGATATTTCGGTAGAAAATGCGAAGGGATTATTAGCAAACGTTAAAAAATCGATACTTTAAATAATACTTATAGATAAATATTTTCGGTAAACTCGGGGATACAGGATCTGGTCATATAAAATGAGAATATTTTTATTTTCTTTATGAAATAACGATGTATTCTTATCAATTTAGAGAAATAATGTAGCTGCGCGTGATTTACTAGTAAAGAAAAACAATACACGAGTACTGTTGATCCATTTATTTGATGATACATCAAATAAATAATCAATCAGGCGTTCAAAACTAACTCCTAGCATAAAAAAAAATCTGTGTAAGAATTATAAGATAACATTGACGTATTTTAAATTTATCTGTTTTACATTCTTCATTATTGTAAATAATATTACAAAAGTCTACAGTGAATATTTCGTTAAATATTAAAGTACACCCAGTGTTGATAACGAAAGAAATCGAAAACTGTTATCATTACGATATTTTTTTGTTAAGTAGAGTACGTACGTTAATACTATTTATATTTTCTAATTGAGGGCAGGTGAGGGGAAGAAAAAATCAAAAGCAAGTTCCTGGAGTCCCTTGTGCTTGCCGGAGAAAAACTGATCTACAGAGTTCTGCATCTCTTATGAACGTCTCATGTATTCGAGAAGAGGTACCAGAAGAAGGAAGCTTACAGAACGCATGGAAAATAACGTTCAATCACGGAAGAAATGTTTTTGTACATAACACGACTCTTTTTCTGCATAAAGTTAGGAAGTTGAGCTCACTGATCCGACTACATACGACTATTAAATTTGAGATCAAAGATTGTTCCGAGCGTATGAACAGCCGTGTTCGTATGTTGGAGGAGTTCGCAGATGTTTTGGATGATATACCTGTGGAGCCTCAGGAGAAATCATCTACCAGGCTGAGCAACAGCGAATGAAGCTGCACAAACATAATTTATCATCACTTAAACGTGATGACATCTCTGAGTCACCAGAGGATGTTGGGTCTGCTTGGATAATAGACATGGCGTTGGGAGTCATGATGACACCCGCAACACGCACCAGTATTCCGTAAGGCTTCATGGATTCGGGTTACAGCCGGGGCGAACAAATTGAAGGTGCAACAGGTCCTTGTGGAGCAGTCTACTGCACGTGATCTATCCGAAGGGGACAATGGATGTAAAATTGATGTGGGCCGGACGGACTATGCTTTAGTGGTTAATTCGGTAGTTGGGGAATGCAAGGTGGTCATTTGCAGGTCTGTACCTCAAGTGATACAAGTTAGGCAGGATCGACTAGCTGCTTTTGTGGGCCCTCGGGTCGCCTTGGACCCGAGGACCGAGACCGAGTCCCGGCTACCTAAGTGGGGCCTAGTGCCCTACCCAGGTAGTTTGAGGCGAAGGCACCCTTCGGATCTGAGTTTATGCGTAATTGCGGATCCGGGGGGCGGGGAGATTACAGATGAATTAAATAAAAAAGTCGTATGTCAGAAACAACCCACTTCCCCCGGTACCCGGCTTTACTAGAAGGATTTTTTGTTACATATAAGAAACTTATTAATTTTATTAGTATCAAATAATAATTATTTATTTATGTATTTTATCTTGTGTAACAGAAGAGCTACATAAGCCTTTGTATATTATACATTCAACAATAATTATAATAATTCATTTATAAAAATAAAATACAATATTTTTTTATTTACATGGTAGTTTTAGAAGAAAAAAAAAACAATTTAAATCGATAGTAAAATTAACACCTTAATAGAAATAAGGGAAATATAAAAACAAAAACTTTTATATTATCTAATATGAAAGAGCAAGTAAATAATATTCAAGTGAAAACATTTCCATCTTTACATTGTAAAAAAAATAATAAATCAACAATGCATTGTTATATATTTATATCATTCTTAAAATAGGCGTAACCCATTACATATTAAACTATATGAAGGTATTTAAAAGTAAACTTTTACTGCTTATATTGTAAATAAATAAAATACTATATATATTTATTGTGCTATAGGGGGTTCGATTCAAATAGTTTCTAAAGTCTTGCGTTAAAGTGAGAGCTGCAATTATTATTAACTCTATACATTATAACAATATGATATCAGAACGGGCAACTATTGAGATAGGTGTTGGATTATATAATAGATACGGTGTGACTGGAACGTATCTTATTTTTTTTTAAACCAATAGATTATCGACCTACCACTGAGAAATTATAAAATAATAATAATAATAGCAATAAAAAAAAATCGAACAGTGCCCCTGAGCGAGACGGACTCGACTTCTATTGTGTCTCAAATATGCTAACACAGCATACGTACGACACAATGAGTCTTCTCTTAAATGTCCTTGGATATTTTAATTGGTTTGTCAAAATTCTTAAAAAATAAATTTAGCCATTGTAATAAATGTCTTATTAACATTTTTTTTAAATTTTATTTTGAAATTAATTAATTGTTTAGATATACCGTCAATGTGTTGTAGTTTTTGATGGAATACAGAAATATTGTAAAATAACTTTTCCTCGATTAATAAATAAATATATAATATTGTATCTTATTAAGGAATAAAGAACTTAATTTTTAGCTAATTTGCTTGTTAGTGACAAACTTTATTTATTAGTTAAAAATCTAAACCCTTGGCGGAAATCGAACCTGATAAATTATTAATTTTGTAGTTAACTATATTACTGACGATGAACCCAGATTAGGTTTAATTATTCTAAATATTTATTATACGCTGGTTCAATCAATTAAATAAGTCTTTATTTCATTTGTAATATAAATTAATTTTATTATATTTAGAACTTGTAATTCATATATTTATAACAGTATTGTAACTATTAAATTCGTAAAAAAACCATGTTGAGTCTTTGAAGGATGCAAGAAGACCGACTAAAAGTAGGGCATTAGACCAATTCAAATAATAGAAGAAACAAAAAAAAAGAGAATTTATAATGAGTAAGAAAAAAATGAAAGTTTTTATTTTAAAATTTAAAAGTCCTCTATTAATAAAATTAAATGATCCTCCTTTTAATAAAAAAGGAGCAAATGAAACCTGGTCTTAACACTATATAACAGGGTAATTTAATAATTAAATATACAAACAGCTGTGGCGGCAAATTAGTTGGTAAGAGGATTAAGATATTTTCAGTACAGTAAGTAGGTAATCCTGTGTTGAGTTTTGGTCAGCCGTTTGAGTAATAATGTTTTGTTTAAAACTTCAAAATTTCACTTTACAACGGCGAGTCCTCTTGAAGTTCTGGATTAGTTGAATAGCGTACATTCCTTTTTGTTATACCCAAAGGTTGAAAAACCGGTAAAATTTATTCTCATATTACCAGACATAAGGACAAAGCTGTATTAATCGCAAAAAGTTTTACAAATGGGTAGAAAAATTTAAAAACGGTTGAAATTCAGTGACTGGACTGTCACCATTCTGGATTTCCAACTAAAGATTTAACTCCAGCGCTTGAAACTCGGATAGACTTTCTCATTCAAGAAGATCGACGGATTATAGTTTAAAAATTACAAGTAAGTTTCCGTACAGTATATATTATTACCAGCAACCATCTCAAGTACCGTAAACCGTAAAACAATTGAAATATAGATTCCAACAGAGTCTACAGATCACCATAAGGAAACGACTACTCATGTGAACAGAGTTAAAACAACGGCACCGGCAGGATGGTGATGCTTTTTGTACAGAATTCTAACATGTGACGAAACATCGTTATTAACTGGAATCAAAAAGACAGAGCATCGAGTGGAAGCACAGAAGTTCACCTGTCAACAAAAAATTCCGGCCCAACCATCAGCAGGAAAAATTATGACAATTTTTTGGGTTGCAAAAGGTTCGATTTTTGTCAATTTTCTATAACAGTGAACAATAAACAGTACTGCTGTAACATGCTTATCAACGAAGTGAAGCCACCAGTATTTTAAAAAACGCTCTGGCGTTTTTTAAACAGTGGAAAGACATCATTCTATTTTACTATAACGCCCGGTCTCATACAGCTCAGGTAATTGGAGAAACCATTCACAAATTGCATCAGGAAGTACTAACTCATCCCCTCACCACACAGTCATTACACATTCCAATAGGATTTCCACTTGTTTGATCCACTCAAGGAGACGCTACATTGTAAGAAGTTTAACGGCAATAAATATGTTAAATAAAATGTGCTAATTTGGTTTTGATATCAAGACAAAAAGTTCTTTGTAGCGAGCATAAATAAGCTTAGTTATAGATGGGAAAATTTTATTGTTACTGGAGATTATCTTGAAAAGTGAAAAAAAAAATCACATTGGTTAAATAAATAAATAGTTTCAACTTCAGAATAATTTGTGTCTAGTTATTATGTCATTCTTGTATATTGTAAAAAAAAAAAACAAAACGAAATATTGAAATAAATATCAATTCTTCTTAATAAATAATCAATATTACAATGTAAACATTTCTAAGACAATAAAAATCAATTAACTACGGTAGAAGAAAACATGAAATTATTTAATTATTAAAATAAAAAAAAAAGCAAGTTCATTATTAATAAATTACGTTATATAAAAAAAAAGTAACAATGATTGTTTTATTAAATCATACGATGATGATGAAAATAATTATTTTTTATAATTGTCATTAATATTCGTGACAAAGAATGACGGGTAAGGTAGAAAGATAATTGTTAATGGTAAAGGTTGTTGACCTTTATTTCTTTGAGTAAAATGTATTGTACATTTAACGTACAGACAAACAAACGCGGAAGTATTTTATTATTGTTGCAATTAAAGTTAATATTCAAATAACGTTTTTAATATGACTTAACTGTTACTTTTTTTTATACAGTTATTATTTCATTATTTAAACAGTAAACTATTTAAACGTACTTTGAAATTATAATTAATATTTTAATATAATCTTTAGAGTTTAAATTACTTAACCAAAATTCTGTTAAAACAAAAGGAAGTATTAATATTTTTTATAACTCTTGAAATAACAATTTTTGAAACATCTATCCCTATGAATTTATACTATTTATTTCATGTTGGGAATCATCGACCCCTTTGAGAAACAGCTTCTCTGTAAGTGATCCCCCGTTTTTACTTTAATTTCAAATTGTTTCTAAAACAATTTGTGATTTATATGTATAAATCTGAAAATAATAATTCGAAAAACAAAAACCAAACACAGTAACAGAAAAATCTTTCATGGACCATTAAAACGCCTATAAAAACAAGAAAAGATATGTATCTAACATGGCCGACCGTCTGCTGCAATAAAAACATAGTATCACTCATTATAAAAATAATTTAGAAGTTTGTTATGACAATAAAAAAATTAATATACTCGAAAAATATTACATTTATAAATTTAAAGAAAGACATAAAATGAATAATAAATAGATATTTTTGAAAATGGAAAATGACACTTTAATTAAAGACAAAGTCAGTTGTAGCAGTTGGCAACAATATTTATAGTTACATGACATTTTGAATTAACATAATTTCAGGTGATAGTGATATTATGTTATTCCAATTTAACGGTTGCAGCCGGCCTCCGTGGCCGGAGTGGTAGCATCTTGGCCTTTCATCCGGAGGTCCCGGGTTCGAATCTCGGTCAGGCATGGCATTTTCACACACGCTACAAATCATTCATCTCATCCTCTTAAGCAATTTCTGAACAGTGATCCCGGAGGTTAAAAAAAAAATGTTACGGTTAATTCCAGTTCTTTGGTAGTTGGGTTTTTAGTAACCACACATCTCAGGAATGGTCGACCTGAGAGTGTACAAGACCACACTCATACATACCATCCTCGAAAGTAATACCTTACGGTGGTTCCGGAGACTAAACAGAAAAAGAGAGAAAGAAAGAAGAAGTTTTACGGTTGCAAAATTTTACATCTTCCTTTAAGTTTTTATTTCTTTTTACTTCCTTGCACAAAGTAAAAGGAAAATTTTCGGTTTCCAAAAAATTTCGGTTTCCAGATTTCATCAGAAATATCTATTTTGACCATCCCTGAATCCATTTTGACTAATTTCGGCGTTACGTCTGTACGTAACGCCATAGATCTCGCATAACTCAAAAACGATTAGAAGTAAGATGTTGAAATTTTGGATTTAGGACTTGTAGTATCTAGTTGTGCATCTGCCTTTTTGATTGCAAACGACTTAACCAAAGTGTCCAAAAAAGCCCAAAATTCAAAAAAAAATTGAATTTTGAACTTTTTCTTAACTAAGATCTCATTGAGAGCTCTTCAACGATATATCATAAATTATACTTATTTTCATTGGTTCCAGAGTTATAGCCAAATAAACTTTTAATTAATGAAATATTTGGGTCTTAGGGGAAGGTACATCGGTTCGAATCAGACTTCATCTTCTTGTTTTTTTTATTTAAATATATTGATTTATTAATAATTATTAACCTCTGATAGTAAAAAAAAGTTTTACGATGAATAATAATAATTCAACAAAAAAAAAAAAAGAAAAAAAACATCAAAAGTTTTTAATGAGATTTTATGTACTTTTCATTCTAAAGAAATGAGTAAATGCAATTTAACAGGCGTACAAGGAAGTCATATGTTGTGCATATCAGATTATCAGATTTTTTCATGTAATTATAAAATTACGTACCAACTGATGATGCGGGAAAGTTGACTTTTGTTAGTTTATTAGATTTCTTTTCTACTACTGTGTTTGTTTTTACAAATATTATTTTGAGATTAATTGGCAACAGTAGTATGTTAATGAAATATTTGAATTTTCAGAAAAAATTATATATATATATATATATTAGTATTTTATATAAATTATAAACATTTAAAAAAAAAATAAAATAATAGTAATGAAGCAAGCCTAGATTTTATATCAAATACTTAGAAGTCCTTCTTATATGTACGTGATGGTAAAAATGATTTGAAGTTAAGTTTAATAAATTAAAAGAAAAAGTTACTGCTAGCAGATTTTACATAAAGTTGGTGATTCATTTACGCAGTATATTATTCACAAGTGATAAATTATTTTGGTTATAGAGGAAATCTTATCTAAATTACTAATACAGGAATAATTTTTAACTATTTTTAAATATAATAAAAAGTAAAAATATATTTTAACTTTTAATATTTTTTACACAGAATATTAATTATTAATATTCTGCATAAAAAAGAATTTATTCATTCATATGATTATAGTACTCATTTACTCATAAAATGATTATAATTCTATATAGATGCATTGATAGAAGAAAGAGTTTGAATAATAATTATTAAAAACTATTAAAAAAGTGAAATTATAAAAATAACGAAACAGATTTTATGATGTCCAAGGTTATATGATTAACATATCGAATTATACAATATACTCGTATATATGATCACATATATAAACTTATAAATTTTTAATATATTAAAATTATGATCAGCCCATCATAATTTACAGTCCATTACTATAATTACAAGGTATACCGGCATAATAAGACATCAGAATAAATTTTACTATTCACGCTTATATAAAAGTAATATTGTTTCATTTATAATTTTAAGTTACTTTATTATCTTAAAAGTTTGTCATATAAAAATTATACTTTCTAAATTTATTAGACCTTGATGGAAATTATTATTAGTTTTAACAAATTACACTCAGGTAACAATCACAGATTTAAATTATATTTTCGATAAAAAAACTGTATAACTGGACTAATTATTACTATTTCAAAACAACAGTTTATATATAAATATAAACAGTTAATATATTTTATAATATTCCAATAATAAAAAATACGTTAAAATTTTAAACGGCATACTATTTATAAATACAATTGTTTTATCTTTGTGTAATTAAATCTGTTTGCTGTTGTACAGGATACAATATGATTTTTTTTAAAGTAACATTTTTTTTCCTAATATACGTTGCAATCTGTTCAACTAGTAAACAATAAGCAACCTCCACCACCCAACGGCCCAATGAGATGAGGATGATATATATAAATATAAATGAATGTAAAGATTTTGGCCGACCATTCCTGAGACGTGTAGTTAATTGAACCCCATCTACCAAAGTACACTGGTATATACTGTCTAGTATTCAAATCCGTATAAAGGCAACTAACCTTTACTAGGATTTGTACCACAGAACTTTCGACATCGAAAATCAGTAATTAAACAATTGTTTTCCGACGACGAGTTAACCATTCTAGACCTGCCCGGTGGGCTAACACTAAACTGATGTAAATTTTAATTCTTTTCTCTTAAAGGTAACGTATATCAAGATAGCACTGAGTTCATGCAAATTTTATATTCTCTACTAATTTTATTCTGTTATCATTTAAAATTTCTATAAAGTTCTATTACAAGTAGAAAAGAACGTTTTATTAACTGGTTTTTTTTAATTACACGTTCTTAATTTATGAGATGAACTGTTTTACTGCTTCTAAGACTAAATAAAATTAACTTTTTATATATATTATCTCTTGAAAAAAAGAAAGAACATTCACAAACCTGAACAGTTATATACCATTTGTTTACAATGCCAGAATTCCATGAATCAAATTATTCCTTATAAACAATTGTTAATCAACTAAGGATTGGAAATGTATCCTTTTATTTTATTAAATGATAAACTATCAATTTAATTTTATGTTACCATCCTCGAAATTGCCAGTAATGAAATGTTAACCATTACACCAGCCCATGGGCTAAAGTATGGAAGATTTTTTTAAATTATAAAAAACAAAAGTGTTCCTAAACTAATTTTTGTAAAAATTTTTTTACAGCTTTAATTATAAAAAAATCCATTTCTGAACAAAATAGAAGTAAAAAAGAATTTATTTAATAAAAAATATAGTCAAAATGAATTAATTATTTCAAAACAATTATTATAATATCAGAATACATTTACCAGGAAATAATAAGCTATTTCTCCAAATTTAAAAGTTTATGTTTATTAGTGTAATATCTTTCTCAAAAAAATTAATTCAACTCACATTTCACTTAATAAAAATTAAATGGAAATTATTCAAGGATAATTGATAACAACATTATATCATTTTTTATACTTGAGAATTACATGGTAGCTTTTGATGACTTATTGTCTAGACAATATGCCATCAAAATATAATAGAATAGACGTAATTTACAGATGGTGTCTATCCTACTGACAAAGTACTGAGATATTGTACAAAATACATGTCAGTATTTTTACAACTTACAAAGGAATAACAAAATATAAAAGAAAAAATAATTAAATTAGAAATTTTGTATCGTATATTAAATCATCTCTAGACTGATTATAATATAATAAATTGTTATTTTGGAAAATCTCACTCTTTTAACATGTTATTTTAATTAATAAAATTATTATAATTAATAATGATAAATTAAAATTTAATTTCAAAGATTATTTGAAATTACTGTATAATAAATTAATGTATTTATTAATTCTAATATTAGCACTAGTATTTTTGTATTTATTTATTTTTTGTTACTGTAAAGAAAGGATTTATCATGGCGGTTTTATATTAACACATCTATTTTTCCATAATTTCTGGCACAGGATGGATTTTCAATAAAAAAAAAGAATTTACACTTACTCAACCGTTTAAGTTTGAAAAAAAGTCAAATAACTGCACTTTAATGTGGTGTGTAATAAATAAACTGAAGCTCTTATGGTACATTAGGTAACATCAGTTAATAATAATCACAGAAAAGACTAAAAAATTGAAAAAAGAAACTTAATCAATAAAAAACAAGTTTTTTTCATAATATAATTAATTTAAAAAAAGAATTAAAAACTGTACAAAATGAAAGAATGAAAATAAACTACTACAGTAAAAAAAGATTCACAATAAAAATTTTTATGAAAACTTGGTTTTTTAAATAAAAAATGTCATAATCGAATAAATTGACGGTGTAATTTAATTTAAACGTAAAATGACAAAGGTAAATAAAAACTTTTTAAATTTTAAATAAGGTTAAATGAAGCACGTTTTTCTTTTTAATAGAATGGTTATAATAATGATTACAGTGAATTGTTTGTCATTAAATGTTGCCTTAACCTTGGTCCCACCTGTCATAACGTCATACATAACAGTCACAGACGGAAGTCTTAAAATATATACTAATGTGGACAAAAGTAGTCTTACGCCCTCCATTTTTATATCATATAAATTGATAAAAAAAAAGTATATGTATTTATTTCTTCATACATTTTTATGAATAATAACCGCAAATACATACCTACCAGATTCCTAGAAATAAAAAAGTTAAACGTGAAGCTATGTACATGTAATATATATATGTAATAAAACTACTTTTTATTTTATACCAGTTTAATTGGCATGGATTCTTGTTTTAACTAATTAAATACTGTGATGCAGTCGTGTTAAAAGCAAAAAATAAATGTTTTAAATTTATGGATTATAATTCAGTTCTTTTTATGACCAAGGGATTTGGCAACTTATACTTAGTTTTAAAGGAACATCTTGCTTAAATTAGTAATTTTATAAAGTAATTTATCAAAAGGACATCTAGTTTAAAAATAAGACCTCTTTTTTTTAATGTTTTTATTTGTAGTTGCATCAACAATTACAGTCATTAGCGACTAAACTAACACTACCATGTAGTGTTACATAAAACAACAAAAATAAACAATAAAGAAACAGGAACAATAAAGAATAAACATAGACAAGTAGCAACAACAAATACAAACTAAAATACATAAATCAGAGAAAAATCACTAAATCGTATTCTTCATTTCACTGTAGGAGAGGAACCCCAACAGACATTTTATACCTTCTTTCTGGTTTAATAGAAATTTCATATCTGAACCCAGGTCTATGTTTTGCCGGATGGATCCAAAGATTGGGCAATCAAAGAGCAAATGGTGCACGGACTATTTAACCTTACAAGCCTCACAGATCTGAGGAGAGCCAAATACATGAGTATGGGCAAGCCTGGTGTGTCCAATCCTTAGCCGAGTTAAGATGACTTGGTCTCTTCTGTCGCTCGGGGAAAGGGGTTTCTCGAGCACATTCTCCCGGATGTTATGTAATTCCGTGGGGTGACTCAGCAGCCAGAACCTATTCCACAGAGCCCGCAATTTTACATCTCATGAAGTCTCTCTCACATATCGATTGTACTCGGATGCCATTTATTGCAGCTCTCTTGGCAGCCTCATCGGCCCGTTCGTTCCCGAGGGTGTCACAATGGCCAGGAGACACAGGTGTCACAATGACCAGTACCACAGTCTTATTTATCCTTCAAAGGATATCATGAATAATCTGGACGATGGATTCAGAACGTTTGCAGCTCAGGCTCTCAAGTACACTCCTACAGTCGGTAATTACTAGGAAGCTATCATCGCTACGGGTTTCGATAACTTTCAAAGCGGAGTAAATTGCACAGGCCTCGCAAAAGAACGCAGAAGAACAGGCATTAAGTTTATATAATATCTCGGTGTCAGGGAGAACAATAGAACAGAGCCGTCTATGTAGATGAGAGATGTACACATTGTACTTCTTAGCCATGTTGTTAAATTGGTCTCTAGCAGACTGGAAATCTGGATCCCGTTTACGACTTATTTTAACAATGAAAATGTGTTTTAAAATTTAAAAAAAACGGCTGTGTACATAAATTTCAAAAAGTTAATAAAAAATGAAAATTTTTAACCAATTTACGTACTTTTCATTTTAAAGAAATGTGTATGTAATTTAATAGGCGTACAAGAAAGTTATGTGATGTCTACAACGGATTTTATATATATATATATATATATATATATATATAAAAACAGCAATTCTTTAATTTCTAAAATGTCGTGTTACATTTTCAATCAGGCGAACTGTTATTTTATTCATCACGTCAAAATTTGGATACTATCTTTTATACATAAGTACGTACAGTGATGTTTTCACACGTCAGTAAAAAGAATTTTTAAGTTTTAGTTCCGATGAGCTATTAGAAAGTTCTATTTTTTCTTAATAATAATAATATGTTCTTGCTTAAAATGTAGTACAAGAGATGGAGAAATTATTTAAAGATTTTATTTTATAATTACAAACATTTCAAACATTGTTTTATGAAATATATTTTTAGTAGAAATCGTTTTGTGGTTAATTTATTGTAAATTTTTAAGAACTTTACTGGATTTACAGATAATAAGGTGTGCTCCTTATATCCAGTGGTTTTTAACAAAACAATAGAACCGTAGAAATTTCAAATAATAATAAACAAAATTCCTAGTTACAATGTCGGATTAGAATAAACCGTAAAGATTATTTTTAAATTTAAATTAATCTTTCAACTTTTACAAATTTTTCATTCCATTGTTTCGTTAAAAAAAAAAGAATTAAATAAAATTTATGTTGTAAAATGATAAACGGTATAGATAAAACGTTTTTTGAACAAAGAAAACTTCTTATTAGTTACAATACTATAAGGATTAAAATAACTTTCGAATTCATTATAAAAATAAAATAGATCTTTGTTAAGAATGACATACTCCACAAGAAGCCGAATATTAAAGAATTGCGTGTCATTATGAAGAACAAGACGAATAAGTAAAAGAAGAAGAAAAAGGTTATTTATCCAGATCCGTGTTCGGGGAAAACTTAAGATTGTTTGAAAGAGGAGAATGCAATCATAGACCAGATGTAAATTGAAAGGCGTACTTTGTACTGCCACTGTTTATGGAGAAACGCTGTTTCACTCGTCGAACGAGCGAGTGTGTTATAGTTGAGTTGAGTGACGCTCCATTTACTTTCACAGACCGTTTGCCTTGCTGTTCCGATTATATACCAACCTTTCGCCGCTTTGAAAGCGATATTAAACTACTTTAACTTGTTTCTAAAATTATAATAAAATATTTTAAATTATTTTAATTATTATATTCTAAACTTAATGTTTAATCACAATTTAAGGACTTTTTTAAACTAATACAGTTGTTGAAGAAAATCGTAATAATTAATATCAAATTTTAAAGTCTATTTATATTTAGTAATTTGAGTGCTACTTTGATAAGAATGGTAAAATATTGTTATTTTCTTAATGAACTTCCTCGTATTTAATTGTAACTCAAAAAAAAAAAATTATTAAAAAAATATTAGATTACCGTTTTTTACTTGGCTACCCAGAAGCAGGGTATTTATTTATACTCTCAGAAAAAGTTATATCAATTTTCTTAAGATATTAAACAATCTCGAAACTGAGTAGATAATTATGTATGATGATTTTATTAAAAATAACATAAAAAAAATAATATAATAAAATTATAATAAAACATTTAAAAAGTAGGTTTGAAAAATACTCGAGTGACTGTTTCTTAACAATACTACGAAAGAAAACTAATCATAAAAAATAATAATCATTAAATTATAAACAAAATAAATTGAATATAGTTTAACAAATTTAATTAAAATAAACTATAAATAAGTAATTCAAAATACATTTCAATAGAATTAATGATACACATTAAAAAAAAAGTTCAAAAATTTTATTTGGAAAAATCAAAGAAAAATGACCACACCATATAATTAAATTTATAATATATCGTTATTAGTTATTACATCAGTTACTGATTTTAGAATTTGAAAAAAAAAATTACATATAGTTGCATCAACAATTAAACTCATTAGCGACTTATCAGTATAACGTAAATGTACCGGTAAACGTGCACTCTTGAATAAACTCAGGTCGACCATTCCTGAGACGTCTGTTTAATTGAAAGCCAAACACCAAAGAACACCGGTATCCATTATCTAGTATTCAAATTCAAATAAAAGCAACTAACTACTTTTATTAAGATTTGAACCTGAGAACTTAGAAATCAGCTGATTTACGACGACGCGATTTAATTAAAAATTAAATCTAAATTTTAGAATTTCTATTATTTTAAACTGATGTAAATGAATTCAACACTGCTCTTTTTATATTTATAGCGATCAGATATTTTGATTATAAACGATATTAGAAGAGAAGACATGCATAGGGCACATTATTCAGTAACATATAGCTATGAATGTATATTATAATTATTTTGGTAAATCTTTATTTCAGTATCAGTTTAGGAATTCGTAAGATTATCATAGGTGAGACAAAATGATAGGATGTTCTGACAATTTGTCATTAAACTTTAGTTATACTCCAAAGTAAATGTCATCGATTTTTGAGACGGTTAGGTCACGTGAATTATTTTAAGAATATGCTGTATCCTTAAGTATTGTTATTGACTAAAATAAAATTTCTTCGATTCGTATATAAAGTTTTAAAAATTGAGTTTTCATGATGTATCAGACTTTTTTTATATGTCTTTTTGAGTGACAATAGGCAGATGATAGTGTAAAAATGTAATTTATTGTTTTTAAATTCCCTGTAACAGTTTTGCAGCTGTCAAAAGTGGCATGGTTGTTTATATTTACTTATTAAGTAGAAATAAATAACTAATAAAAGTAATCTGTTTACTCTCTTTTATTTTTTAAAACTGAAACAATTAGTAAGGTCATTAGCGTCTACAATGGGGGTTGACTGGTTGTAATTTTTTTGAAACTGGCTGGGAATCCTACCTGAAACTTTTCATGTAGAAGGAATGAAGGTATTACCTTTGCTACAGAAGTCTAAACGTTGAAAATTATATTTGTAAAAACGGTATAATTATAATTTTCCCTTACTTTTATTTTTTTATTTAAAAATACTTGAAAAGATTATTAATAAAAAAAAAAACTAATGGTAAATTTTTTAACCAATAAAGACGGAGAATTAAAAGTGAAAACGCTGTCCTCATAAATTATGAAATAAAACAAAGATAAAGTAAAATATTTGTTAAAACGTGTATTTAATTTCAAAAGAAAATATCACCACCATTCAAAAAATTAGTGAATTTCAATAACATTTCGGTGGTTCCTATACCGATTAGAATTAACAAAAATCATAACATGATCTGTAACATTGAATTGATATGTTATAAATTACATCTACATAATTTTTAATTCAATACATAAGAATTAATTAACTAAACTTTAACCTCTGCGCGAAACGATTCATCAGCCCGTTTGTTGGCTCATCGACGGACAACATGGCAACAATGCATTCTACTAACTACACCAAGGAATGTTGCCAGGTTGTGCAAATCATTTGAAAACTTCTTTCGTCGTCACACATATAGTATCTTATTTATTTTATATTTATCAAAAGGACAATATTACTTTTGCTAATTTATATGTTAATGTAAAAAAAAAAAAATTAAATATGTATGTAAATTTATATAAGTAAGTTTGTGTATTATTTGTATGAATAAATATTTTAACTGTTTGTAACCGAAGAAGAAAATCGAAATGAAATATTTTTACGGTAAAAAAAAAAAATAATCATATACGTAATAAAAAAACATGATAATGAGTAAATTCTATAATTGGAAAGAATCTAAGGTCAAATGAATATTTATCATAAATTATAGATTTACAAAATAATAGATCAAATTAAAAATTTCATAATGATGAATACATTATTTAAATATCAAACAAATTGGAACACGATAATAACACATTTAACAAAAAAAAGAAGAAAAAACAAACTTAATAATAATTATTGATCTGTATCTTTGATTTTAAGTTTTCTAAATTTTATCATATTTCTAATAAATTAATAATTGATTTTTAAGTACTTAAAAAAATATATAATTTTTAAATAAAAAGTTGAAGCATTTAAAATAATTTATACATGAAATACACAGAATTTGCGTCTGAAAGAGAACTGTCTCTATAGGTACAGTTTATTAATAGCAATATGGCGTGATGTAAAACTCGCTCAAGGATGTCAAGATTGCAAAACAGGCCTACGGACTGTGCTGAAGAAAGATAAAGATAGAGATGGAGTGAAAAGCACAGAGATAAAAAAGAAAGAGACAGAAACCCTCGTCAACCTTATTATATTCCAGTTGTCTGTTTATTCCAATCATACCCGACATGTAGAACGGACAAAGCATTTATAATAGAATATGTAAAATATATAGTATATTCTAAGTTACAAAAACACAAGTAGCTTACAACCGTTTTAAGAATAATGGTGAAAACAAGACGTCCTGTCCTTTCAGGTGTAATAAATGATAGAAAATTGAAGAACTAACAAGTTTAATACGTATATAATGCATAGTAAAGGCTACTTTTTAACTAAATTCGAAAAACATTATAAGCCAATTAGCATAAATTCAATAACATCACATATAATTTCATTCATAAATTCATCTTGATGTTTAACCTTGTATGTAAAACAAAAATAGATAATATTTTTAAAAGTAATTATTTAAAGATAATTACTGTTTAATTAAAATAATTATTGTAATTAATCTGTTAGGTTTTTATTACAATAAATTTATAAATAAATTAAATGGAAACTAATAAACTGACAAAAACCAAATATTTCTCGTAAATTTAAAAGTAGTAACAATTTTTTTTTAAACTTTCGTTTTAATATTTTAATAAAATAAAAACGATCTACAAGTATTTTTATGGATTGAAATATTAAATGATGTTGAGGGATAAATAAATCTGATATTCTAACGTAATATTCTTTGATGTAAGTCTACAGTACTCTATGGTGCATCCGAAGATTTTAGTACTAATCCGTTGAAAACAAAAAGAACATATTTAAATGAGAAATTTATTAAAACAATTTACAACTTCTTATTTTATAATATTTAGGTAAAAATAATAAATTCGAAATCAGAGTTTCGAACTAATATTATTCTGCTAAATAAACTGGTGAGTTACTACTATATCATAACTACATTAAGAATTTTAAGTAATCAATTTTAAAAAAAATAGTAATTATGATGTATGTTGGCCTATTATAAAAGTTTTAATATTTTATTATTTAATAAAAAAAAAAATTTGCATCTGAAAAATTTTTATATAATAAAACCAAATTAATTAAACTTTTCTTTATGACTTATTTCAAAACAGTCGCCTTTACGACCATCATCTGTGATTTCTCAACGGGCACATTTTAAAGTATGTTATTAAAAACGTTTTATTATAAAATTTAGTACGATTTTTCGCTTCAAAAGTTTATAATTCTAAATAATTTCCATCACCGAAAAAAAGAAAAATAATAGAAAAAAGGTGCATATTTATTATCGTAGTTTTGTATACATTTTTTTTCTATTAGTTGATTTTTTTAAAAATATTAACATTTTTCCTTAAAAAAGGAAAATTAATGAAATGTTTAAGTTTTTCAACAAATAACTAATTGGTTACAAATTTTCCTGTAAAACATATTGCTTTGTATATAAATAACACATAACGTGTTCACTGAAAACTTTACTTTTTGTTTTCTGTATACTAGTATATTTCATAAATTTTTGGATTTTTATGTATTTTCTACGTATTTTAGTTTTCTAATAAATTATAATAAATATTTTAATACATAAAACATCATTTTTAAAGCTACAGTATATTTTTTACGCATTAAATTTCACAAATAAATTGACCGTTCTTAAAGACTACAATTAAATTAAAAATAACAATTTAATCTTGAAATAGAATTTGATAGTGACAATATTTATTTTTTTGTTTTCGTCATGTATTTTCAATTACAAACGAATTTCGTATTAGGATAAGTGCCAAAACAAGACAAAAATTAAATTAAACGCATATTGTTTAACTACGCAATAATTCTGGAAAATTCTTCGTCACATCACTGAAGAATTATTTTTTTAATTCTATATAAAAAAAAATAAATACACAAAGTGGAAATTTTTATTACTGTAGATGAATTTACACAAATAAATCTCCTAACTATTTTACAATACGAATTAGCCACATTTCTTTCAATGAAAAATCGCTTTCGTTTTTACCACCTATTAAAGTTTCCATATATTCCACTTAAAAGAAACACAGTTCTTATCACTTTTTTTAAAATACTTGCGTTGTTAGAATTTTTTTTAATAATTTTTTTTTATTTATTTTGATACATACCGTGATCAAAGAAGACCATGGCTACTAAAGCTGTGCACACCACTACTGATTTGAAGGACATTGTCGATATCGTCTTTCACACTCTCACTTCAGGCAGACTGGTCGTTGTTGAGCCGTCACCTCGCTTTTATATCCCCTTCCACTGACCTAGTACGCGTAGGGGTGGTCCTTATAATATATATCTAAACTAATACTTTATACTGTATGTTCACCCCGTTTTCATTGTTTTCATTTGGGGGTTCCGTCAACAGAAATACTAATTACTTATTGTGGTTTTGTAAAGCTATCGCTAAATAAGTTATTAAAATTTGATTTCCTTAATTTATAATTTACATTCATCAATTAAACTTTATATTAAACAAACTGAAAATTACGTAAACGAACAAATAGATATTACATATCATTATGGATAAAACAAATGATTTTTATTAAAAGAAAATTCGATCTATTTAATTTTTAAATCATTCAGAATTTATGAAAAATTTTAATAATAAAAAAATACGTCAATTATTTTAATAAATTTAAAATGCTACGAAAAAATAACAGTTTTTTTATAAGTATTCCTCTATATGTATAATTAATGTAATTAGTTTTTACATTATGATAAATGATAAGGCAGATAAATTCAGATGAGTGATAGTCAAAGATACACAAGGAGGTGATGAAGCTACCGAAAAACCTTGATATCTTTCTTATTTCTACTACGAATTTTTCCTTTATTACTAATTATAAAAACTCATCAAGTAAGTATAATAGTACAGTCTACTAAACTGAGTACGCTGTAAAATTCTATATTTTATCCGCTTTGTACCAAAAAATTGAAATTGCGGGAGCAGCACATGATGACTAATCTAATTTATAATGACCTAAACTATATAGGTTATAATTATATAAACACAAATTTAGGTTTACAGTTGTACATTTATCTTTTTATTTAACATAAAAGAATGAGTTCCTACTCATTACGAAGGATAATCTATTTAATGTTCCTACATGAGAGAAAAGGATACATTTTTTCTTCACATCCTTCTTATAACCGTGATTTTTTAAAAAGCGTCTAAAACCACAGGCACCAATCATTTTTGCTTTCTCTGAGAGTAATGACTTTTACCGACAACAAGTTCCTTTAATGAACAAAATCAGGGTATCACTTATCGGGCTGTATTTCAGTGGTTTGGTATTCTGATGTTCTGTTAGTGAAAGAAGGAAACAGTAGTTTCATTCACGTAATATTTAGCATTCTTAAGTTTATTAACTTACTAATGTTTCGTATCACGTCATCTTCAAACTTTATGATTATTAGACATAATAGAGTTTGTTAACCCAAAAGGTCATAAATAAAAAACCTGTAATTTATTTCTTCCGTTAGAAAATAATTATGAAAGACTTTTTTTCATTAAAAATGTCTGGTGTATAAATCAAAACCTTTTTACAGAGATTTACATAAGTTTTTTAAACAGTTTACGTATGTATTTATTGTACAATATTACAACTAATAGCTGAATACAATTTTTTTAAGACAAAAGTCTATAAATGTTTGGTGATTTCAAATCGATCTGTTAAAAAAATATTTAAAAACTATACTACTGAAGGTACTCTAACGAAAAATATTCACATCTTATTATTATTAAAACACAGTTGGGTGTATTTTGTGATGTCATAACCTAATTGTTGTAATTTACCTGAAGTATGATAAAATAATTCACGAATATGGGATAAATATTTCCAAATATAAAATTACTCTGCGTCAAATTTATATTAGAAAGTGAAGAGTGAAGTGGTTTTTTGTTATATTCTTTACTGAACTCATTTATAAATTGTTAATCAACACGACATGCCCACCAAAATTTGGATAATATTCAATTATATCAGCGTCACCTTCACTCGTTAGGGACTGATTGGAAAATGAAAATGATACATTATTATTTTCAGAGAAAGCAAATGAGAAAAGTAATAATTCTAAATCTAATGCTTTTCATTCTTTACAATGAAAAATACTGAGACAGGTATTATAAAACGGCTTATTAATATATCTCTCTGTGGAAACAATGCATTCCATATATTTCCTCCATTGAATAAAGGAAAAATCTCACACGTAAAAGAAGAAAAATGTTAGAAAAAAACATTTATTATGCTGAAAAATTATAGTAAATTAAAACGACAAAACAGCTGAATATAATCTAATGTACTAGATCTAAGAAATTTAACTTACGTCGAACTACTACTTTTGCTGTTTAGCCTCCGGAACCACCGTAAGGTATTACATAGAGGATAATAGGTATGAATGTAAATAAAGTATAATTTTGTACAGTCTCAGATCGATCAATCCTGAGATGCGTGTGGTTAATTGAAAACTATCCATCAAAGAATACCGGTATCCTCGATCTGGTACTCAAATCCGTATGAAACTGCCTTTACTAGCATTTAAAACCTTAGAACTCTCGACTTCGAAATCAGCTGATTTGCGATGACGAGTTCATCAGTGGACCAACCCGGCGGGTAACTTAAGTCGATTGCTTCAGAGGATGAGATGAACGACTTGTAGGGTGTGTGAAAATTCCATGCCTGACCGGGATTCGAACCCGGGACCTACTGATGAAAGGCGGAGACGCCATCACTCGCGCCACTTAAGTAAACCTGCCCCAACAAAGTTTATCGTTTAAAAATAGTTATAAAAACCAAAACTCTCTAAATCAGGAGATATGAGAAATTTTAAAATTGAAAACGTAAATTCATCAGTTACCGACTCGTGTTTGGTGGTATAATCTACAAACTGATATTTACATGATCTAAATCATGATCTAACTCTTGCATTAATTATAATATTAAACATCACAAAAGATTTTATCATAAGTGATGATATTTGACTTAAACTCCCACAAAAGTTACCTATATTTCCAGTTACTCTAATTAGTAATTATTTAAGATATGAATTATTTGTTAGGTAATACTCGTATCTCTACTGATATTAAAAAGCTCCAAGAAAAGCTTCCTGTGTTCATTTTTATAAATGATTGGTATGCAGTTCGCTCGTTTAATATCAATTAACAAATCTTTGACTTCCAAATACGTACACTTATTAATTTTTACAAAACTAATTAAAATGAAGTTATTGTTAGTATAATATTACAAGTATAGGAATCATTAATAGAAAACGATTTATATAATTTATGAATTTTGAGGTTTAGATATATGAGAATAATGTTTAGATATTAATTTATAAATATTATCATCTTAAACACACCGATATGCTTTCAAATTATTTAATTCATGACTATTTTTTTATTCATAAATAAAAAAGAAACGTGTAAAATTAAATATCAAGTTATGAAAGAATTAAATGTCAAATTTAATTATTTAAGAATAAACAATATGTAAATAAAGATTAATCTTCTTTATACAAAATACTTCATATTATATTTTATAAATTAATTAATAAAAAATACAAACAGATATTTTAAAATAATGTAGAAAAAATTGTGGAATCAAGAAATTTACTAAAATTTACGAAAACTTACCTGATTATTTTAATCTTGAAATAAAAAAATCTCATTTTATTCAACCTTATTTGAAGTGAAGCTAATAAGAAAATGTAAGTATGTTAATTCAATCATAAAACTATAATAACTCAAACTAGGATATCATAATCCTGCCAAAAAATTAATCCCACAATTTAAACATTAAAAAAAAAAAAAATATATATATATATAATTTGCGTGTGATAAAAAATCATGACATTACTTTACATAATGTATTGATTCTTTGAAAAACTGTAGATTAGAAACATAGACGTAAATAGCAAAAATTTACGTTAGCAAACATTTAACGAGTAAAACTCGTTATAAAAAAATGAACAGATAAAAAAACCGTATTATTTCTATTTAAAAATAAATTAAGATGTATATATTAATTTAGGTGTGATTTATCTCAGTTATAAGAGTTTTTCATTGCACGCCTAAAAAAAAATCTGTGTTAAAAATTTGATACGTTTGTTTAGTTTTAACACTAGACTAATATAAGCTAGAAGGGAAACTATTCGTAAAAAAAGAAAACTTCTCAAACAACTCCGATATTAGCGGAGTTATTTCTTTTAATGGCTGTAAACCATTCCTTTCAGTTTAATATTTTTAGTCTATTCCTTACTAATTTTTTCTTTATAAATTATATTCTTAAAGTTTTATTTTTGTATTTTTTCAAATTCAGACGGATTTATGTATATATTTTATCCTCTAAATTTGTATATATATATATATATATATATATATATATATATATATATATTACGTTCCCATCTAGATAGCGCTATAGCAGACTTATAACTCTAGAAGGGGAAAGTATTGTAATCGGTCCAATTTGGACGTATGCTTTTTTCACCGGATCTTGACGTTTTGGCACCCAAGGAACCCATAACTCCGGTTGTTAATGTTCGTATGTATGTACGTGTGTGTGTGTGTGTGCCAGTATTGGCCTCTAAATCACCTTATATCTCAAGAACTACTGGACCGATTATAATCAAACCTGGTCAGGTTACTTTTATATATCAGGCTCTGATGCCATCAAATTTTCAACTTAAACATTCAAGGGGGTGAGTCTGTAGAGCAAGGTCACTCTCAGTATCTTAAGATTTCGTCTAATTAAGGTCATGTTTTTTGAAAGTGTCTCCGGGACGCCGTTTGGAATTTGCAAGGGGGTGACACCGTAATACCTCGGTAACCGCTCGTCCGATTTTCGGACGGCGTATGTATTATCAGGTCGAATGCTAACTGTTTAACGCATCGGGTATACTCTTGATCGACCGGATCTTCGTTATCCGGAAATAAATCGTTTAGCCCTATGATTTGATTGCACTCACACACCGTAAAACGTACCGATCCGATCTTTCGTTAAATACACTTAACCCTGCGCGCTAGCGCAGTTGTAAAATATAAACTTATGAAAAATAAAAAGTAGAGAATAAAAACATATAAAAAAAACTTTTTAAAAACGACACTTAAATTAAACGCACTAAAATTTAAAACATAATTTTAAGACGGTATCTCAGAATGGATTTGACAACTAGCTTTGATGGAAATATTAATATGTATTATTATGGGAAAGTTATAGCTTCAAATTAAAACTTTGATGTTTATGCCAATTTTTTCTTATGTGTGATGAATGGCTTAGAGTGGAGTGCAAACAAGCATTAGAGAAAATTGGAAAAAACCACAAATTTTTAATTTGAAGCTATGTATGACTTTCGCATAATCTTACACCATTAAATCTTGTTGTCAAATCCATTCTGAGATACCGTCCTATAATTATTTTTTACCTTTTAGTGGTAATTTAAGACTGGTGTTTTAAAAGTTTTTTTTACATATATTTTTATCTATTTATGAGATTGTTTTTCTTCATAAAATAATGAACTATAACTATAAAGTAGGCATCGGAATGCACCGATCAATAGTGGAAAATCTCGATTCGTTAATATCAATTCCTAGAGTTAAATTTCTAATTTAACTTACGTTATATCAATTTTCATTATTAAAAAAAAAAAAAAAAATACACCTAATAATTCCATTTTGAGACGCCGTCCGCCAGGGCAACCCACTCGGAGGCGTGACGTAGGCACGATTTGCAGATAGTATATAATATAATTCGTCAAAGTTTTTCCTTTTAAATATCTGTAATAAATTTTAAATGTATTTTCATTTATGAGGAAAGATATAAAATAATTTATTTATTTACAATAATAAGTAACAGAAGAGTTGAAGAGAATTTTCAAAAATTAAAAAAATATTCCCGATATTCGGTAAACAGGCAATTAGTATTCACACGTGGAAATCTAAAATTAAAAAAATTGCATAGTGATTATATAACCTACTTTCCTTTTTACACTGGAATAGAACACATATCCTCCTTTATATTTCCCTGAAGAAATAATTTGATTTAATATTTCGTTAAATTTCATTTATGGAGCGAAGACAAAACACATGGTACTGTTGAAACTAGTTTCCAACATAGATTACACATTAATAATGTTTGGTGTGGAATTATTTACGACAAAATATTAGGACAATTTGTTTTCAATGTAAACCTTATGGGAGATGCATACATTCATTTTTTGAAAAACAATTTACAGTTTCTTTTGGAGAGTGTATCTTTAGAAATTAAAGATGCAATTGATTTTCCAGCTCGATGAAGCTACTCCACATTTTTTTTTTAGTAGCTGGAAATCACTTGAATGCTAATTTCTTAAACTGGATTGGACGTGATGGACCGATCAATTGATCACCATGATCACCTGACTTAACGCTACTAGATTACTTCATTTGGGGCATTATAAAAACGATACTATACCGACAAAAAGTTACAGAAAATATTATATAATAAGAGTTACTCATTAGAATACGAAATGCTATTGATTTTTTACGAAACGATTCTGAGATGATACGGAAAGCCACCGGAAATATTTTACGTCGGACAGAGTGCTGTGTACAAGTTGAAGGAGGAAATTTTGAATAATTACTGTAAGTGAGGTTTGTGTTCTGTTAACATATATCATTTCCTTTTTTTTTATATTTTGTTTTGTTATACTAAGGATAATGTTTTATTAGGTAAAGAATAACACGATTTTATGTTTATTTTTCGTCTGTTTTGCTTCAATAAAAAATTGATTTTTAAAAGTTTTTATTTACATTCATTTTCTCAAATTAAATTCTTTAAAAGTCTTTTACTAAATATTTTGAATTTATTAGTCATTTAACAAAGCTATTGTACTACAAATCTAAAAAAAAAAACTTGTTTTTCGACACTGAATTTTGTATTTTTCACGTTGGATATCTTAAAAACTATAGGAGTTACAATTCTGGGACCTGTTTTAGCTTATTTCCTAGCTGAAATTAGATAAGAAACCACCAACTTTACTCCTAAATTTGAATCCCAAAAATTACAGTAGGGCTTCTTTTTATTAGAAGAGTTGAAATCCTGGAGAATTCTTTCGCTAGCTGTAACTTGAAGACAAAGCGTTTCCAGACCTACTGAACATATCTGAACATTTTACATTACATTTTTCACCGATAGAACATGTCCTGAAAGTTTCTCCATTTCTTCGTGGGATACTCTGCATATAAAACTGAACATTGGCGAGAAACGGAATGCTTTATATGAGAACTCGCAGAGAAATTCGATTTTTAGATTTAGATCGTGAAATGTTAAAAAAATCTTTGATATTAAATATTATGTAATAATTTTTAAGAAATATATTTTTTAATAAGTAAATTATTATTTGTACGTTATTTCACCACTCAAAAGAGAATTAAAAAAAAAAATTGGAAAATTCTTGTGACGTTTTACCTTTTGGCAAAATAGCGAAACGCCGAAAAGTTTCAAAAATTTTATTTTATCCTGCAGATATCTTTACTCTAAATCTTTCTTCCATATATAGCTAATTATCAGGGACTATTATATGAATTCAGATTTAAAACCTATCAAAACACAAAAATTAAACCAATACTAAACTCTTTAATATTATTTAAGAGACCACATTTTATATAGCTGAAGATCATTTATATATATGATAATAATTACTTCATGTGTAAGTAACAATTTCAGTAATTTTGGCCAGCTGCGATAAAAGTAAATAATTAGCACACAATAAGGGGAAAGCGCTGGCATAGAATAATACACAATTAAATACTGATTAGATGAAAATGCTTAGAAAATATGAATAAAAAACCCAGATCTCAACAATTAAAATCGTTAATTAGTTATCACGACCACACGTAATAATAATAATAATAACAACAATAATTATAACGTTACACTTTTAAAAAGTTCAAATAAAATTAATAAAAACTGCTGATACGAAATATAATGATAATAATGCTGAAAATATTATGTAGTTTATCTAAGTGGCATCCTAAAATAAAGAGTTCAGAAAATATTCATCCTAAAATTAGAAAAATTTTTTTTTGTTAACAAATTATCTAACAAGTAATAAAAATAATAATAGCATAATTTATTCGATATTAATAAGAATTATTACCAAGGTTAACATTAATAATTATTATATTTTAATTAAAAAAAAAAAAATTTAAAATTATAATTTATCTTGGTAAGAAATATTGCAAATATATGTTATCATATTATTTGCATAAATATTAAAAAAAAAGTTTATAAAAACTGAATTTTATATATTATAACAATTCAAACATAAGTAATGTATATTTGTCTGTCCTTGATGAGGATTTTCTTATTAACATAAAATATATATATATATTCTTCAACTTACTGTAACTTTTAAGAAGTTAAATTATCGTTTTAATGATGAAATTAACTTCGTATTTTATCCTGAAAAAAGAACACAAGTTATTTCCTAGTACAGATAATCTCCTACAAATTAATGAAGTAAAAAAAAAAATCAAATTAATTCTTAACCATCTTTGGTCATTTTTTACGGTTGAAGATCAGAATTCTGGGTTTAGGTGAGAAATTAAAAAAAATCTGATGTGGACACCACATGACTTCCTTGTACGTCTATTAAATTACATGTACACATTTTTTTTTTTAAATGAAACGTACATAAAATTTTATTTAATAACTTCTGATATTTTTCATATTTCTTTTTTTATTCTTATTATTGAATTATTTTATAAAAATTAACAAATCAATATATTTAAAAAAAAAAAAAAAATTAAACAAAAAAAGGAGATGAAGTCGGATTAAAACCGATGTGCTTTTCTTTTGTAAGATGCAAACATCTCATTAATAAAAATTTTATTTGGCTGTAACTCTGGAACCAATGAAAATAAGTACCACTTATGATATATCGTTGAAAAGCTCTCAATGACTGCAGTTAAGAAAAATATTACTGCAGTTAGGAAAAAGTCCAAAATCCAATTTTTTTGGATTTTTGGTCCAGTCGATTGCAATCAAAAGGGGAGGTGCACAACTGATGTTACAACAATCCTAAATCCAAAATTTCAACATTCTACGGCTAATCTTTTTTGAGCTATGCGTACATCCTGCCATGCCGGACATACTGCCGGTAGGTAGGGAGGCTCATTAGAGTCGCAAGGACAATCCCCTGGGCTGAGTAATACATGATTATTGAATTGGACCAGGGATAGAAGAAAACAAACAAAAAAAAACTTAAAAGAGTTATGCGGGATACAAACGTACAGTCGTCACATCCAAATTAGTCAAAATGAGATTCAGGGAAAATGGATATTTCCGTTGAAATCTGAAAGCTTCAAGGAAGTAAAAATAATTTTATATTTCTTAGGTTATCTGTGCATATCATGATTGTTAAAACGAATGCAGTTAAGAACGATAAAAAGATTTTCTCATCATTCTCATGCTACATCACAGTAGTACTATAAAAAAAAATATATAAAATTCTAAATTTTTTATCAAAATATGATTTTTATTTCTGTAGATATTTCAATAATTTATGTAGCTGTTGGAATTAACAATACTCGATCAAATGTAAGAAACCCACCGGGTTGGTCTAGTGGTGAACGCGTCTTCCCAAATCATCTGATTTGGAAGTCCAGAGTTCCAGCGTTCAAGTCCTCGTAAAATCAATTATTTTTACACGGATTTGAATACTAGACCGTGAATACCGGTGTTCTTTGGTGGTTGGATTTCAATTAACCACAGTTCGTCTTAGGAATGGTTGAACTGAGACTGTACAAGATTGCACTTCATTTACACTCATACATGTCATCCTCATTCATCCTCTGAAGTATTATCTGAAAGTTAATTATCGGAGGCTAAACAGGAAAAAGAAAGGATCAAATGTAAGAAAAAACCAAGTGTATTTTATAATATTTTTAGTGACCCTAAAATAACTACCCTATATTTTAAAATGTGATACAAAATTTCTGTATTTCTTAGTTATTTCCATCAATATAGTAAAAACAAAGTAGCGAGAACAATTGCAGAGGTACCATGGTTCATTCGGAATGACGAAATTCATGAGTATCTGGAGCTTGTATAGTATATTCGTGAGATTGTGAGACAATGCAGTAATTACGTACCAACAACGACTTAAAAATCACGTAACCGCTTAGCGATCAATTTGCTTAATAACAGCAGGGACGTCCTAAGATTGAAACGTCTCCATGTGCTTGACTTAGGGGCTACTGAATTAGTTTGATAAACTAACTTAGGGGCTACTATACAGTTTGATAAACGAATACGCCAAATCTAGTGATATTATTTTTATTTATTTATTTATTTTTTACTATTTATTTGTTTATTGGTGTTTATTTATTAATATTTTATTTTTATGGACTATGAAGTGTTGGCAGAAATATTTTTTCTAATGAACTTGAAGATTATCTGATAACTATTATTACGAATTGACTTATTATGGGAGTCCCTTAAGAATCTCTTATCATGTACTTATTACTAAGCGATTTACTTATGGTTCTACCTAAGGACCCGATTTTAAATATACAGGTTATGGAAAAAAAGATCACTAATATCTACGAAACAACGGAATTTCCGAAATAATGAAACAATGTTTCTCTTTGCTGCCTTTTCTCAGCAGGAAAAATCGAGCAGTAATAGAAATTCAAACCTTTTCTGTCGGAAATTTACTATCGAGTAGGTTGTTCATGCATTATTGCGTAAAAAATGATTTACGCTAAAAAATAATGGAATTAATTGTAATAATAAGGAAAAAATTTTCACGAATTCTAATTTTATTTATATTTTTATGAAAATTTTAAATAAAAGTTTTTTCCCACTGGAAAACATTTGTTATGCTAATCAGATGCCCTTCTAAAAGGATTTGAAATTAATTAGAATACGTGTGAAAATCAATTTATAAATATAAAAAGTATTATAAAACACAAATTTTGCTAAAAACATCTACATAGAGGAATTAAAAAACTTAAAGGTTTGTAAAGGTTTCATTATAATTAATTCTGAAATAAATAATTTACTGAAAAAAAATTAAAATAATAAAAATATACTCGTACAAAGAAAAATAAACTTAAAATAAATATATATATATATTAGTAATTGTAAAAGGAATATGATCCAAAAGGCACTGTAAAGAGGTCCTATACTTTCGAATCAAAAGCACGAGCATGGCTTAGTTGAACCATTACAGCAGAGGAAGCAACTATAGCATTAAAAAAGAAATAACTTTCTTAGAAGGTCACTGAAATGAACTCATTTAAAACATATTCAAATAATACGATCCTACTTACGTTTTTTTATGTTTTTGATGGGCGAAAAACGCTTTGACCGGAATAAAATATTTTAAAAGAAAACAAATAGTAAAAAAAAATATATATACTTCCTTAAAAACTAAAACATTAAAAACTTACGACTAATATCACAGCTGAAAAAAATTATTTTTAAAAACACTTAAAACTAAATCACAGCCGTAAAATATAAGATTAAAAAAAAGATTAAAACTAAAAATGTAAAATTTAACAAAAATAAAGTTTTAAAAAATTTCCAAAAGGGGTGTAAAGAGTCCCTACTCGGATAAGGGAAAGACTAGAAAATTCAGACAAAAAACTAATCCTAGATAAAAACTAAAATATTAAAAAGCTAAAACTTAACAATAACATAAAATATCACTAAAAAATTTACAACTAATATTACTAAAAAATAAATTCAACTATTACCACAGGTAAAAAACTACATAAATCAACTACGTATACATAAAAAAAAATTGAAATAAATATAAAAAACTCCGAGAGGAGCGGAAAACACTCCTTCTCGGATAATAAAAGAAAATAAAATTTAAAATCAAACACAATAGTAAAAAAAAAAAAAAACACTATCAAAAAGCGTATAATATATTAATAATTCTAAGAAATAGAAACACCCGGTCTAAGATTACTTTATCATTGCTCAGGATTTTACGAATGTTCCTGGGCAATTTAAATTTACGACGCAATGCTGCATAACAAATCATGCAAACAATCTACAAGGATATGGCGCACATGTCAAGCGGCAGTTGCATCGTACGCATGTTGGTGCATCCACTTTTGACATCAGACATCCATGTGTGACCATAACATGGTCTAACCGCAATAGACAAAGGACTACTTCTTCTCGACGGAGTTTTCTAAAAGACGAGTCCCATGGAAACACAGTGGTTTTAATGTATCGAAGTTTATTATCCACTGTAGCGGTCCAGTCACCTTGCCTCTTCGTTTGATGAGCGTGTTTTACGCAATTGTTAAAATCGGATGCAGTAACACGATTGGTAAAGAAAGGTTGACTACATGCGTCCCTAGCCGCAGAATATGCGCGTTCATTGCCCACAATTATTATATGGCTATGGATCCAGCAGAAACTCACTTGTGCGTTCCGACGGTTCAATTCGGCGATTGCGTTATAGATTTCGACGAGTAAAAATCTTCCAAAGCTTGGAGTGCACTAAACGAGCCGCTACAAATAAGGATATGACGATATTTTGGGTTAACGATATTTAAAGCCTTATTGATGGCGTACAGTTCTGCAGTAAATATACTTGTAACCTTAGGTAGACCAAACATATAGATTCTGTTATTAACAATAAATGCGCATCCAACGGTATCATTCTGTTTCGATCCATCTGTGTAGACTATTGCGTCTGGGTTTATTCTGGAAAAATATCGTGAAAATTTTGCTGAAAAACGATAGGTGGTTTTGATTGTTTCTTGTATATGGTGAAATCAAAAAAAAAAAATTATAAGGCTAATTCTCCACTGTGGGTACAGATAGGGATATGTTAGAAAAATAGCAGGTATATTTACATTTAAAAACTGTAGTAACCGCCGGATAAGTACACCCATAGGTACAGTGGATCGTGAATGGTCCTCATATCTTTGTAAATTAGGATTCGCAAGAACTGCGTAAAAGCCGGGTGATTCGGTTACCCTTTAAGGCGGGCAAAGTAAGATGCTGATAGTTGGTCACGTCTATCCCAAAGTGACGGTTCACCGCACTCAACATGTATGCTAGTGACAGGGCTTGATCTAAAAGCCCCTGTAGCAAGACGGAGAGAAGCGTGATATACAGCATCTAACATTTTCAGCGCAGTATTACGCGTTGAAGAGTAGGCGATACCGTAATCTAAGCGGGAACGAACTAAAGAGTAATAAAATCGCAACATTCATGGCCTATTGGCTCCCCATTTGGTGTTGCTAAGAACTCGCAGCATATCTAAAATTTTGGAACATTTCGTTTTTAGTTCTTTGATGTGTCTGACCCGCGTAAGAAGATTATCAAAAATCAAACCTAAAAACTTGATATCAGGAGCGATGAAATTTGCTCTCCGTTGAGAAAAACTTCCGGAGTAGATGGGTCCTGCAATCGAGAAAAGACTACACATTTTGTTTTCTCAGGTGAAAATGTGAAGCCGGTCATCTTGGACCAAGCTTCAATGCGAGATATTGTGTTCTGTAGTAGTCTCTATGCTGTGGCTGTTGAACGGGACGTTAATATATACGGCAAAAACATCAGAAAATATGAAACAGGAGGGTGCACGCAATCAGTAATACTGTTGATGGTTATAGCGAACAAGGTGGCACTTAATACACTTCCTTGAGAGACTCCATTCTCTAAAGTGACGCTACCCGACAGAGAATCTCCAACACGAACTCGGAAAGTTTGGTCGTTTAAGAAGCCTCTAATAAAAGCCAACATGTTGTTCTTTACTCCCCATTCTTTGAGTGTATTTAGAATACCACGTCGCCAAGCCGTGTCGAACGCTCTCGTGATATCAAAGAAGATAGGGATGAGGCGTTGGGGTATCAGAAAAGCGTTCTGAATAGCAGTTTCCAATAACACTAAATGGTCAATGGATGATCGATCTTGTCGGAAACCGCACTCTCTGAAGATAAAAGGCCATTTCTCTCTAAATACCACGTAAGCCTGCGGTTGACCATTCTTTCCATTAGTTTGTATAAGACGCTTGTCAAAGCTTGAGGGGCTTTCTTTGTCTTTACCAGGCTTAAGCACTGGCATGACAATGGTTTCTGACCAGACCGAAGGGAAATTTTGTGAGAAGAATAATCATTATAAATACATAATAGATGTTGTAGAACTGAATTTGGAAGGTGCGAGATCATTCTGAGACGAATGTTGTCAGGTCCAGGGGAGGTGTCACTTGAGTTTTTAATTGCGTGTGATAACTCGTTGAATGAAAATGAAGCGTTTAATTCACCGACCGAATCATTAATTTTGAACGGTAGCTCTTCCTTCTGTATTTTGTACCTCTGTAAATCGATACTGTATGATTAGTAAGAGACACCGAACGGAAAGTATCTGTCAAGTTACTTGCCACTGCAGAAGGTGATGTGAGGGGTTCTCCTTCATGAATAAGTCCGAGAATGTATTGTTTTGGTTATCTGCAAATTGTACGGATCTTCTTCCACACAGCAGACGTGGGAATAGTGCGTGAGTTGGTGTCCACGTATTTCCTCCATGACTTTCTCCTAGCGTCCAAGAATACTCGACGACATACCGCTCTAGTCTTACGCTGTAAGTCTAAGTGTTCATTTTTAGCTCTGCGGTTAAATTTGCGCAGTGCCTGTCGTCGATTGCTGACAGCGTTTCGACAATCATTATTCCACCAAGGAACAGAAAGAAGTCTTGGGTTTCCCGATGTTTGTGGCATATATCTATTAGCATTTTCAAGTATCAGAGACGTAAGTGATGAAAATTCGTCAAATACGCCTGCACCATCGTCATACTGTGATGGGAAGGCTTTATGGTAACCGTTCCAATCTGCCTTTTCAACAATCCATCTCCGTGGCCTTTTATTCGTTATGCGATCGATACCAGTGTTTATAAAAATTGGCCTATGGTCACTGCCGTGAAGGTCGTCACAAGCAGACCAATAAAGACGAGGGAGTAAATTGAGCCATCATTCAGAAGACAAAGGTCTAAGTCCTGTCTACTCTGTTTATCATATTTCCTCGAGCGGAGCAGAAAGATGATCCCCAGGAAATATGTTGAGCATTGAAGTCTCCTACTAATAACGACGGCAATGGAATTTGCATGAGGAGATTTGATATTTCTAGAGCATTGAACTCAGAGTTCAGAGAGAGATACAAATTGATAATATTCAATTTAAACGGGAGTGAGATTTTTAAAGCAGCAGAAGGAATGTGGGTGGCTACAGGTAGCCTTGCAGCCGACACCTCATTCCGCATGAAAATTGCAACACCACCACTCTCTCTATTATCTACAAGACAATCGTATCTCTCACAAGTACAGCCTCTGAAATTTACAGCATCTTGCTGTAATAGATGCGTTTCTTGGAAGCACATTATTAATGGTTCATGTGAACGCATCAACACTCTAACAACTTCAATGCGGGACCGAAGACCTCTAATGTTCCACTGAATAATGTTCATAAGAATAGATTTATAAATTCAAAAGAAATTATATAAAAATTAGTTGTATGTGATTCGGTTTTTCTTTTTTGAATTTTTTATTTTAAAGATCTCTGATGCCCTGGGGTTCGGTGGTTCTTCAACCATATCCTCCAGTATTCGGGGTGATGGAGGAGGAGATTTAGCAGAATGGGATGCCGCAGATGACATCCCAGAGAGGGCGGTTACGTGGATCCCCTTAACAGAGATTTTATTAGATTGCTTACTGCCAACTGTGACTACTCCTGCCCGTACTGGCAAAACTTTGGGAACAGGAACTTTCATAGGGATCCCACTGTTGGATTCACTAATTGCAAAGGAAGACTTTTTGTTCATTTTTGTCAGTTGTGAAATAGCGACTGTTAGTGATGCAACTTGATCAGATACATCTGAACAAGTTTTTTTAGCTCATTGCAGGATCCGCACGGCTGATTATTTAAGTTTGTAGGAACTTGTTTGATGTAGCGGTATCAAAAGATACGTCGGGTTTAATCAGGTTCCTTGAGTTAATAATTTTTTTTATAATCTCTGCGTGCCGCCGGAAAATAAAGTTTCTGCTCCGTAGAGCTTTTGATTATTGCCTTTTCTTCGTTAAAAGTTGGACAATATCGAGAGCGAGCAGTATGCGAACCACTGCAATTAGCATATTTTCATCTTCTTCTCAGTTAGCATCATTGTGGCCTTCCTTAGCACATCTACCATAGACCTCTGTTTTCGAGCAAGATGTTGTAGTGTGACCATACCCTTGGCATTTAAAACATCGTCGAGGGTTGGGAATGAAAGGTTGTACTCGAACTGAAAGATAACCAATTTTTATTTTTTCCGGTGGGACTGGAAGGTTGAAAGTCGGTATAAGAGAAGGTGTTGATTCTTCCATTCCGCTCTGCCTTTTCATTAACGCTTCACTTCTATAATATCTTGGGCACGAAGCTCATCAGCTATTTCACTGACATCTATATTCATAAGATCTCGCGACTCGTATTTAGGGTTTTGTGGCATTCCGCACTTATATTTATATTGTCCATGGAGACGTAAGATAGATCGACTCAGCTCATCATTAAATGTTTCAATCAGAATCGATCCGTCACGTAATTTTCTGATGTTCTTCAGGGAACCACTTGCACCTGTTATAGCTTTGTTTATCACGAAAGGCGAAACCTTTTGGAGGGAGCCACCTTCCTGACTATTTCGGAGAACAACGAATCTAATATTTTTAGAATTCAAGTCTAATGATTCGTAATTCTCGGACAAAGCTGAACGATGCCTCTTCACAAGACTAAGTTTGGTAGTTTTTTCAGATGGGCCACCAATCATCAAAATATTTGTATTTGGAACTGACATTTTGGTTCCACGAGTACCAGCGATAAAACGAACCACTCCAGCACAGCGCACGCGTACTGGAGCTAGAGCAAAATACAACTGGGTTTGCCCTGGTGCCCAGAGGACATCGTTCGAGACTCACCTTGTAGAGCCATTCACCCATCGGCACGATAGTTCCCACCTTGGGTTACGGTTGCGTTTCGTGAGATGTCGCAACACCACCCAGTGTAAATGTAAGAAATCAGTGTAGGATGTTGTTGCGTAGTTGTGTATGTTGTAATTTCTGTAGTGTTTTTGGTGTAGTATATATGTATAGTGTAAAGTGTTCCGCAGCTCAGTGTGTAGTGGGAAGAAAAGCTGCAGAGGCTAAGCCCGTGGGGATGCCAACCCCCAAAGTCTTAAAGAATAAGACTCCCCGTCGGGGGATTCTACTTACTAATACGGCTCTAGAAAACTAATGTAAATCTGAAATTAAAATTGAAGGAAAAACAGTTTAAAATAAAGTGAGGTAAAAGTTTTTTTAAATATAAATAATTCTATTTAAGGTAAAGAGTAAACTGCCTTTAACTTGAATTAATATATAATTAAATTATAAGGTATTTCAAATACATGACTATAAAAGTCCAAGTTAAAAAGGAAATAATCAATAAATTGGTAATAAAAGTCTAATAAAAAAATTTAATTAAATAAACTTCGGTTAATCAATAAATAAAAAGTGTATAATATAGGTTAATCTCACCAAGAAAAAATTAGTAAAAAAAAAAATATTAATGACCGGCATATTTGAACTTTAATCTACGAAATTTAAGATTAATTTGCATACTAATACAGGCAATAAAAACAGTTGTTTTATAATCAACTTATTCTAAAGTAACCTTGTGAAGGTTACAAAATAATATATCACAACTAATATTACTTGCATTTACACTTGTATTATTTATTCCCCCTTCCACATCAATAATAATATCCCACTTCTCACAATATTCACTCATATCCTGTTCTATAAATAATATCTTCATACATGTTTCATACAAATGCATACACACACACACACACACACTACTTTTATATATATATATATATATTTTGTTTTTTTTTTGTGTATATATATATATATATATATATATATATATATATACAAACGTACTGTGTATGTAAATGTCATAACCCATTGTTACTATGTTAAAATAAAATAAAAATATTGATTTAATATAATGTTGCAGTTACAAATATGAACTCGGCTAAATGACTATCACGTTAACCACTAAGTTGAAAACCTCCTAGACACCGGTGAGGATGTTAGAAGATTTAAGCGGCTACACTTTTTTTTTCTGGGTGAAAAACGCTTCCGCGTTATCATCGCCCGAACACGATATATTTCTTGTAGTAAGCAAAGATATATCACATTGTGTATCTCCAAGTAACACAATAAGCATCTCCTTTACGGCAATTGGCATGAACAACTGAAATTCACTACAGAAATTTAAATACTTGAATGTAAGAGGATGGCCCTAAGGAACCGTAAAACTAAAGACAGAAACATTTCATTTTTCCCTAAAATGGTTTGTATGTTAGGCTGTAGGCTAAACTTGCGACGCAGTGCCGCATAGCAGATACAATCCACAATGAAGTTGTGGATCTTAGTAACTGTGTAGTGTAATTACATCCGCTGAATGTTGTGCATTAATCAATCTTTTATTCCCTCCTCAGTATTTCTGTTTTAACTTTATTTTTTGGTTTATTTTTTCTTTTACATGTGATTCCATCAATCTGTTATTTTTATTATTCTTATTATTTTTATTGTTTTCTTCAGCACTGTTGATAGTACAATTTTTCAAAACTACCTTATGTACGTTCTACCCTCAAAGTACTATATAGTGCTAGTATGTAATATTTGAGGAAATTCAATGGGGATTCCTTTCAAATGTGAATGTATAATATAATCTACTTAAGACGCTTACAAAATAGTAACTAATTTTAAATAAAGATTTGAAACAAAAAAAAAAAAAATTAATCTGCAACTTGAACATTTAACACTCAAAAACTTGTGTCTATCTTTAGGTCATTAAAATGCAATTTTAAGGATATTAAAATTATTTTACTATCAGAAAAAAAACAGAATATATATTTAATACCACTGTTTTGTTTTTTTACGTAACGATAAACGAAAACTTCTTGGAAAGAGTGATAACATGTAATGAATCTTGGTTTTTCACTGGTTTTCCATCGGAAGGCTCCAACTTCACCGAGAGCTAAAAAAGCTCAAATGGGTAAATCAAAATTCAAAGCTATGATGATTGTTTTTTCGATATTCAAGGTATTGTGTACTTTACTGTGTTCCTAAAGGTCACGCTATTAATTAAAATTACTATTTTGAAGTCCTTCCTTAACTCCGTGAAAAAAATAAGAAAAAACGACCCTAATTGAGGAAGAACAAGTCACGGGTTCTTCATCAGGACAACGCACCGGCTCACACTGCATTGTCTGTCAAGACGTTTCTAGCCAAGTATAAACATCCCAGTGTTAGACCATCCGCCTTATTCGCCTGATTTAGCACCGTGTGACTTTTACCTATTCCCCAGGATCAAATCTGGATTAAAAGGAACAAGATTTCAGACCGTAGAAGCTGTGAAAGAAAAAACGGCACGCGCCATGAAAGAGCTCACAGAAGAAGAGTTCCAGCGCTGCTTCGAACAATGGAAAATTCGCATTCAGCATTGTAGGGATAGAGGAAAGATTTATGTTGAAGGGGATACTAACTAAACATGAATAAATTCAAAGTAAAATATTTGACAGCATTTGTCTCGTTATTTAATAGCCACATCTCGTATGTATAAAACTGGAAAAAATCTTTTAAGAAATCTGGAAAAGAAAAAATTCCAGAATATTGGAAAAACGCTTTTTCTAATATTCCCCTCCATTTGGAGGGGATGTATTTCCTCCACAAAAAAGGAAATAAAAAAAACATCAGCAACTACAGAGCAATTTTATTGTAATCAGTGCCATACAAAGTTTTTCCAAAATATTGTTAAATAAAATATAATAAAAAAAGAAATCGGAGTTTATCAAGGTGGATTTAAACTTGGAAGAAGTGCAGAGCAAATATTTAATCTAAAACAAATTTTACTATACCAAAAAAATTAAGAATCCAGAATTATTACAATTTTTATAGATTTAAAAAAATGTACGACTCCATCCACAAGGAATCTCTACTTAAAATCTTTGAAGAATTTAAAATAAATCACAGGACAAAAAACTTTATAAAAAAAAAAAAAACATTAACAAACACAGAATCATAAGTGTAATTCTTAGGGGAACTTTCAGAATCATTCAAAATTAAAACTGGAGTAAGGCAAGGAGATAGATTGTCTCCTATTCTCTTTAATTGTGTCATTGAAAAAGTTATAAGAGCATGGGAGAAAGAACTGAAAAAATTAAACGAAAACGTAAAAATGGGCACTAAAACTAAATTCATAAATACAAACATTCTGGTCTTCGCAGAAGATATTGCAATTTTCGCAAGATATATAGGCGAGGCTAAAATTAAATTTCTAACACTAAGAGAATGTGCAAGCAAAATTGGTCTTCAAAAAATTTCTTCATAATTTCTTATAAAAAATAGCTGGTTTTCCAGTGACAAAGAGAACAGAATTCAAACCCTTAAAATTTTCGACAACAAAGAAATAAGTAGACTTTAAAAATTTAAATATTTGGGAGAAATCATAACACCGAAGATAAATGATAAAAATAGGATGAAGAATAGAGTATGAAAAATAGAAACTTTTTATCATCTTACGAAGAACATTTACAATAAAAAATCTGATTTAAATCAGATTAAATCAGATTTAAAATCAGATTTAACTTCAAATTGAGGCACTATGAAACTGTAGTCCTACTAGAAGCACCGTATGGGGCAGAATGTCTGCTTTTTTCAGAAAAATAAATATCAAAAATAAAAAATAAGATAGCTTTATGGACCAAAATTCAAAGATGAAAAATAAATTTACAAATATACAGAAAAAACAGGGAGCTTAATCCGAAAAAGAAAATTACAGTTTAATGTACATTTACGCAGAACGAACAACCAAAGATTGACAAAATAAATATTTAATTTCTGCATAAACAGAGCCACAAATATCAACAGGTTTAAAAATATAGAAACAGATCTAAAACCATTAAACATTTTTTAGGATTTGTGTAAAGATACAGAGATAAATTTAAAACAGTGATTCGAGAATCTAAGTTTTCAGAGAGAAAGAAAGAGAAGAGTATAAACCTGAATAGATGAACACAAGAACGGCGACAACAACAGAACAAAAGAATGAAAACCTTTGGGGAAAAAAAGAAGTCAAAATTATGCAAACGTGATCCGTAGTGGTCAGAACGAAAAGAAAAAGAATTAAAACCGCCATTTTGGAATTTTTCATAAGTAAACTTTTAAAACTTATTTATTTTGAAAAAGATAATGTAGGCTGCATGTATACTACATTTCTTTAAAATACTTCGATATTTTCTTAAGATATAAGTTTTTACTGAACAAAATACATGAAATGGCGAACATAAAGAAAAAGAAGAGGGATAAAACTTTTATCCACATGAACTTTTTTGTTTATTTGATATTATAAATCAGTTCCTTTAAGTTCTTCTAACACCAACACCTCTAGGAATATTTTGTGTATTCCCATATATAACGAGATTAAACAAATCAACCGATTTTGATTCAGATCTTTAAGCAAAAATTGTCTTTTTGTAAGTTTATCGAATCATACGTTTTTTATTGAATTTTCCTAAAAAAAAGTATAGACCAAAGTAAATTAAGAGCTTTAACAGTATATCATAGGACCAAAGAAATAATATTAGGAAGATTAAAAAATATAACGAATTTTATTTAGATAGTATATCTTTTTGTCATTTTCTTGGCACATTAAACAAATAATTGATTTGCAAATCGAATAAAAATAATACATTTTTTTAGTAGAATTTTATATCTGGTTTAAAACTGAGCCATTATTAGATTAAACGAACAAAAGTTTTTTTAAGAAAAAAAAAAAGAATATTTTCGTATGAGCTTAACGAATGATAAAATAGATACATTTTTGTTATCCTGTATATTAAATTTTTTTTTTTTAGAATGAATTTAATAATAAAAATAGCCGTCATCTTGGATCTGTCAAATTGAATTTCATTAAAAAATTGATGAAACAATGTTTCTAAAACAGAGAGAATTAGCTGTTAATAAAAGCTAAGTTTCACTACAGTAACCTACCGGGTTGGTCTAGTGATGAACCCGTCTTCACAAATCAGCTGAATTCGAAGTCGATATTTCGAACGTTCAAAAACAGTTTGATGAACTTTTAAACGGATCTGAATACTAAATCGTAGATACCGGTGTTCTTTGGTGGTTGGGTTTCAATTAACCACACATCTCAGGAACGGTCGACTTTTTTTCTTTTTTTTTTCTCTCAGCTCCCCTGGGCCGGACCGACTTGTTGGTATTACGCCACCTGGGGGAGTATCTTTATACTCAAATAGGCCTTCCCGCCTACCAGCTATATACTGGCATGGCAGGTCGGCCTACCGGTAGCTCTTTTTGAGAGTAATCTTTTATTTTATATGCCCCTTTCAGACACCACGCCATACCTGGAGTGTCGTGACGTGGTATCGAAGTCTTTTCTCTATATCTTGTGTTTTATTATTAGTTTAATTAATAAAATAAAAATTGACTTAAATAATTATAAGACCATGAAGAAAGATCAATGTCCGTTTGTAAACGACCGTAGAATAGTAAACTAATTCTTTTATTATTTTCACCTAACTTTCACTAGCAATAGGCTTTATCTTTTATAAATATTTTACTAGTCATTATTTTCTTTTAAGTCGTCTTCTTAATTGTATAAAATACTATTATTTTTCTTTAATTAAATTTTTAATGTGATAGGCTATTACTTTATAATAAAATGTATAATAATATATAAAAAAAATTACGTGTGAATTTCTATGAAATATTTCTGACAACATGAGTTTAATGCAACTTCTTATTCTAAGGGAAAGATCATTAATAGTAAATACTTAATTAAAAATCTACATAAAATTTATAATTTTATAATAATTTTTATAATTGTAATATAATTTTTATTATTTTTACTATAATTTTAGTAATATATATATATTTTATTTACAAATAAATATTTTAAATTAATTTAAAAATATTTTTAATTTTAATTTATATAAGTGAATAAACGAAATTTCTATTTTATATTTTATAAATTTTTTAAAATATTCTATAAGATTTATAAACTTGATTTTTAGGATAACTAGTAGAATCTACTTCTTTTGGACACGGGTGACCTCCTTGTCACCTCCTTTTCTTATTACGCTGTTTCACTGTTACCTCTCCACTCCTAATTCCTCCAATTTTTTTATGAATTAATCACCACAGAAGCTTTTGAAGCTTGTAGTTGGGAATAAGAAAATAAAATTTTGCAGCGTATGAAAAATGCCGTGCCTGACCAGGATTTGAACCCGGGATCTCTGGATGAAAGGACGAGATTACCACTTTGCCACGAGATTGGAAATATTTTTTATTATACAATTTTAACTATTAACTAATTAAAATTGTATAACAAGGTTCTTATAAGGCGATTTATTAAAGAATTTTCGGTACTTACTTAATAACGCCACCGCAGCTACAGCTTTATTTAAAAACAAAGTAGTCAATCGGATTTCGGTGGAAAATGAGCCGATGTAGAGTGTAACATAGATTCAAAACAGTCTCTTTATTAATTTTAATAAATCGTTATTTATATTTATTTATTTTATAAATATAATTTAACCAAACTTAACCTACGCTTGCTAACCTTGACACCGTAATTTTTTGAGTATTTATTTAATAATTTTTTGAGTATTTATTTAACAAAGTAGTCAATCGAAATCCGATCGACTGCTTTGTTTTTAAATAAAGCTGTAGCTGCGGTGGCGTTAATACGTAAGTACCGAATTTTCTTAGTTATAAAATGTAAAGAAGAGCAATGTTATGAAATATTTTCATCTTCAAATAATCTATCATCTGGAATTTCATAACAATATGTTATGAAATAATCATACATATGGAATTTCATAGGCTTATTTACTCGTAAAAAATAAATCTAGGGATTTTTTTTACATTCTCTAAGGATTTAAATCCATTAAAGAATAAGGAAGATGTAGTTGTCTTGCAGTCATAATATTTGTTTTCTTAAAAATAAGTTTCCAATTACCTTTCAAAATTTTCTTCTCCTTTTGGTCTTTCTTTTGTTAATAATAAAATAAAAAATAAGAAAATGTGAATAGCAAGTTTCTTAGCTATAAATCAATAAAAGTTATATAAATATCGCTCAACCTAACTTCATGATCTGTGATAAATTATTAACTAGTAACAAAGTTTTCTAAATCCATTTTTATTCATAGCTTATCAATTACTTCTTTTCTTTTGAGGTTTTATAACTGAAAAAACTATAGACCGTAATTTGACTGATATGTCAATTCTGAAAACTTAAGGATTCCAAATTAGTTACTAAAAACATTTTCTAAATGCCTTTAAGTACAAGTACTTATTTCTAAATTAAAACAAAAAAACACAAATATTACCTTCTTCTATTATAAAAATATTACTTCGCCACATATGATTTTATGTATGATTACATTAGAAAACAACATTTTCACTGTTATAAATACAAGTATTTTGTCATTAATATATAAATTACCCTTTTTCTTTTTCTGTTTGGCCTCCAGAACAGTGGCGGCTGGCGTATAGGGACTGTGGAACTGCAACACCCTATTTCCACTTGATATTATCGATAACATTTAGTATAATGAGTCCTTTACTCTTTAATTCGTTCTTTATACTTGTATAATATATATCCTTAAGCTTCAGGTCAATAGCCATCCCCCAGTTTATGAAATAGATTCAAAAATGTTTGTATGGAACTGTGCGCATCACAGTTCCAGCGGCATGATGTTTGGCTGTTATGCGCATACGTACATAGGAGGCTGCATTGTTGCTCCCACAGTACCGACACTGGCGTACTGATAGAAGGTAGTTTGTTTTTACTTTGCGTGTGTGTGGAACGTTCCTTGCTCGTTCCCTTTTCTAGTTTAGTCGATGGAAGGAATACGAAAGCGGTTTAGTTGTTTTTTCAATAGTGATCAGAAGATGGCGGAAAGCAAGGATTATTTGCCAAATCTGTTCAAAAACATGCTTGAAGAGCGAAACAGCATTTTAATCAGTAAAAAGTAATTATGTATTTGATTCTGTATACATAGAAATTTAAATTAAGCACCACTGGACTATAGTGTTTTTAAGCGGACATTTTATTAAGTTATTATTTAAAAATACTAAAAAATATTTTCTGTATTGACATTTTATTATTTATTCGGTTAAACCGAATACGAATTTTAAGCACAATGTGTTTAAAGACATATCATATTCTTCAATGCGATAAAGTGTAGAATTACATTATTATCCTGCTTCCAGCTATTCTATTGGATTCATTTTTTTTCGGTTCTTTTATTTTTCAGAAAACAATAATCATGACCTTCAAAAGATCCAAAAAAAAAATTTTCTGGAGCAGCACCTCCATTAATTTTAGTTACAAGCCACTATAGCTCCAGAACCACCGTAAGGTATTACTTTAGAGGATGAATGAGAATGACAAGTATGAATGTAAATGAAGTGTAGTCTTGTACAGTCTCAGGTCGAACATTCCTGAGATGTGTGGTTAATTGGAACCCAACCACCAAAGAACACCGGTATCCATGATATAAATGAACCTAATTCCTTCCATGTGTACGGAACTTAAACTCATGAAATATTTCTGAAGTAAAAAACGACCTTCAATTTTTATTAAATTTTTACGTTTTGACCCTATTCATCTCATTAAGAAAATCACATTTCTGCATTTATTTGTAAATGAAAAACAGTATTATTTATTTTTCATAATAAAAAATAAGCTAGTATGTACTTATGTACGCACGTAAGAAGTTATACTTATTTGCGTGAATAAAAAAATAATTTTTTTTACGCATTCAAACAAACTTGAACCGAGTTAAACGATCGATAGACGACATTAAATACCATGAATAAAAGTTTGAATAATTTTATAGAGTCTAATGAAGTATTCGTTGTCATATAAAACAAAGTTCATCGAATATATTTCGATTAGTTTAGTTCCATTAATTCTTCGGATGACGATTGAATAGGCACGAGGGTTATCAGCGGCTAATGATATGAAAAATATGATACAAATAGTTTTATTTTGTAATAACGTATTTTATCAAATATTTTGTTTTTTGTAAATTTAAAATTATTTATGCTAAATCAAGAATTTATCTGACATGTGCTATTTTCTGTCATTAAAAAATATAGTTTTATTCATAAAAAATAATTCTTACATAAATATAACCTCAAATCTTGATACACAATTTTCACAAAAAAAAAAGAAGTAAATATACGCTGCAATATAAAGTTTTATGATTATGAATAACAATATTCACAGTTTAAAATATCTGTCTTCAGAAATCCGTGTATATAAATATATATTTATTACGATTCAATATCTGTTATTTTTACAACACGTGCTAATCACATAATTGCATTGAACACCGACTGAATTAAACACTACACGCATGTGCGTGCAAACTGTTCCACTTGGGCCTGCGCAAATCTTTATGGTGTGTTACATTGGCGCGCGCAACTTCCATAACTTGCTGAAAATACACTTTGATCAGTTTCTCCTAACGCGCCAAAAGTATAACTTGAAAAATAAAAATGTTATTAAAATACAATATGATTTCGTATACTCGTATAATTCTTTGAAAAGGCAGATGTTTTTAGGTACGATAGTATCAGTTTTAATCAACCATACAATAGTAAAATTTTTTTTTCCTTTAAGCTCACTCTCATGTAATATTTTTAACAGTAAGAAAGTGATATTTTTCACTTTTTAATTTTCTAGGATTTGAATCTAAAAATAATAAAATATCAGTTAAAATTATGGTAAAAATCCGAGAAAACGTTTGTGTTAGCATCTTATTTTATTTTATTTTATTTCCCAGCTCATCATAGCTATACTGTTTGCGAAGGTCATGCAAATATATAAATATTTGTTTTATTCCACAACTAGTATATTTACAATCGGTTCCTTAAGTGGAACCATAAGTAAATCGTTTGATAATAAGCACATGATAGGGAACTCCCATAATAAGTCAGCCATAAAGTTATCAGTAAGCAGTAATCTCAAAGTTCATTAGTAGAGAATATATCTGTCAACACTTCGCAGTCCATGTCAAAACAAACAATTAATAAATAAATAAATAGTAAAAAAAAAAAAAAAAAATACAATCGGAATTTGTTTATATAGCTTTATTGATATTAAATAAATTATCTTAATTTTCTACATAGTTTCCTTCAACAGAAATACATTTTTACATGACTGCTCATAAAGGAGCGTAATGTACTTTTAGGGTGTATGTTTGTTCCACCGTAGCAGCTCAACGGTTGAACCGATTTAGATGGATGATTCAAAGAAACGGGAAATTTAGAAAATTAAATAACGTTAAGGAAAATTTTTTTTTAGAAAATGAATTTTATTTCGTGTAATTGCACAAATGTTGCCATTTTAGGATACATACATTTTAGTTTATTTTTTAAAGATGATATCTTGCAGGTGATCTCTTCTTCTACGTAAACACTCACGAAGTCTCTTCGTTAAATTGTTCACGGTTTGACGTAACATCTCAACTGGAATTTCCGCAATTGCTTCTCGGATCTTTGCCTTCAGTTCTTCCGTTGTAGCAGGTCTACTGTGGAACACTTTGCTTTTAAGGTGACCCCACAAAATGTAATCGCAAGCTGAGAGATCAGGCGATCTGGGAGGCCATCCAATGTCACCATTTCGTGAAATGACACGTTGTCCAAACAATCGGCGTACAGCTGTCATCGATATTCGTACAGTATGTGACGTTGCTCCGTCTTATTGAAACCAGGCTGTGGTAAGAATCGGTGGAAATCTCTTTTGTTGTTCTACAACAAAGGTATCCAGCACGGCTACGTAACCAGCCGACGTCACTGTAATCGCAAGACCGTTGTCATCCTCAAAAAAATAAGGGCCTATAACACCGTAAGATGACATAGCACATCACACGGTCACTTTCTGGCTGTGCAACGGACGGTGGTGTAGCTGCGTAGCATTTTCTTGTGCCCAGTATCTGAAATTTTGCTTGTTAACAAATCCACTGAGGTGGAAATGCGCTTCGTCTGACATCCACAGTTCGTGAAGAAAATCTTCGTTATCATTTATCTTCTGAAGCATTACATTACGTACAACTGCATCGTTCGGTTTCAGTTCCTGGACGATCTGCAACTTGTATGGATGGAATTGCAAGTCCTTCACTAACATTCTTCGAACACTTGAATTATGCAATTGTAAAGATGCTGAGAGACGACGGATTGACCGATGTAGACTTCGCGTGACAGCATCTTGTAAAGCTTGAACATTCTGTGGTGTACGGACGGTTCACTCACGGCCTGGAGGTTTCTTTTTCATTGCCGAACCGGTTTCCTCAAAATTAGATATCCATGTTTTAATTGCATGTACTGATGGAACACGGTCGTGCTGTCCCAGATTAAAATGACAACGAAATTCTCTACGCGCTCCCTCCACACTGTCATTGTTTTTTTAAAACGCTTTAATAGCAAGTGCACGTTGCGCACCACTCCAAGGATCCATGACAACTAAATGGCAGGTTAGGTTAGAGAGGCTGGCGCCACTTATCAAGTGGTACCAATCGCCCACGGCTACCAACACAACTTTCAAAATTTCCCGTTTCTTTGAATCACTCTGTATATATATATATATATATATATATGTATACGTGGTGTTTCGGGACGTATTCGCCGAATTTCAGCAACTGATTCAGGACACCAAAATTAACAAAAACGTCCATATCGACATAAGTCCTAATTTTGTTTTGTTTTCTTTTTGGATGCCATTTTGTGATTTTTAACAAAAAAATTGTTTATCAGGAATGGGTAAACCTATCTTAATTTAATTTGGCATATGTAAGACTAGTATATTGTTATCTACACAAAAAAAAATTTCAAAACGTCACCCTCAAAAATTTCAAAATGGCGGCCATCTTAATTCTTTAATCTTCAATACCTTTGTAATTATTTGTTAAATATAATTTTTACTTATTACAAAATTTATTAAGCATTTCATTTTGAACAAAATGAAACGTTATTTGGAAAAATCCGTTGACAAAAGACCAAATTATTGCAGACAACTAACCCGGCAGTAAGCTTTCGCAATGTAATGTAAGGTGATAATTTTTATTATTATTTATCTATTTTTATTAATTTACTATTATTATTAATAATTTTTATTATATTCAGTAGAGGAAACAAAAACAGGCAAAAAATTATCAGCTCCATTACGGTGCGCAAGCGTACTGCCGGGTGAATGGTCTGTAATAATTCGATTGTTTGTTCTGAATTTTGCTGAAGTTCGGCGAATACGTCCCGGAACTCTCAGTATATGTTCAAGTAAATAAAAAAAAATTGAAAAAATTATACTATATACAAAATTGTCACCCGCACGCTCTTTAATTATCCTATATTAGTAATTATTCTATATTAAAGAGCAATGTTTATCAGCAATATTTTTTTGGCAGTTTTGTATTTTTAATTTCTAATATTTATCTCTTGTCTTCGCTGGACAGGTAGCTTCCTGATCACCTCAACAAAAAAATAATATGGCTGCCCTAACAACCAACTGCGCGCATAATGTTCGACTGCGGCATCGTCTTCGAATATTTCCCCTCCTAAAACTTCTTTCAGCAAATAAAACATGTGGAAATTATACTCGTATACTTCTATAAGGTTACTGATGTATCACATTAAGTATATATTTTATGTACCCTTATCTTTTAAATTTTCAGTTTTATAAACTTTTCTAATTTGATTTGACTGATTTGGGGTTTTTCTTACTGCGTTATAGTATGACATTAGTAAAGAAGTAATTGATAAACTGCAAATAATAATTGCCTTAAATAATTTTATTATTTGGTTAGTTTATAGATAGTATCATGAAGTTAAGCTGAGCGATATCTATAGAAATCGTTATTGTATTATAGGCAAGGATTTTTATTTAATTTAAATTTTTTCATTTTGTTTTTCATTATCAACACCACCCTCTATGAATCATGAGACCTTGCCGTTGGTGAGGGGGCTTGAGTGCTTAGTGATACAGATTAGCTGGACCGAAGGTGCAACCATATCGGAGAGGTATCTGTTGAGAGCCAGACTAAGGAATGATTCCTGAAAGAGGGCAGCAGTTCTTTCAGTAGTTGTAAAGGGCGTGAGTCAGGACGACTTAAACGGCCATATCAACATCACTCAGTCCTCTGAGTACTGCGCAGCTGAAAGCAATGGAAAACTACAGCTGCTTTTTTTCCAAGAAAATGTAGCTCTCTGCATTTTCATATAGCAGTGATGGAGACGTCTTCCTTGGTAAAATATTCCGGAGGTAAACTAGTCCTCCGTTCGGATCTCCGGTCGGGGACTACTAAGGAAGGGGTCACCAGAAAATTAAAAAATAACATTCTACGAGTCGGGGCGTGTAATGTTAGAAGTTTACGACTAGCACTAGATAGGGAATCTTGGAGAGCTGCATCAAACCAGTCAAATGACTGAAGACAAAAAAAAATTATCAACACAATTCTTTTAAACATTTTTTACAATAATTTTTTTATTTATGCAAGAAAAACAACAGATGATGATCCAGTCATAATCATAATGAATTTTATAGTTTTGAAATATCTCATACCTGACTGGGACTCGAAACCAGAACCTTCGGATGAAAGGCAGAGACGCTCCACTACCGTTTGGAGATCGGTAGAATGATATAGTATAATTAATAAAAATATTATTATTATAATTTTATTGTAGTGTTATTTTTCTTTTAATAAGGCTTTATGAGAATGAGAATATCAATGATTATATTAACGAATAGAAAATAAATATATACAATCGTTGGTTAATTATTTTTTATTTTTTATTATACCGCTCTTCTATGGTCCACTGAGTACTGAGTACATTTTATCGTCATTTGGATTGTTTATGTTGTAGCTAATTCTGTTTTTTCTCCTTTAAAATATGTTTATTGGAAGTAGACGCAAAAGTCTGCGTAAAATTTTACTATTGGCTATGAGGTTTAGTATTTCGTAATTTAGATAAATTTTTAATTAATAGTTGGTGGAATCCTATAAATTTATTCATGATTAGTCGGTGTATTTATGATTCAACGGGTAACTAATTTAGAAATGTGTGTTATATATAATAAGTTTATTAATGCTGACGCAGTTTAAACGGAAATCGTTGTAGAATTTCAACGTTTGAATTTGCTAATTCCAAGATATTTTCCCGATTTAAGATTGAAATTTGAACATTTGTTAAATATAATATATATTTCCCTTACTTAGTTGAAGCAATATATATAACAATCAGCAGAAGAGAATACGTTAATTTGTTATTTACCTTTTCTGTTCCAGTTTTTATATGACTGTGACTCATGTAGAGCATCTGAAATGAAAGAGGCATTAATAAATAAATGCTCTTTTCTCTGAGAGTAATAATATTCATTATACAGATCCTGCACACAGTTCCTGAATGAAAAGAAACAAAGATGTTACTTTTAGAATTGAATATTACTTACATTTCAGCAGGTTTGGCGTGCTGATATTCAACTGTATATAAGTAAACAAAGTAACAGTAAACCACTTCACTCCTCACTTTTCTGAGTAAGCGTAGCATACGATGCTTGTTATACTTGAGAATAGTTATATCATTTGGAGAGTGATTAGTAACTCATATAATATTACCTATACCTATTAAGTTAAATACTTTTAATACGCATACAAAAAATACCAGCGGTTTATCTTTGTCTAGGATGAGAACACTTTTCTTTTACGTTTACCGTTTTTTTGTCTAAAGTTAAACTCAATTGTTCATGTCAATATTACTAAGATATATTTGTAAAAAGTAATACATAATTTGTATAGTCAGAAAATGTTTTTAACTTAATACAGAGTTGAATTTATGCAAACGGTAATTATTTTTTTGATGATGATATAGTAATTCTAGCTGAGAGTAAAAAATATTTAGAAGAAACAATGAATGGCATGGATGAAGTCCTACGCAACAACTACCGCATGAAAATAAATAAGAACAAAACGAAAGTAATGTAATATAGTAGAAATAATGTAGATGAACCACTGAATATAAAAATAGGAAGAGAAAAAATTATGGAGGTAGAAGAATTTACTTATTTGGGAAGTAGAATTACTAAAGCTGGACGAAGCAGAAGCGACATAAAATGCCCAATAGCCTAGGAGAAACGAGCTTTCAGTCAGAAATATAATTTGCTTACATCAAAAATTAATTTAAACGTCAGGAAACATTTTTGAAAGAATATGTTTGGAACGTAGCTTTATATGGAAGTGAAACGTGGACGATCGGAGTAGCTGAGAAAAAAAGATTAGAAACTTTTGAAATGTAGTGATCAGGAGAATGTTAAAAATCAGATGGGTGGATAAAGTGACAAATTAAGAGGTGTTGCGGCAAATAGATGAAGAAAGACGTATTTGTAAAAAAATACATAAAAGAAGAGACAGACTTATAGGCCACATATTAAGGCATCCTGGAATAGTCGCTTTAATATTGGAGGGACAGGTAGAAGGAAAAAAATTGTGCAGGCAGGCAACGTTTGGAATATGTAAATCAAATTGTTTAGGGTGTAGGATGTAGGGGGTATACCGAAATGAAACGACTGGCACTAGATAGGGAATCTTGGAGTTGCATAAAACCAGTCAAATGACTGAAAACAAAAAAAAACAAAAAATGTTTTAAAAATTTCAGACATTTTAATTAATAAATGAATAAAGATTTTCTTAAGTTTGTAATTCTAATTCGATAAAAATTGGTTTTACAATTCTTATAATAATTATAAAATAATATTCATTTTTACAAATGCGGAGAATTAAATTTTAAGCTCTATGTAAATGGCAAAATTTTTATCGACGTAATTGCCAGCATTTCAAAAATGAAATATTCTTTATTTTCATATAATTGTACTATTTTAAATTTTTATCGTATTTTCGAAGAGTAGTACTTATCGATGTTATGAAGAGTGAACACATATTTCTTCATATGAGTGTTTATGAGTAAAAGAAATAAGTTATACTAACAAGTTGTCTTTATCTTGGAAGTAAATTTACATTTGTTGTTACATTTTAGATCATAAAAAACTGTGTTACATTACAAAATAGAGGATATAGGAAATAAACAAGGTGATATGAATATAAACATATCAATATACGCACATATTTAAAACATTGGTTTAATTGTAATATATATGTGACCCACATATATCACTTGATTTCCTTGATTAGGTGGACAAGGTATTGTCAAGGTTAGTAGGTTATATAATATTGCTATCATCGATACTATTTTATTGTTATCATTGTCAATAGGAAAACCAGGACTGTCTATTTACAAATTAACTGTTACAAAATTAAATTATAACGAAAATAATAGGATATAAGATAAAATGTATTTTTATATTATGTATTTTTATCGTGTTGTATGATTCTATTACTAATACATAAAAGTAGGAATAATTTTATCAGTATTTTTTCGACTTCAAGAAAAAAATTAAAAAACCATTTAACTAGCCGATAACATTTTTTTAATATGTAATTAAATTATAAGCTAAGTAACCTTAAATTTTTATCTAAGGTTAAATTAAAACATTAATAATAAAGATTACATGACCTTTCAATGATTAAAATATTCCAATTAAAAAAATAAAATAAAATAAAATAATCGTAAGAAATTAAGATGAAGAAGCTTATTTCGGAATAAAATAAATTACATGATTAAAAAATCAAATGTAATAATTTCATTTAACTAACCGGTAGTGTTAGAGAAGCGAGGTCGCTTCGGTCGCAGGACCATCTAGTCAGGATCACCATGGTCCAGGTCAGCGCAAGCGAGTCCTGGAGCCGACTCTAGGGCCACAGAACTCGCTTCACTCGCCATTACCGACTGTCCAGGACCCCTGGAGTGTTTGTTTCTCGTTGTTGTGAGAATAATACTAATAAATAACATTAAAGTATTTGGGCTTTATAGAAACCTGAAAAAGAGACTAAATGACAAATGACAATTGTAGCAGCTATAGTAACTAAAGTACACAGACCTTTGACGCTGAAAGATTCACAATTATTTCTGTTGCCATGGTGACAAAAGTTAATTTTTAATTGTTTTTCTTTAATGAATTTTTTGAAGTGACAACTTTACCCTGAAGGGGCGCTAGGGTCTCTGTCTATAGCTTAAAACTTTCCTGGGAGAGCACGAATGCATCTTGTAAATTTGAAAGCAATTGGTCGGCCACATCTATGCGCTTCGACAAACTTTCGGCTTTATGTATAACATTTATATTAGTTTTACAAATCATACAAAATTTTATTGCTACATCAGACTTTGAATCAAAAAGAAAGAAAATTAAAATTCCATTATTATCATTTTTTTTATGAGTAATTAAAATCTAATTTTTATTAAACTTTAAATCGATAAACTGAATAATAGCTTATTATTACAGAGAGATGATTGTTCCAAATTGCTAAAATGGTTTGGAACTCTTACTATCTTACTGCAAAGAATTGGAACTTTTTTGAGCATGTTCGTCGGGCTCCGAATTTATTATGCTCTTTAATCAGTTTTCGTTAGGTTTTTTGATTACGTGTGGTTTGGTGTATTAAAGAAGTCTGTCAGTGTAATTTTAATGCAAACATTACAGCAGAACTTATTTATTGAGTTTTTTCTTATGTTTAGTCACTGGTGTGTGCTGACGTATTGGTGATAATACGAATATATAAATTTGTCACTGTTTTGTTTTTTTGTGTTGTGAGTAAAGTGTTAATTCAATTATAAATACGTTTAGCGTTTATATTTTTACTTAGGAATATAATTGTTGCTTATCTGGTCTTTTCGCACGAAGATGTTTTTAACTTTGTTCATTTGCTGGATGAGAACTAATCTTCGTTTAACTAAAAACCGTTTTTGAGATTGGGTTTTAGGCGGGAACTCTTTTTCCGATTTTTCAGGAACACCAAAACGGAACTAAAGCAGGCTGAGCAGGAACTAGATAGTTTCGTTGCGGAGCTTAGTAGTTTAAAATACGTAGTAATTTACATCGACTGTAGCACTGATGAGGAGGCGATTAGGCAAGGTCTCGCTTCAGCAATCGGATCCGACGAATCTTTTAAGTTATCATCGGTGAAACCGGCTTTTGGTGACACGAAGAATGCGTCGCTCATTATTTCTACTCGGGCGGCTAAAGTGTTGACCGCACAGAGGGAAGAGCAGGAACGATGTTTTAAATGCTAGAAGCCTGGAAATATTACTGCTAAGTGCCAGGGACCTGACCGATTTATTTTTTAATTGTGGTAAAGCGGGCCAAGAAAGATAACAGCGCCCCTATCAGTCGATGTATGCCCTACGTGGTGTTGAAGGACATAGGATTGGAAAGATCTGCAAAGGTTGTGAATGATCCTACAAATCAACTGCAAGAGGATTCACGCATCAATGGTCGCCAAAATAAATGTTGGGAGGTGGATTTTAGTAGGGTTATTGACTTATTCTTAGTGTCCGAACCTAACATCTCCAAAGTGGAGGCCGATTGTTGGTTGAGTGATATGCAGAAGAACGCTACCATTCATATAATCGAGGGGGCATATCGTTGTTGCGTATCGGTGAAGCCGATGGCTTTGTATGGGTTGATGTGGGGCAGCTGGTGGTATTCAGCTGCTACTGCTCATCCAACGTCTCTGCCGCTGACTTCTGTGTGTTTTACTGACGGTCTGTTTACCAAGATTAAGAGGTGTAGAGGCCGTATAGTTGTGATTACTGGGGATTTCAGTGTGAAGTCTCGTTCCCGGGATGGCGTGACAATCCCATAGGCTTTGCATTGAACGATTTTATGAGTGCGGCGGGGTTGGTTTGTCTTAACGACGACCGTCTTCCTACATTTGAGACAGCAGGTGGTCGTTCGTGGATTGATCTGACTCTCGTCAGTGTGATCATGTGGGTAGCGTCGAAAAATGGAACGCTGTCTCTACGAGGGTGAGGGGCATTATCGCTGGAATGGTGGTGGAAGCGTAGGCAGGGGTCAGCCTGCGAGGGTAGGAGACGCCTGTCCACGTATCGACATGGTTGTATGTTCTCCGTTGATGGCCGTGGGACTTCACTGAGTTCTAACTGCCTCTTTAAGTCCGACAATTACGCTGCTCTCGTCATGACGATGAACATTATCGCGGAGAGGAGCAATGTGGGATGGAGGGACAGCCTGTGATAGGAAGGGTGCGTTCGACTGCACCTGGTTATGGATGGGCGTAGTCCGTTGATCCCCGTGGGACTCCGCTATCTCGCCGTCTCCTCCTTCTGGCTGTCAATCCTGTATCTGGAGACTAAGTTATGCTTTTTGGCGGGTCCGGTCTTCGCGTGCTACCGAGGGGGAGGGGTTTAGTTGGTAAGAACTCCTCTCGCCAACTAAACTCCTGCTTATAGAGCTTGGAGAGCTATTCCCTCCTCCAAGGAAAATAAAGAAAGACAAATAGTGGAATGGAAAATTATAAGCCATTTTATAATTATAAGTATTTACTGTATTCTACAGCAATGGAATTAAAAATTACTTTACAGGATCATTTACTAAGAGATTTTACAATGTCAATTAAAAAAATATAAAATGCAGAATTATAAAATTAATAATAATGAAAAAATTGATATCGATAAATAGATATGATTTTGTTAATAGTTAATTCATACAAAATATGATAAAAGTACGTCTTGGGTGACACGAGTATATTTATATTATTTCTCACGCGAGTTCCTAAGAACAGTTAATAATAATTATAATCATAAATATACGAGTATTAAAAAGCTAACAGCAAGGTTGTAATACTTTCCTGTCATTGATTATTTATTATTATATAGTGGACAAATAATAGTACTTGAAAAACGTTACCTAAGATTTATTTTTTGTCGTGGGCAGTAATACACGATGAAGTTTTATTGGAAAATTATCATTACATGTTTAAATAAACAAAAACCGTTTTAAAAATTCAAGAAAGCGGAATCTTTTAATTTATTTCTGCTTCTCTACCTTCTAAGAAAATTGCTTGAGTTTACTACGTTTACTATTACAAGTGGAAGAAATAAAAAATTCACTATAAAATATACACCAAATAAAAGATTATCTAAGATTTCTTTTCTTTTTTTTTTGGGGGGGGGGGGTTGAATTAGGGTGAAACTTTATTCTATCATTAATACTAAAGGTTTATTATATAAAATTTTAATAATATTGAAAGCTCAGGCGAAACGAGCCTTCAATCAGAAATATAATTTGTTTACATCAAAAATTAATTTAAACATCAGGAAAAATTTTTGAAAGTATACGTTTGGAGCGTAGCTTTATACGGAAGTGAAACTTGGACGATCGGAATACCCGAAAAGAAAAGATTAGAAGCTTTTGAAATGTTGTGCTATAGGAGAAGGTTAAAAATCAGATGGATGGATAAAGTGACAAATGAAGAGGTGTTGCGGCAAATCGATGAAGAAAGAATCATTTGGAAAAATATAGTTAAAAGAAGAGACAGACTTATAGGCCAGATATTAAGGCATCCTGGAATAGTCGCTTTAATACTGGAGGGACAGATAGAAGGAAAAAAATTGTGCAGGCAGGCAACGTTTGGAATATGTAAAACAAATTGTTAGGGGTATGGGATGTAGCGGGTACACCGAAATGAAACGACTGGCACTAGATAGGGAATCTTGGAGTTGCATAAAACCAGTCAAATGACTGAAAACAAAAAAAAAAAAGTTAAAACTCTAAAAAAATAAAATAAAATATTAATTTAAAAAATACTTTGGTCGGTTCTCGCATTTCCAGTATTGTCCGCAGTGTTTTTTTTTTTTTTGGTCGCTTGTACTACTACTTTTCCTAGAAAAGGTTAAAAAATGCAATAGATGAAAATATAGCTTATTTCGATTTTTGGGGAACGGGAAGTTTTGGGACAAAATATTTTTAAAAATGGTAAGAAACAACAGGCACGCATGCACTTAATATAAAGTCGGGTTCCGTTTACGAAATTTTGAGAAAATTGACACATAGGAAACCCCCCTGGAGATATTAATCCAAAAAATTTCCAACAAACAGTCCCATACACCCGAGTTTTTGTAGAAAATTTCATCATAATCGGTTTATCCAATCAAAAGTTGTTAAACTTCAAAAATGCCAACAAACGTAGATGCAAATATTACCTCTGTTTTTTTTGGGGGGGGGGGTTCCTAGTTCACTGTTTTTTTCCTAGGTTCCTAGGGTTCCTAGGGGGGGTTCCTAAGTAGGGTTCCTACTTCAAAAAACCTATACCCTATTTTTTGACTTATAACCATACGAAATCATACAAATCGACTTTTCGTGGTATAGCTCTATGATGCTAGGAAAGTAAAAATGGAACTCTTAAATATCAGGAATTTTTTTACTACGTACCTCCGCTCAAGCCCGGCTATGCCGTCCCCCCCCCCCCCCCGACAGGAACCGGGTCTCGGTCTTTATGCCTTTTCGGCTCTAACCGCTGTGACCAGCACAGGGGGCGCACGAACCCCCCGAACCAGCCCCGCCGGCCGCGTCTAGGTCTTTTCTTTCCCCGCGATTTCTCCCCTGGAGTCCCCATCCCCTCATTGAAACCCGCACACCAAGGGATGCAGGCTCTCAGAGACGGGGCTGTCCACCCTTCCCTATCACCGAATACGCCCACGGTTCCACCGTCTTGACTCCTCTTCTTTGGTTCCAAGAACTGTGCTAGCAAAGTTTTTGAAAACATTCCAATTTTGCTCGTTGACTAGCGCCCACTCAATTATATTGTTAGCGTCCAAATTGTTGTCTACAATAAATTGTCTATATTGTCCCCACCTCCAGCAGTCAAACAACCGTGTAATTCATATCGTCCACCTCCTGGCAGTAGTCGCAATAAGGCGTGTCTCTTCTGCCAAATCTTTTAAGGTAGTGTCCAAAACACCCATGACCGGACATAAGTTGTGTAATATAAAAATTTACTTCACCATGTTGGCGGTCCAACCAAGCATCCAGATTGTGTATGAGCCTTCTGGTCCAGGCCGCCACAGCAAACTACGGTCACCAGATCATCACGTCACTCTACGTCACAAGTTGCTCCCTCGAGCACTGTACGTAGCGTCAAGTAAGCAGTCTACACTCATACCTGACCCAAGGCGGTCGTGGCAAGATGAACTCTCTCAATTCTTGTTCGGATGAACATTATTTTTAGTTCTATTTAGCTTATGTTTACTATTAAAAGTTAAGTTATAAGTTACAAGTGTTATGTTACAAAATTCTTTTAAACCGCCAAGACGGCGTACAATTAAACAATCCTTCAGTAATCAATAAGGTGTTGTCTTCATTCATCACCTATGAACACATACAGTCCACCCTCGCTCTAAAATCTACCTCAACGCTGTTGAACAAGGGCGTCCCGTCGACGTGATTTTACAGTATAAAATAATTTAACTATAGCAAAAAGAACGGATTTTTTCCGTAATTATTTTTGAAAGGATTATTTCTACAAAGTGTGTAATTTTTTCTCTTATATTATGGTATCTTGGACACGGATAGTTCTGGAGAACTTTTATAAACTAAGCTATTCTTGTTGTAGCAGAAGTATTATTTCTTATGTAACATTTAATCCTTAAATAAATATCAAAATCAGGGAAACTTCAAAAACTAAAGTGTTAACCAATGATCGATCAAGAATGAAAATTTAATTGAATATATTGAAAAAATTTATTCAACATGAGATAAATATTAAAAATTAAAAAACATGACTGCCAAAAAAAAACATTGCTGACAAACATTTCTCTTTAATATAGGATAATTAATATAGGTGACAATTTTGTGTATAGAATGTGCATAGATTAATTTTTTTTTCAAATTTTAAAAATTTATTTAAATATATATATACCCTATGACGCTCCCGGTAACGTAAGAATTCTAACACGGGATCCATATCTAAATCGGTTCAGTCGTTGAGCTGCTACGATGGAGCAAAAAAACATACATACATACTAAATACATTACATTCCTTTTTGGAAAAAAAGTATTTCAAGAATACATAGTTTTATTAATGTCATTAACATAAAAGAAAATATATAAATCACATTAATAAATGACACCTTTTCATAAGTAATAAGTAAAAAGATCACCAGGTCATCTTTTACTTTTTCATAAAAAAAAAGCAGGAGGTGTTTGCATCACGTCACCACTCTAGCGTTACACGCAGTCCTCACGGGAAGCCCATTATTACTAAGCAGATTAAATTTAAAAAAAAATTATTTAATACTATTTTATTTAACGTAAATTTAATTCTATTTTTTGCAATATTATTCATTCAGTTCAAATCCAGCTCCCGCAGCGATAGAGGATCACAATTCACATAACTTTTTGCTTCATCCGGCAAATCCCCCCTCACACACACACACACACATATATATATATATATATTATACGAGTATAGATACATATTTATATAGTTTATAACACGCCCGGTAACGTAAGGATTCTGAAGCGGGATCACAATTTAAATCGGTTCAGCCGTTGAGCTGCTACAAAGGAACAAAGAGGACAAAAATATTTAATTAATTAAAATTTAATTTGGCTATAACTCTGGAATCAATGAAAATATGTACCACTTATGATATATCGTTGAAAAGCTCTCAATGAGAGCTTATTACTGCATTTAAAAAAAAAGTCTAAAATTCAAATTTTTTTGGAATTTTGGGCTTTTTTGGACACTTTGGTTCAGTCGATTACAATTAAAAAGGGATCTGCACAACTAGATGTTACAACAGTTCTAAATCCAAAATTTCAACATCCTACGGCTAATCAATCGTTTTTGAATTATGCGATAAACATACGTACGTACAGACGCATGCCGAAACTAGTCAAAATGGATTCAGGGATGGTCAAAATGGATATTTCCGTTGAAATCTGAAAACCGAAATCTTTTGTTAAAACAATGCTTCCTTTATTTAGTACAAGAAAGTAAAAATTATTCATGGATTGCTTTGTATAATAAAAATCAATCTGAATCATCGAATAATACTGGGAATCTACTTAAAACACTAAAAGTCTATTTAATACAACTAGATTTTTTTGTAACTATATAAGTATTCTTCATTAAACAAAGATGATCAGTGTAAACTGTATGTATGCCAAGAATTATTTCTGAAACTATTAATTTTTCTAAGGAAATGACTATTTATACTTCTAAGATAATGGTGATAATTATTTATTTTTAAATTAATTCTCGTTTGAAAGGATTTCAATACTTGTAACGATAACAATCATCAGAGGTGGGTAAATTGAATTAATAGATGATAAATAAATATTAAAAGATAATAAAATTAGTAATTATTTTACAGTATAATTTAAAAAACAGTTTAGTATATTCTTTACAGAAGTGAAATTTACAATTGGTCCATATTATCTGTCTACAAGTAATCCACCTGAATGAATTATTTGAAGACAAAAGTGAAATAATATTTGATTCACAATATATATTTTTTTTTAATTAAAAAAAAGTAAGAAAGTCGATGTTCACAATAAAGTTTTTTTTACAATATAGGTGTAGAAGATTGAAAAAAATTATTTTCCCATAAAAATAATGTACGAGTACTTTAAAGTAATATGTACATGAAAACTAAATTACAGAGTTGGTAAAATAGATAAATTTAAATATCACGAAGATTTAGATATTCAAAATATGAACACACATCAGCATTAAATAGTAATAATATCATATCAATGCTACGTGTTAAAATGGTATGGATTTCAAAATATCTATAATTTCAATGTAAGACAAAAAAATATATAAAGCGTATGTTACTACGGAAATGAATAATTAAAAAATTTAATTTATTATTTTTATTTACTCGTATCAACAATTGAAGTCGTTAGCGACTCATCAATATCTGTGTGAATGTACCGGTGAACGTAAACATGATGATCTAGAATTCAAATCGGAATACAAGGAACTACCTTTGTTAGGATTTGAATCTTAAAACTCCCGACTTCGAAGACAGCTGATCTACGACAGGTTTTACCACTACTTGTTAATTAATATGTTCATTTTTTAAGGAGTGGATATAATTTTTTTATATACAATTATTTACTTTAGTGGTTCAATTAACCACACGTCTCAGGAATGGTCGGCCTGAGTCTTTACAAGACTACACTTCATTTAAATGTCATAATATCATTGTCATTTAATTGGGCCGTGGAGGGGTTGCTTACTGTTCATTAGTTTTGAACAGAACAACGTACATATTAGAAAAATAAAAAATAAATACAATTATATTTTTCTTAGTTATTTTCAAATTTTACCAATTTTTTTTTAGAAGTATAATGCAAAATCTCTTGTTTCATATATAAAATTAATAAAACAAATTTTCGAGTTAAGACAATATGCATATACGTATATGTACCAGGTGATTCAAAAAGGACTTCACTAATTTCAAACAAATAAAGATTTATTTAGATAACTTAGAGATTCGGTTAAGGTCTCACTTCATAAGTTTTGACTCAGGTCATTAGTACTGAATGACAGCGCTGTCATCAGTGTTGTTAAAAATGGATACATTTACTGGTGCAGAACGGGCTGGCTGTTGTGTTTTAGTTTCACGATTTGCAGTCAGGAATTGCAGTTCAACGTAATTTTCGTTAACTGGCATTCCACAAACTGTTTGGCGCGTATTGCGTAAACGATTGGACATAAAGCTATATAAACTAACTATCGTTCAACACATTGCAGATGGCGAGAAATTTGCTCAGCTGCAGTTTTGTGTTGAAATGATGGAGAGAACTGCAGACAATGATACATTTTTAGACTGTATTTTTTTCAACGTTTCACATCAGTGGAAAGGTGAACACCCACAACTACCGAACTGTTTTCGGTAGCGAAAACCCTCTTGAAACTTTGCAGAAGATTCGTGATAGCCTTAACGTCAATATTTTTTGTGTTCTAAGCAAACAAAGACTCGATGGCTTGATTTTCTTCCAGGAAGCAACCGTAAACGGTATCGTTTATTTGGACATACTTAACAATTTTTCAAATCCCCAGTTGACGATGACTAAGATGGACTTCATTAGTATCAGCAAAACGGGGTACCACCTCATTACCGCCTACATATCCGAGTTTTTCTTGTTGCTCGATTCCTAGTTCAGTGGACTGGTCGTAAAGATCCAATTGCATGGCCACCTAACTTCCCAGATTTGACCCGCTAGATTTTTTCATATGGGGTTTCATTAAAGATCGGGTTTATGTACCAACCACCTACTGCCTACTAATCTTGTTGAGCAAAGATTTCAAACTAACGCCGCAGCTGCAGAGGTAAAGTCCAACTTGCTGGCTACAATCTGGAATGAAATCGATTTCAGGTGGGATGTATGTCGCATTACAAATGGTAGCCATATCGAAGAAAAGTGAATGTTGGGCGACAAATTTGATGTGTTTTTCTAAGTAATGAGACCACAACCGAATCTGTAAGTTATCTCAATAAATGTTTATTTGCTTTTAAGTTTGTGAAGGCCTTTTTGAACCGTCCAATAAAACTTAGTTCAAAGAAAAATGTTGTGATCGCAAAAAAAAATTTAGGAATAAAAACTGTCATAGAAGAATTTTCTATGAAATTAATAAATGAATCTATTTTTGACTCAAAATTTTGTTTCAAAATTACTTTAATTTTACAACAACTAGACTAAATGAATTGTCTTGGAAGAAAATTTACTTTATTCCACTTCTAAAAAGCATTTTGACTGTTGCAGTGTAAACATAACTTTGAATTGAAAAATAATGTTTTTCTACAAATTATCAACAAGAATGAATCAACTAAAATTACAAATTTCATGTTTATTCATTAAAGGAAACGTTCTTTCTATAATTTCGTTTATGAAAATGTAAAAACAAACGAAAACAAGTTTTCCTTTTTGGAATGCCTAGTAGTATACTTATCAGACCAGACATTTTTTTTAAACAGAATTTTTTTAAATTATTCATATTTATATTTACAAAAAAGAGAGAAAAGTTTTTAAAACTATATAAATTTTTCACACCACCTCAATTAAGAAAAAAGTAATAAAACACTATATCAATAAAAGATACTTTTTCACAAATGGTTTTTTCATAGTTGTTTTTTTTTTTTTACCGATACATTTTTGTAAGACAATTTATATGCAGAAGTTCGAATGAGTTTTATGCAGATTTATTATGAAAGAGATTTTATAAACTTGGTAGAACAAGATAAAAACTGAGTTATTAAACATAAATTACAATTTGTTGAAGAAAAAATAAAATAACAAATATTTTTAGGTTAAAATATTAAACATTTTTAGAAAATAACATTGGAAATTATGAAACTATTCAAATAACAATTGAAGAAAAATTAACCCGATATTATTCTTAAAAAGCAGATAGGAAATTTATAGAATTCGGATAACTTTTGAGAAGATAAACTTGGTTGGATTGCTGACCTAGATCTTTAACAATGTTCGATTACTCACATCAGATTAAAAGAGTTACGTATTTTAAATAAAATCAAAAGTACGAGTATATTTTATTTAAAAATTAATTAAATATTAATTATTTTGTATTTTTTTTTTTTAATATTCAGTGGGTTTGAATGTTTTATTTAAAGCCATTTTTTCATGAAAAAAATAAAAACAAATTAATTTTTCTCAGAAGTTTTTCCCAAAGAAAATGTTTTTCTCTGGATTAAACTTCAGTTTTTATACATGTTTTTTTTATTCGTATTTTCCAATAAAGAATATAATAACCACCAGAAAATATTTGATGTGGTCAACACATGACTTTCTTGAACACCTATTAAATTTTATTTACACATTTTTTTTAAAAATAAAAAGTACAAAAAACTTTATTTCATTAAAAACTTCTGATATTTTTTTTATTATTAAAGTTTTTATTCATCGTAAATTTTTTTTTTTTTGCAATGAGGCTAATAATTATAAATAAGTTAATATATTTAAATTAAAAAAAATTTAAAAAAGAGGTTAAAAAGTCTGATTCGAACTGATGTAACTTCCCCTAACATCCAAATATTCCATTAATTACAATTATAAAAACATGAGATTGGTAACACTGCGCGTGATCTGGCAACGCTGTGTGCTACAGGTCTGTGCTAGACCGGTTTGTTCATCCCTTCACATGTTCAGTACGAGTTTCAACTCCGTTCAGCCAACACATTATTTTTGACAGCGCCATCAGTAAAGATGTGTTTTTGTTGTGTGTTTCGAAAATGGACCATAGGAATTTAGAGCAACGTTGTGCAATCACATTTTGTGTTAAACTTGGAATCCGCGAGTGTGACCTTTGAAAAGTTGAAACAGGCCTATGGGGAACATTGCTTATCAAGAGCACAAGTTTTCCGCTGGCATCATTTTTGGAATGCCGAGAATACGTTGAAGATCAACCTCGCTCAGGGAGACCTTCAACTTTAAAATCTGAGGAAAACGTTAAGCCTGTGAGAACGTGAAAACGTTACGGGTTCTTGTGAGATCAGACCGTCGTTTAACAATAAAGATGATGATGAGTGAACAGCTAAATTTAAACACTTTCACCGTACATCAAATTTTGACAGACGATTTGGAGATGCGAAAGGTTTGTGCGAAAATGGTGCCGAAAACCTCACAAAGGAACAGAAGGACAATCGAAGAAACGTGTGCGTTGATCTTCTTGAGAGGACTGACAATGACCAAGAATTTTTCAATCGTGTGATCACAGGTGATGAATCCTGGATATTTGAGTACGATCCTAAAACAAAGCGGCAAAGCGAAGAGTGTCACACTCCGTCATCTCCTCGGCCGAAAAAAATGAGCAAATCAAAGACAAAACCATGCTGATTTGCTTTTTTTGACAGTAGGGGTATCGTGCATAAAGAATTTGTTCCTCCAGGACAAACTGTCAACCAAGTATTTTACGAAGGTGTCCTTGAATGGCTCAGGAAAAGAGTGATTCGCGTGAAACCAGACACTGCAGAGAAGTGGATGCTTCATCATGACAATGCCCCGTGTCACACGGCCATTTCGAACAAGGAATATTTTTTATCTCAAAACGCATTCCTGCGGTTCCTAAACTCCCCTATTCACCCGATTTGAGTCCTTGTGACTTTTTCCTTTTCCCGAAATTGATACATTTCTTAAAAGGACGTCATTTTGGAACTCTGGAGAACATTCAAAAGTGTATGACCGACCAGTTAAAAGCCCTACCAGTTGAAGCCTTCCAGCACTGCTGCTAGGAGTGGGAACAACGACTCCGCCAGTGGATAGCTGCCCAAGGTTTGAAGGGGATAATATTGTTATTTGAAAAAAATGAAAACTTTGGTAAGTAAAAAATCAGTCTCATTACTTTTCTCACACACCTCGTATTTGGCTATAACTCTGGAACCAGTGAAAATAAGTACCACAACTTATGATACATCGTTGAAAAGCTCTCAGTGAGGGCTTATTACTGCAGTTAAGAAAAAATCCAAAATCCAAGTTTTTGGGATTTTGGGCTTTTTGGACACTTTTGGTTCAGTCGAATGAGCGAATGCAATCAAAAAGGGAGATGTACAACTACATTTTACAACAGTTCTAAATCCAAAATTGCAACATCCTACTCCTAATCGTTTTTGAGTTATGAGGAATAAATACTTACACACAAACAGACGTCACCCCGGAACTAGTCAACATGGATATTTCCGTTGAAATCTGGAAACCGAAATTTTCACGATCACTTTACTTAGACAGTGTTTAAAATTAGATAAAATATTTTTTTTATACTTAATTTTTTATAATTTTAAAACATAATTTTATCTACTTTTAATTTACAAAAATGTGTATATTTAATTTATTAGGCGTATAGGGAAGTCATGTGATGTCCACATCAGATTTAAAAAAAAAATATAAGTTAAAAATATCATCTTGGTGAATTTTTATCGTAGAATGATAAAAAAACCAAATTAAACACAATTTATTAATTATAAAATCAACAGTTAAAAAGTGATACTTTAGAGAAGTTTTCGAAAAATAACATTGTCCTTCTTTACATTCTAGCATGAAAATATAACAAAGTTATTTTAAGGTAATCGGTTTCATCAAAAGTAATATTTATTAAGGAACTTGCAAATTTTTTTAAAAAATATTGTTTTCCGTACCATAACTGAGACAATGTACTTGTCATTTTTATGTTTAGATTATATGCCCTATAATTTAGTACCGTCTCAGAAACGTAAAAAAAATTATATAATTTAATGTAGCACTCTCTCAAACACACCTATTTATATATAACATTTATGAACCTTTATGTCGTACCTTTATTTAAAAAAAAACTAATTTAGTGACACTGGGCCGAATATTTACTATTCATCTTTACTTCTTTAAATATGATTAGATTTAAAAAAAAATACATTATCATTAAAATTACGAGTATTTTTTTCTTCTTCTGACTAATTTTTAAAACTTTCACTATTACATAGTTAGTGAGGTATTTGTAAAATATATATGAAATAATATATTCTTAGACTTTAACAATTCTTTTAAACAAATCGTGACGTTACTAACTGTGAAAATGCAGTTATTTATATATGCGTCAATGTGTTGCAATTTAATAGAATTCGTCTTTACTATTTTATTATTACTATTGTATGCGTGTATTACATCTTATATTAAAATCTTCGACATCGATATGTTGTTTTTTTTTTCATTTTATAGGAATTTTAATTTTATGTTGATTATTAGCTAACAATAATATTTGTTAAGATGCTATAATAATGAAAAGAAATCCTTGCAAAACTAGTGATTTCATAACTTAAATACATACAAATAAAATTTATGGATGCTACATTCATTTTTAATAGTATGTATGTGTTAATGCAATGTTGTATATAAAGTGTTAATTCATACAAATTAAAACAAAAAAGTTTAATGCAAATAATATAATAATTCTGTATTTATATTTTATTTGATTAATAATTAAATTAAATTTATATCGTGACTAAATAAACAATTTTCATTTTGTTACGTCAAGGAATTTAAACATATTAAATTATCAAAACTACGGTATAAATATAATATGGCCAATATAATATTATCCCGGAAATATAAAATAATAATTTATTATATACGGGATTAGAGTATCATCATTTGAAAATTTTATTCATATTTTTATAAAATTTTATTAATAAAATAAATGATAATAATACTTAAAAACTTTACACATCTAACTTAATTGTATAAAAAAATTATATCTAGTAGAACTTTTTTTTTTATTGCCGATCTTAAATATTTAAATATCTTTTGTTTAGATTATCTCCCACTAATCTTTGCTTAGCCGGATTTATTGTCATAATTCTCTGACGATTAAATCCAACATTTTCAAATTTAACAATGTAATGAACCGCAGAGAGGAACGGGAGACGCTGATCTTCTGCGAGCTGCTAGATGTAGCGTTTATTTCGGAAACTCATTTTACTGATAGGAACTATTTGAGAATTAGGGGCTGTTCAGTATACACAACCAACCACCCAGATAGAACGACGTATGGGGGTACTGCGATTGTAGTAAGAAATGGCATTTCATAGAGAGTTGGACGTCTAGTTTCAAGGTATGTGTCCAGGTGTAATCTTATATGAGGCGTAGTCTTGTAGAGACTCAGGCCGACCACTCCTGAGACGAGCGGTTAGTTGAACCCCCACCAAAGTACATTTGGTATCTAGTATTGAAATCCGTATAAAAGCAACTAACCTTTACCAGAATTTGAAACTCCGAACCTTCGGCTTCGAAAATCGGCTGTTATACAACTGATTTGCGACGACGAGTTAACCACTAGGCTAGCCCGGTGGACTGACTTATTATTGTTATCTTTTTATTTAAAGTACTAAGATGTATCAAATATTTATTTAAAGATTTTCAAATTTTAAGAAAAGAAAAATTAATAGATATATAAATACTCTTAATTCAATATTTGTATTTTTGAAATGAAACCGCTATAAATGTATATGAATGTACATGTATAAAAACATTAAATGACAATGAGAGCAGTAATAGTGAAAGATTCCTTGTATTAATTTTTATTTAGTACGCTAAACAATTAATTAATGAGAAACCTGACGCTACATTTTAATTACCAGTGTTATTGAACCGGAGTAATTAGCTGAAACTTGTGTAATCATAACAATATTTGTTAAAATCTCGAACCGTTTTTGAATCCTTGAAGACCAAAAGACGTGAAATCCTTCCCTCGGATCTACAGACCTATGTCAGAAACCAATATTCAAAATTATATGAAATAAGTGGAAGTTATTTCACCCCCATTTAATTATTAATTATAGTAAAATGTATTTATATTGAATTTACACTTACTTTCTCAGTATTTATAAGAAGTAGGCTACTGCCTTGAATTAATTTAAGATGACTAATTCGGGCTGGAAGGGTTAACCATTCAACTTATCTATTTCTTTAATCTAAATTAATTAAAACTTATTAGCGTGTTCAATTAAAAAAAAATTAGTAATTATCTATATTTATAACAGTGTATATTCCTAATCTAATTACAGCAAATTAGATGAACAAAACAGTGTTTGTCTCACGTCAGTAATATTATGTTATGTGTAACCATAATTTAGCAGGTGAAATGACAGGAGTCACAAGACGTTCTCAAAATTAACAAAGCCATTCTCTAATAAGTAATCAGGCTAATTAGAGAGTGAAAAAAGAAGTGGTTTTCTATTGTTAAGCCAAAATGCGGTTCCATATCAGCATATGAAATATTTTATTTAAATAATGTAAACTAAATAAGTTTCCTACAAAAATGTGTTAATTGGATAATAATGAATAAAATAATTAAAAGATAATAATTCTCAAAAGATAAAACAATTAATAAATAAAATATTGTAACTGTAAGATAAATTCCGAAATACATGGAGCAGATATGTGAGGATGTAGCAGTTATTCACATACTAAAAGATTATTACGTGCATAGAAATGAATGTAGAACAGAATAAAGTGTAAAATAACACCAATGCACCAATAAAATTAAATTATTTAAAAAAAAAAAAATGAAATTATAAGAAACCCACTGTCCTAGTAATGCTGAATATTATATATAATATAGATTGGGTATGAAAGGTTTAAGACGAGATATCACGATTTTTGATGATTTTATTAACGATATTATCTAACATCATCTAACCTGATGATATACCATCTATTAACGGTTCAACATCTAACCTGATGCACACATACAGAATATCAGAATTCCCACTGTCTCCTCTACCTAACCACTGTACGGCGAAAACCGTTTTTTTGTCAATTTTATTTCAGACCGATTTTTTTGTCTAAAAATTTTTTAACATCATGGTATCACCCCGAAAAGTAGCTGCGTTGATTGTAACAAGATATATTTGAATCTGACTAATAGGAAAAAAGTTATGCGCGAACAAACAAAAAAAAAAAAAATGCCTTTCGGCACGCCGGAAGGCCGAGGTAGAATTCACTGGTGCCAAGTAGGGGATAAAAAAGATTCCCACTTAAAGTTAAGAAAAACGTCAAATTTACTCAATACGACAATGGTTGAATGTAAAAAAAAGTTTCACATGTTTAGCATACGACAAGCTCCATCTTACAAATCCAGCAACATTTTGGCCATCCCTTGCTGTAAGGGTTGGTCATATCAAAAATTGTTGTAGATAAACGTTTTAAATAACTTTTACAGGACTAACGACCACTTTAAACCGATTCGATACTGTGCCTATTAAGGGAGGTATGATTTTTTCTTGTCTACGAAATCCCAGTTTTTCCATCCCCTGGGCCAATGGTTGGTGATAAAAAACTTTACTTCCAACACGTTTTAGGCCCTTATCCATCGGTTATCCACTATCTTATCCACCAGTTCCATAATAGGAACTTTAAACGAATTCGATATTTTACTTAATAAGAAAGTTATAGCAATATTGTGTTTTTTCGGAAAAATCCCCCCCTAATCCGATTTTGGCCGTTAACGAACTCAAACGAGATTTTGGGACAAGTTATTTTTACGGAATAATTTTAAAGTGATTGACGCAAAATTATGGCAATTATCTTGTCCACAAATGAAAAAAAAAAAAAAAAATATATATATATATATAAACTTTTAAGCTGACGGTGGCTTGGGGGTCTGGGAGAGATGTGAAACGCGAAGGTAAGTCGAAATTTTCCGGAAGTCGAATCATGGTACCCATTACAATAGGTAGCTTTTTCTTATGAAATCTACCTAAAAACATACGGGTTGAATACAAACCTCCTTTTTTGAAATCTGTTAAAAAAAAGATGTTCTGTTAAAAATTGAGATAATGTCTACAATCATTTAATTAAAAAAGAGCTAATAAGTACATATTAAATAAACAATATTCTTATTTTTATTTATAAGAAACAGAAAATTTCATTAAAAGAAAAAAATTAGTTGCGTTCATAAGAAAGAAATTATTTTGGGATAAAGGGAATGCGCTTTTCAATTGTTACTCTAAAGTCCTAACATTTACCCTAATTTTAAATTCTGTAAATATGTTATAACTGATAACGTTATTTAATGGTATTTATTTTATTCTCAGCAGGTATCAACCTCGTGTTGTTCTATGATACGAGGTAATGTAGAAAATCATTACCTCGTATCATAATAATTTAATTTAAGGTATATATACTCGTATTTTTCACATGAAAAATGGGGTGGGGGGTTACTTCTTGTTCACTAGTTGAACAAATTGTAACGTACACATTAAGAAACTATCAAATTAAAGAAAAATAGATTAATTCTTCTACTTCATAATTATATTCCCGTCTCTATGGCAATAGAAATAAGTTATGAATTTATCGTCGTCAAATGTGTTATCTTGGTTACCACTATTCTTTCTTGATGACATCACCACATAAGCTTGAAGATTGTGCGAGGGATATGAAAATGGAATTTGTACGTATGAAATATGCCATGTCTGACCGGGATTCGAACCCAGGACTGCCGGATGAAATACCGAGATGCTACCGCTCCGCCAAGGAGAACTTAGTTTCCATTTCAGGTTTCTACGAAATCTGAATAATTTAACCGTTTTTATTTATCAGCATTATTCGAGTCACTGTGCAGGCCTAGTCAGGGAGCCCCCTGGCAAGACGAGAATGGTGAGCGAAGCCCAGGTGTAGTCACCGGGGTTCACCTGGGTCCGAGAGCCCTAGGAGTGAAGCTCTGATCGGCAAGTTTACTAATATTTCACGTACTGATTTTTAAATTATGAAAAATCAAAAATTCTACTTTTTATACTATTTTTTATTTTGTAGAACAGAAACTTATACTTTGTAACAACGCTTTGATCAAGGTTTATCACGGTTTTCCTGATCCACCCAGGAAAATGCTGGAAAATATCCTATTACAATTCGTTTAATATTCTTGATATGAGAAACAGATTTTTCGGGAATACATTTTATTTTACCTTTTTTTAACCATAAAATCTCCATTAATTGAAGATGCAGGCAAATTTTTTGGACTTCGCATTATTAATTTATGAAAGTTGTAACTTCCATCTCGTATTTCCCTAAATGTACTAAACCCTAACGAGATCGGTTTTGTACTAAATACATTGTCGTTCATATCTATTACATAATAAATTACATATCATCATTGAAACCAGTTATGTAAAATTATTAAATGTGGAATGTAAAATTATCATGGAAATGTTACTCATCACTGAAGATCTAGACCTCCCCCCCAAAGTGGTTAACCTTCAATCTATAGCCTATAATATCTAATCCAATTATTTAACAATTGGATATGTCTTTCAGTCATACATTAAAAATCATCAAATAAGTTATAAATAAATATATATTTTATTTTAAAAAATAAAATATATATTCATTATCACAATAATTTTCAATTAAAACGAACATCATAATAGTAAAAAATGTTTGATGTAGTGAATTATTTATTTTCATTTTGTGATACCTCACATTTAAAAAATTGTTCTACTTAGCCATAAAATTTAACATTAATTTTAATAATGTAATTGCTCTGAGATAGATAATCCCCACATTCGGATCATACCAACTACGTTCCACGTCCAGGATAGTAACAGCTGTACAAGTACAATACATATAGCTGGCTAATGTCGGGGCTCCAAGTATTTTCCTCGGAAATTTGATCATCCTTTTGACCTTTATTTCTTTTTTCCTGTTTAGCCTCCGGTAATTACCTTTCAGATAATACTTCAGAGGATGAATGAGGATGATATGTATGAGTATAAATGAAGTGTAATCTTGTACAGCCCATCAGTTCGACCATTCCTAATATTAGGTTGGGTTAATTGAAACCCAACCACCAAAGAATACCGGTATCCACGATCTAGTATTCAAATCCGCGTAAAATTAAATGACTTTACTAGGATTTGAATGGTGGAACTCTCGACTTCCAAATAAGCTGATTTGGGGAAACCCGTTCACCACTAGACCAACCCGGTGGGTTCCCATCCTTTCGACCTGACTTCTATCTTCAGGTAACTATACGGACTGGATTTTTCGACTATCCGAGATCATGTATATTTCAAACCGATTTTGAAATGGACTATTATCATCTTTAGAGCTGACAATATGTTAGCCAGGGTCGATGTGATTACAAATATAACAGAGACTCTTCTGTTGTCTGCATGTCCTCTGTGATGGCAAGCATGTGGTAATATACCCATGTATGTCGGTGCATGGGAGCCGGGAAAGTTTTGGTGAGTAGGGGCCTGGAGCCAGTGCACAGATTCCGCATCCGCAACGACATTCCACTGGATTACCGGGCCGGACCTCCAGGATTGGTAGCCTAGGAGTGGGAAAGTACCCAGGCGGTTAGCCTTGCTACAGAGGGGATAAATTTTATATGCACAATCTTGAACAACCAAACGTACCAGAGGGTTCACGTAGACACCATCGACTAGAAACAGCCGATTCACTTGAAGCGAAACGGATAAGAAGTAGGAATTAGAAATGAACTCAAAACTCAACGACAACTAATTGTAGGGAGTAGTACAACCAACCCCAATATCTTGTGATTTAAAGAGAGAATGGTAACTTCTCTAAAGTGAGCTCTTCTTGACTGCCGGGTGTGTTGGAGGACCGTTAAAGAAATTCAAGAATTTAATAGAAAACTGTAAAAATTTCATAGAAAATGAAATAAGAATTTCATTGAAAAATGTACATAGAAACTGAAAATGACGGCCAAACGTAGAAAATTCTTGCTTTGTAGAAGTCTAGGGAATTCCACTTGCTTTAATAACTCATAGCACCCTTAATTCATCCAAAAATGTTTGTCGGGATCTGCTTAATTGGACAGAAGAAATATTTCAAGAACTATCTAGTCAAGGTGTGACTGAAAGACGAAGGTTGATCGTGAGAGGGATGAAGAGATTCTTCCTTCTGCATCTCATGTGCTGACATTAAAAAGATCTTCCTTGCCTGAGAATTGAACGTACAAGCTTTTATATCGCAGCCAATGCGATGTTGCAAATCCAAATGCCCGCGCTTTGGATACACTGCACTCAGAAGTGAAAGACAGCAAATCTGAGTGTGTGGTGAGGCCGAGCCACGCAGATACTCCTGTTTGTATCAACTGCAAGGATCAGTATGACTGCCGTTCTAGAAGCTGCCCTATTTATAAAATGGAAACTGCGATTTATAAGGTGAAAACACTATAAAAAATCATCTACCATAAAGCAAAAAAAAAAAAAAAAAATTTCAGCCACCGAACACCTCGACCTACATGCACCTACTGATGCACAAGCAACTTCTACCTCTTCTTTGTCAAAGATCAACGCAGAAGAACTACTTTCTACTCTTGCACCAAGTCTTGAAGCTATGATTGATAGAATCGTAGATAGTAGGATGAAAGCTTCTCTTCCAAAGAACTAGTAAAATCTGCCAAGATATAGGCACCAGTAGACTTGTACCTAAGGATGTTGAAGAGACATACTCTTTCGAGCAGTCTTAAAGAGAAGGAAGGTCTAGCAAGAATGTAAGAAAAGTACGAGCCTTGTGTGAAGCAGGCCTAACTCAAGATAGAGAAGGTCCTGGATACAGAAACTGTTGAACAGAAAACTACGGATCCTCTGAAAACACAGAGGACTCCAAAAGGTGATCGTTTAAGTCGCCCTAAAAGTTTCAGCGGGGAATGCATCCAGTCTAGAATATTAGATGCAATATATTCCGCACCACTTCAGCTGGGATCATCCTGTATCGGCCATACAGCATACTCTCCATTCTCATCGGTGATGAGAGTGGAAGAAGAATCGGTGAAATAGTAGAAGAAGAATCCATCCTCAGATACACTGTTGTCAGAAGTAGAGACCGTAAGAAAGTTGGAAAAAAGAAGTAAAGAAGAATGACGTAACGGTAAATCTAGGCGGTAAACAAAAGAGATAAGTAATTAATCAAAACTATTGTTTTATGTTTTTTTTAAGTTTCTAATACACGCGCATTTATTTTTAAGGATTTTAAAAATAATTTCTAGTTCTTTTTATCAGGGTGGAAAAGTTTTTGTCCTTTTTTTTTGTTTGGGAAAAGAGCTAATGACTGTAGTAGTCGATGTCCGTAACCCCTAAGAAAATAATAATAATAATATTTTTATATAAATTTAAACTTATGAATATCACTCAATATTAAGTATTTAAATTTAAATTACGAACAAAACAAAATAATAAGAATCCATAAAAATAGGTGGTGTTTACTTTAAAAAAATATAAAATCACGTAAAATTAATAATTTCGTAATATTCTTTACAACTCTTTATACATTATTCTACAATTGAAAATGAATAAATAATGTAAAAATTATTATATAGGCCTACAGAATTTCATTATAATAAAGAGAATTGGTAAATATTATTTGCGTTAAGTATAAATACAATTATATAAAATATATTCAATTGATATTATTTAATAGCAATCAATACAAAGAGTAAACAATTATTAAGAATGATTTAATCTATTGAAAGTTAAGTGAAAACACACTGTAGGTGTTAGGCGACAAACATTAAAGGCGGAATGCCAAATAAACATATTCATATTCATTTGAACAAACTGGTACGTGTTCAAACTGGTACATTTATTTTTATATAAATCTATATAAAAATATTATACATGTGTGTGTGTTTTAAATTCACGTACGTATGATTAATTTATGTTTTAAATATGTGAATGTACTTTTATTTTGTAAATTTCCGAATGGAGAGGCAGGATATAATATTACTTTCTACTACTACGAGTATTTACCTTTAAGAATGATATAGCCAAAAGTAATTTAAAAACTTTAAATACTCATAAGAAAATGTTAAAGAGAAAAAGTTCAGTTTACGGAACTAATTTAAATTACTTTTATAAGAAAATTTTGGCTTTTAATGGTTGTAATTATCTACATACAAAATATTTGAGAAAAATTTTATCAAAATTCGTATTAACATGAATAGTGAAGAGATATGTTCAGAATTTCCTATCAACCAGTTTTACCTTCCATGTTTAAAAAAAAAATCTAGCCAAATTCGTTTAAACATTTAAAGTAGCTAGAGGTGAAAAAATATACAAACATACTTCATCCATAATTTGAATGAAGTAATAAACAATACTAAAATGAAATAAATTTATTCTCTTACGAAAAACTATGTTCACAATATTTCTTAATAGTTGTAAAATATAAACGATTTAAATAAATTACTAATAAAGACATTTTACACGTTTATGTCGAGAAAAATGAAAAAAATCGTGCAGATAAAATTATGAGTAAAGTTTTCAAAAGGCATTTTGTTCTTGAAGAAGGTACAATTATTTGCAGGATATAAACCAACCAGTTAGATTTAGAAGTTTGTCCAAGAAGAATTATTAGTAGGTGACAGATCTTACAGATAACAAATGATAAAAATAACAGATGATTCGAAAGTTGAAAAATGTTCAACGATGAATAAAGTGACAAAGGAGAGAAAATGTAAAAATGTTATTAATGCTGATAATCGCACTACAGGAGAATACCTTAAATTATAAGTAAGAAGTGAAGGCTTACAAATTAGTAAAAAAAAAAAAACTGGTACCTTAGAGATTATACAAATCGTGAAATTTATCTTTTACTTAGAAACAAATTTTGATTAGTCAGAATATTTTTTCACTTGTATTACAATAGTAATGATTAATTAAATATTTCATGCATTAGTTACATACATGCCAATGTAAAAGTTTTATTGTCATATTAGTTGTAGCAAGGGCGATAATGACGTCACCGATTTACATTGGATTAATTTTAAAACTAAATCATACGACTTGTACTCACTTTTTACTTCCTTGTACGAAGTAAAGGAAGTATTGTGATCGCGAAAAATGTCGGTTTTCAGATTTCAACGGAAATATACATTTTGACCATCCCTGAATCAATTTTTCCTAGTTTCGGCGTGACGTCTATACATACGTACTTACGTATGTACCTCGCATGACTCAAAAACGATTAGCGGTAAGATGTTGGAATTTTGAATTTAGGACTGTTGTAACATCTAGCTGTGCACCTCCCCTTTGGATTGCTATCGACTGAACCAAAAGTGTCCAAAAAAAGCACAAAATCCAAAAAAAAATCGGGATTTTGGACTTTTTCTTAACTGCAGTAACAAGTACTCATTGAGAGCTTTTCAACGATATTTCATAAGTGGTACTTATTTTCATTGGTTCCACAGTTATAGCCAAATAAAATGTTAATTGATGAATATTTGGATCTTACAAGGATAAGAGCACGTCGATTCGAATCAGACTTCATCTTCTTTTTTTTGTTAACTTTTTTTTTAATCTAAAATATTGATTTACTAATACAACCTCTGACTGTAAAAAACGTTTTACGATAAATAATAATTCAATAATAACAATAAAAAAAAATATATGAAAAAAAATCAGAAGTTATTAGTGAAATAAAATTGTATGTACTTTTAAAAATGTGTATGTAATTTAATAGGCGTACAAGGAAGTCATGTGATGTACACATCAGATTTTTTCAGGCTATAACAGGCTACTGCTTAAAGAAATCGAACATCTCTCTGCTGCATAACTATACTTTTGCAACGGTAGCATGAACTAGTTAACTGGAGACAAAAATGCGTCTTTTAAATTCATTATTTCTTGAAAAGTTCACTTTCAATTACTCGATTCCATAAAATATTTCATTTCTTAAAAATTCAGCCATCCATTTTACGTTGTTTTAAAAATAAATACAAAGTTGTAGCTTTTATAACCACAGGTTAAGTAATAAATTAATTCAAAATGGACTTCTCAAACCTGTTCGTTAATTTTTAATCCATTAAAAAAAACAAAAAACGATGCGTAGATAGATATTACTTTATAATTATTACAAAGAACATATAGTTTTAACGGTATTATTTTTTTACGATCTATTAATAACAAAATGTAATGTTACATTTTTAGTTTCATAGAAACAAAGCTAACATACGTCCAACTTTTGTGATTTTCAACAATATGAATAATTTTTACTGCAAAGAAACGTATTTTTATACATTATATTCCCGGCTACCGTGACATATGCTGCTACAAATATAGTTAGAACGGGAAAGTATATAAATCGGTAAAAAAAATCTAAAAAAAATGCTTTATTAAGTTTTGTGTCTTAAGGAGATATTTAAAAAAAAAAATAATAAAAAATATTTAAATAAATTCCAACTTGTTTGTACGTATGTATGTTGATCTGCATTTTTATTTTGTAACTTTCTACCCCACTGAATTACTTTCTTCAAACTTGGGAGACAGCCTACGTAGAAACTTGTTAGAACTTGGTAGACTACCTACGGGAGGGGGGAAAGAATGTATGACATTTTTGAAAAATTGGAAAAAGTGGTGGGGTGTTTTGGACGAAATAAAATTTCTAGTTTTTACTGGGGCAGTTCAACAAAAGGTTTTTTCTTAACAAAAGTTCTTCTTATCAAGATCGTATTTTACAAAAAAATCTTTACTTAATATCCACTACAAACATTTTTTTTAATTAAAAAAATATTTTTTTGAAATATAAATCCATCTATTAAAATCTTAATTTTTGATAGACATTTACTGTTTATTATTTCATGAAAAAAAAGTTAGTCAAAAATGTTCACCCCTTCCTAGAAAATTACAATTTTATATAGAATTATGGCTGTATATTTGTATTTTTAAAATGTCCTTTTTAAAAATTTATTAGGGATTACTTTCTTAAAAATCAATTTTACGCGAATGCTAGTCCTTAAATTAAAAAAAAAATTGTTTCATTTTTCAAGAATACAAAACAACAGTCCCACCGTTTAACTATCATATGTCCTCCATAAATAAATAAGTTTTCCAATAAAACTAAAATACGTTTCTTACGTAAATAATCATTTTTGTTTGTATTTGTTTATTTAACTATGTATAATAAAATTATAAATAAATATTTCTACATAAAAATGTAAGAAAAAATTTATTTTTTTAATGCTTTTATTCTAGTCGCATCAACAATTAAAGTTATTAGCGACTTATATGTGTAATGTGACTATACCGGTAAATGTGATCTTGAACAAACTCAAGCCGACCATTCCTGAGACGTTTGGTTAATTGAAACCCAACCATCAAAAAGACCCGGTATCCACAATCCAGTATTCAAATTGGAATAAAAGCAGCTACCTTTATTAGGATTTGAACCTGAGAACTTCGACTTCGAAATCAGCTGATTTATGACGACGATTTTACCACTAGACCAACCCGGTGGGTTATTCATAATTTAAATTGTTTTTGTTTACTGAAAACGAATTATTTTACAATAAAGATACAAATAAATTTTAAAAAGATTGAATTGAAAAAATTAATTGCATAACTTGACCTCATATCCGGGAAAGTTAGGAATTCATTGCCGGCTTTTATTACAATAAAACTTAAAGATGTAAAAAAATTATTCTTTCATAAAAATATGTTTATCTTTAATAATTTATGATGTACGATATAGATTATATAACATATATTCTTAATTAATACAATGTGGACGTATATCTTATTAACACACCATAATGATATTACAATTTTATGTCAGTGGCTTCCTTAGAAAAAGTTAATAAATAATCTTCACGTTTTGATACATTAAAATTAATTTAATAAAAAAATATGATTGAAGTTAGTTTATATTTAATCATGTTTCAAGTGAATATAAAATAAATTAAAGAAAACTTTATTTATTGAAGAGTTACGAAAATTATATTTTTAATACTAATTATGATGCAATAATTTATCGTATAAAAAAAATGTAGGATTATAATTGAACAATAATACGTATTATAATTTCTTTTAAAACTGCACTATAAAACTAAATTCACTAAAATATTACTTTATATTAGAAAGTTTAAATAACTAAAATGTGAAAATAAAATTATTTCAATAATATTTTTATGAGATTTTATCATTATGAATGTAGCTTAGTAGTCTTAACCTGATAAAGATAATAGTAACGTGGCTTTTATGTGTGTTATGTAATTACAACTCATATTATCAACTATTATTAATAGAAATATGTTTGGCGGCAGCAAAGAAAGAATTACACGCGTTAATGTTTATAATATGTAGCTATCAAACGCATTCCCTAATAAAAATAAATAAAAAAATAATCCTTTCACCTTTAAAATTTATGAATATATCTGTTTGTAATTTAAATATTATTACATTTATTTTTTCTTAAAATATATATATATATATATAATATTTTAAACAGTGCTACATCTGTTTGAACCTTCTATGAGTATGTTTATTACAATGATTCAGTCATTATTGGATCGGTATCGTAACGTAAAAAAAATTGATAGTTATCATTTACTAAAATAAGACGATAAAACACTCCATCAATTCTTAAATAAATCCTCAGTCCGTGGTTGATTAACAATTGTTTATAAGGAATAATTCGATTAATTGAATTTTTATCACAAATGTTATAAACCATTTTGAAAGGTTTGCGAATTCTTTTCGTTTTGATTTCCATCAAGGAATTATAAGCATAAAAAGATCATTTTATTTGTACTTCAAAATAGTAAAAAAGTTCATGTGAAGAATGAAGAACGTGAAGATGAAAAAACACAAAGTTAATGAAACTTTCCTTCCTATTCTGTAGAACAGTAATAAAAATTTTAAATGAAAATTTCAGAATGTGTGGTAATAAAATTAGTAGAAAATATAAAATTTGCATGAAAAAAGCAATTCAATGCCGTCTTGATTTATGTTACCGTTAAGAAATAAGAATTGAAACATCATTTCAGTCCTAGTTCACCGGGCTGATCTAGTGGTTAACTAGTCAGAAATCAGTTGTTTAATAACTGAAATCGAGAGTTCCAGCGTTCAAGTCCTAGTAAAGTCAGTTATTTTTAAAAAAAATAAGGTTCTACATAGTTAATAAAATCTGCATTATGGTTGGTTTTTAATTTTTGTCCGCCTTCTTGAATCCACCATATTGAATCAAACTTAATTTTTTTAAATGGGAAATTGGACGTAGGACACATGAGTTCGATTAAAAATTTCACAAGAAAAACAACGGTGAAACCCGTTTTTCTATTAATACCTTCATTATCGAGTTATAAGCATTGAAAACTTGCAATGACGGAAAAATCATGTTAATAATAAAACGAGATAAAACGCTCTTCATAAACAATTTTATTGCATTTTAAATTAGTAATGCATGCAACAACGAACTATAAACAGTGCTAATAGACACATACAGCAGAAGCAAAAGACTTTTGTCCAGGTTCTGCGATTAGCAGGGAGATGTATAAATTTCCTGCTATCCTTGCGTTTTGTTCCGTTTCATTTGGAAGGTTCTGGGTTCGAATCTCGATCAGGCTTGAAATTTTTGCATGCTCTACAAAATTCAGCTTCCATAAATAACTATAATTGGGCTGTTAGCCAGTATTTTTTTTTTAACAAAAAATAGTTATATCTAGTAGTTTACTGATATGATGTGACTTGTGGTTCATAGTTGAATGCAATAGTTTACTGATAATGTGACGTTCAAAGATCGAAAGACTTATTATACAGCAAGAATAGTAGCCAAGAGTTCTTCTGCAGTAATGCCTTTTCATTCAACCACTCATTACTAGAAAGTTTCTATCCTGATATTACTTAAATTTTAGAAAACGTTTACAATAATCAAAGATTTATTAAATTATCCATAATAATAAATATAACAGAAATAATAAATCAGACTCGTTGAAAAAAAAAAGGTTCTTTAAGTAATTGCAAGATTGGAAATTTAATGAGGATGAAGACTTTTTCTTCAACTTCTAAAAGTTGTATTCCGCAAACAACTTTCCGGAATAAAATAATCTGTACTCAGAAATCTTTTTTTGTAAAAATGTTTCAATTTTTACTTTATTTTGAAAGAGAAAGAAAGAGAGAAAGCATGTGTAATCTACATTTAACAGTGGAAAAAATTCTTTGAAACGCACACAGTGATATTTTTTTATCTAACGTAAAACTTCGACCATGCATAAACTGTAAACTTCAACTTTAAAAAATCCAAAATAAAAAATTTGAATTTCCTTTCTTACGAACCCAATCTTCCCAAAACCCATAAACAATTTAAACATAATTTTCAAAACTTACGCAAAACCTTTAATTACATATTTAAAATGTATTTTAAATAAACCACAATTTCCTACCCTCTCCGTGAAAAGTCACAATAAAACAGATAAAACCGCAATCCATTTAAAACCAACTTCCCAAAAAAAAAAAATTGTATAGAAATCTTAAGTTATCTTCCACTATTAAGACGGCGGAAGCAGATCATCATGCTTAGTTTCTCTCTCTCTCTCTTATTTAAAAGGAAGGAATAACATAATTCATACTAAAACGTTTTTATAATTTAATTTTTGTTTTCATTCCTTGAACTTCCTTTATAAACAAAAAGTATAAAAAGGAAATATATATACTTATTAATTTAATTAAAAAATAGAAATATAATTAAAGTTTATTTAAAAATTAAACGAATTTCGTTTATTAAATTAAAATCTAACTTCCGGAAAAACAGTAAAGAAATACTATTTGTTCCGTTCCTTCGTATATTTTCATGCTATTTTTTAACTTTAGAATTATTTTTTTATAAAATGATGACTAAAAATGTATTTCAAACGCTTAAAAAAAAATCATTATAATTGTTCCGTTATTTTAGCACATGATTTTAAACGTGATATCCATACCCGAAACAACGGAAGTCAGGATCATGATAAAAAAATGGTAAAAGATAATGAAATACTCATAAGTTATAATTAATTTTCTTTACGACCAAATACATTATGGTTAAAAAAGTGTTAATAAATTTAACTAAATAATTACACAAACATAAATATATTTATACAAATTTTACGTAAAATAACAGTAATTACACTACAAAATATAATAATAATTATTATTAAATATGAAATAAATTGTTTTCGAGCGACAGCTTCTGATTACATAATAATTATATTATAATCATTATAAATAAAAGAGGAAGAGGAAATAGTTTAATCACGAGACATAAATAACGGTCTTAAAATGAATTGTTAAGGATTAGAGCTACTTATTTGGAGACTTATTATTTATTAGAATGTAATAAGAAATTAATCAGAAACGGGTACCGACAAAATGAATCCACAATAAAACTTCCGTCTTAATTATTAATCGTGTTACTACTATTCGTTTATTTAAGTAATCGTATTAACTCTAAATAAATATAATAAACCAAACGAATTTATCAAAATTTAAGAAAGGCTATATTAAGACTCATTGAGTTTAATAATCTGTTGTAGAACATTAGCTGTTGCCCACGGCTTCGTTCGGATGGATTTGTTGATAAGCAAAGGAAAATATATTTCGGTTTGATGATCAAAATTGTCCAGTTTTCAGATTATGCGATCACCAAACGTTTCTTCCAAAAATTCCACGGTGTTTTTTGATGTATGGCAGGTTTTTGGATGTATGGCTGCCTGTCTTGTTGCAGCTAACAATAGCGTTCATCAGGCTAGAGAACAGATACAAACTGTATAATTATATTCTGGTATGCCGAACTGTCAATGGTTTCGTAAAAAAAAAATTGGGCCCACAATTCGTCGTCGAGAAATCGCATTCCAAACCCCTACCTCCTGTGAGTGCAGCGGCAATTCATATAAGGTATGTGTATTTTGTGTTGACCAACATCTGTTGTTCTGACTATGATGTAATCGCTAAGGTGAAAATACGCCTCATTACTAAAAAACACATCATCCAGTATGCCCATCCCATTACTTTCCACCTGGTTAATAAACCACTGGCAATACCTTATTCTTTTAACAGTGTCTAGGAGTTTACAGTCCTGTGTGCAATGTATTTGGCATGCATGTAAATCTATTTTTTTTGTTGTCTTTTGTGCATTGCCGCACGATAATCCTGTTTGGGATGATAATTCCCGCAAACGTTTCCTTGGAGACTGTTCAAGTAATGGATAGGTGTGAGATAAAATGGTCGTACTATATAATGAAGTAAAACAATTTTTTTTTTCTTTAATGATATCTTTAATATCTTAACCCACATTAGGGATATCGTGATAATTCTAATTGGAAATAATGACCAAGTCTCTTAAGGTATAAATCTGCAAAGCTTTATTAAAATCTCTCCAGTAGTTCTTGTGTGAGGCGCTCGCAGGGAAGACCCTAGTTATTATTTTATTACATGTGTTAGAAAACTATTTAAAACAATTAATTCAACCTACCCACATCAGCTAAAGTATATACAGAAGTTTTTATTTTTAACCTCCAGGACCACCGTTACGCATTACTTAAGAGCATGAGATGAATGACAATTTTTGTAGCGTGTGAAAATGCCATGCCTGATCGGGATTCGAATCCGGGACCTCCGGATGAAAGGCTTAGACGACCGAACTAAGTTCACATAAAAAAAAAACTCATCTATAAACCTCTCTTTTTCCTGTCTAGCCTCCGGTAACTATCGTTCAGATAATACTTCAGAGGATGATATGTATGAGTGTAAATGAAGTGTAGTCTTGTACATTCTCAGCTCGACCATTTCTGGGATGTGTGGTTAATTGAAACCCAACCAGTAGAACACCGATATCCACGATCTAGTATTCAAATCATCTATAAACCTAAAAGTAAACACACACGCTTCTAGTATCATCCCCGTAGAAATAAAAAATAAAAACTAATCAAAACAAAAAAAAATTGTATTAATACACATAAAAAGATCATAAAATAAAGATTTCAAATTTTAAAAGTACTCTTAAATTAAAAAAAAAAAATAGAAAATTATGTAGCTTTCAGATTACAAACGAATAAATTCATAAGCAATACTGTAACTTCACTACCATTATTATAAGACGGTTGTACACAGAACTGGTCGTATCTTATCGTTTTTTTGTTTAAGCAATATCATTAAATAAATAAAAGTACTTTATAGCACAACACTAAAACCAACCTACATATTCTACATAAATAAAAAAAATTGCCTCTTAAACCAATTTAATCGTATAAAATGTAAATAACTCAACAAATATAATTACTGAATATATATAGCAAAATGTAATACGCTTTATAACTGCTTCCTGAATAAAATCTTTTTACCAAAGAAACAGTTAAAAATATCTTATCAGTTGAATTTTCATCAGTTTCAGTTGTTTATATCAATTCAATCTTTTGCGACTTTAACATATGCTAGAACCCAAAAGTGACTGAAAATGTTTTCATGTAAGTAATTACATGAAAACATGTAATTGGACCCCTCAATTATAAATTTTGTTTAGTTTGTCATTGTGTAATATCAATAATTAATGATTATATATATATATATATATATATATATATATATATATATATATATATATATATATACCAATTTTATACAATATTCAGCGATAATTGTAGTAAAAAACAAAAACAATGAGAAATTTACAATTTTGAGAGCTTTCCAACCTCTCAACATTTTTAACGATCTTAAAAATTGAGATAAAAATATCCTTACATAATTCTGTCAACTTATTTCAAATTGATGTTTTTTTTTAATTTTATATTTATATTTTAATTTTAATTTACTGAAATATTTGTGAACGACTCAAAAATATTTTATGTGATTATAATATTAGATAATTAAAAAAAAAATCTAATTAACTTTTATTTAACTGATTTAAAGAACAGGAAGATTTTTTTTTTAAATTCGATCGATCATAAGTAGTTAGAGACTTACTCTACACCAAACGAACTGATCCCGACGATTTTATTTTAAGAATTTATTATTATAATATACGACTTTATTTTTAAGAATACTTTTCTATGGTGGTCTAGTACGTTTTTACCAGACAAATTAAAAGGGTGATTTGTGAACAAAAAGTTTAATGTCGACATATATGACAAATTTAAGAAAATTTTTCAGAAAACCTGAGATAAATAATTAATACACATTTTTCGACTCCAACTGCCGATAAAAAAACAAATAACGTGTACCATTTCTACAAATTTTAACTTTTTCAAGTCAGAAATTCAATTTTTTGTTCAGAAATCAACCCCTTCATTTGTGTGGATTAAACATACAAGACCACCATAGAAAACTTTTACATTAAGTAAATGCCAGTATTGAAGAAAAGCATTTAGAAGGTTTAGAAGAGGTATTGGAACAAGGGACACTATAGGTCTCTTAATGGAAACTATAGGACACATGGAAAGGAAACAGAGAGTGTATGTTGCATTTATCAACGTATAAAAGGTATTTGACAAAGTTAGATGGGATACATTTTGGAAAAGAAGGGAGTTGACTGGAAAGAGAGAGATACCTAATAAAAGAGCTGTACTATAACCAGAGAAGAAAAGTGAGGGTTGGAGACGAAATTACAGGAAGAATAATTGGAAGGGGTGTGAGGCAGGGATGCTGCATGTCACCAACACTATTTAGTATATATATCTGGAAGAAATAATTAAATACTATCTGAATGGGAAAAGAGGTGTAAGATTGGGAGAAAAAGTAGAGAATGTGTACATTTTGCTGATGCCATGGCAATACTGGTAGAGAGTCCAAGTAAACTAAATGATATGGTTGATGACTTAAATGAAGCTTGCAAAAGTCAGGGTATGGGGATCAACAAAACGAAATAAAATGTATTGTATTAGGTGGTTTGAGATTAATGTAAGAAATGAAGTTTTAGAGCAGGTGAAGAAATTTCAGTGCTTAGGGAGCTTTATAACTGTGATCTGACTTACACAGTAGAAATTAAAACAAGAATTTCAAGAAGAAAGCAGGCATTTAATAAGAAGCAGACTGTTGTGTGGAAATTTAAACTTAGTGTTAAAGAAGGAATTAATAAAATGTTTTATTTGGAATGTGATGCTCTATGCAGCTGAAATGTGGACGATGAGAAAGGTAGATACAAAACGAATTGAGGTTTTCGTGGTGTGGGTGTGGTGCAAATTGATAAATTCAAAACAGCAAGAACATGTAACAAATGAAGAAATATTAAGGTGAACCAGAGAGAACAGGAAAATGCTATATGTGATTGAATATAGGAAAATGATAATAAACACCTAGCCGGTTGGCTAGCAGATGTTTATTAGCAGATGTGATAGAAGGGTTGGTGAATGGAAGAAAAGGAAGAGATTTCAAACGATAGGCAGGATTATGGAAAAGGAAAATTATGTGGAAACAAAGAGGTTAGCAAATGATAGAGAAAGGTGGAGAGCAGCAGCTGTGATAGGACCTGCCTTAATGGTAGAACAATATGAATGAATGAATGAAGTCAGATCCAAATTTAGGTTTAAACCTTGCTGGTGGATGTTAATTTTTGATTCTTTATATATATCAAAAATGAAAATAAAAAGAACTCACACAATATTATTTTACTTTTCTTTGTTATTGTTATGATGCAAAGGAGTGCAATACTAATGTTGCTTTTAATACTATACCCCACTTTACCCGGTACTTAAACTAATTTATTGCTCTTCTTTTCATTGTAAGATTCACTAGTTGCTTCCACCAAGTCTACAGTTGTTTTTTTTTTTGTTCAGTTGTATCTGTTTAAAAACATGATTTAGCACCGTACTGGCCAAATAAGTGACCAAACAACTCTTCCTTTTTTACAATTTTATATTACATTTTCCTCTCTCACAGTCCAAACCTCAGCTCCAAATCTGCTATAGCTTTCTAACACTGGTTTAAATAGCAATCTCTTTCTTCTATCACTGACAGTATTATTCCATAAAGAGAATATGTGTAACCTTCATACTGGTGTGTATGATATATTAATTTCACAATCACGTTAATCATCAAAAGCCAAAATGATTTCTAAATATTAAACTAATAAATTATTACAAGAAGTAAACTGTACTGATTTAATAGTTACTATATCTCTAACTAAATTTCCTTCAGGAGTTCTAACCACCATATACTATTTCATTACTCGAGCATCTAAAACCTTAAATAATTGGTGTTTTACTCTTTGCAGACATTTTGAGTTCCCCGGAGCCAAATATGAATAGAAAAAGTCATAATTCTGTATATCTGTATAGATAAGTGTCTTTAGTGTGTATTTTCCTACTATTTCTGGAATGGATGAGTTATGAAGTGTAAGTTTTTGATAAGATCACTTGTCTATGCAGGAAATTGGTGTTATTAAATTTTTATAAGAATTTGGTAAGGGATTAGATAGTTCCCCTTTAATTCATAATTATTATCTTGGGATAGGAAAATTCTGATGTAACAGGGAATTTTTTGGAGATCATAATTAATTGTAGTAGTAAAGAATTCATCAATGTTTAAAATCATTCATACCCCATTCTACCCACAAAAAAAAATCAGTAAAAAAATCGGAACAAAGAATGGTGTGATCTCTTAGCGACTCCTGATTAATCTCCACCCAAATGGGTAAACGTTTTGGACATTTCTAAAGACTGTTAGTGGTATTGAAAAAATAAAAAAATTCCTCTTTCTAAATAAAAAAAAAATCAGAATTTTAAGGTTTTACAACATTTCAAAGCACAAATACCTAAAAAAAATGATGTAGGAGCTGGATGACGTACAGCACCTCTATCTTGTGCTTAGATTGTGAGGGGATAAATTTAAAAAAATTATTTTACGATTCAAAGAAAGATTTTTTTTATTTTTTATTATTCTTGTCTAGCCTCCGGGAATCACCGTTCAGGTATTACTTCAGAGGATAAATGAGGATGATATGTATGAGTGTAAATGATGCATAGTCTTGTAGAGTCTCAGTTCGACTATTCCTGAGATGTGTGATTAATTAAAACCCAACCACCAAAGAACATCGGTATCCACGATTGAGTATTCAAATCCGTATAAAATTAACTGCCTTTACTGGGACATGAACACTGGAACTCTCGACTTCCAAATCAGCTGATTTGGAAAGACACGTTCACCACAAGACCAAACCGGTGTTAAAGAAACATTCTAGAATGTTTTTAAATCAGTAAAGAAATAAAATGCAAATTTTAATTTCAAGTTTATCACTGGAAGATGGGCTTATGCAAAGCACCGAAAGTTAATCAGAATCAATGCCAGCTTCTTTATGATCATTTTTATTTAATAAAAAGACGTTTTATTTCATTAGGATTCGATTGTAAAACTCTTAATTGTTCTTCACAATGTAACTGCAGCAATCTGCAAACAAAATAGGGTTAAAATGTAGATAAAAAAAATTTTTTAAAACTGGTAAAGAAGAGCATAACTTTCAAGAACTTTGCTCTTGACTGATTTTTATTTCAAGTATCTCATACGGTTTTTTAAATATTAATTACTTAATTATTAAATATTTAGAGTACAACTGCGAAAAATATCAAAATTATCACTAATAATATTTGAATCCGAAACTTTGAATTGTTCAAATTTCAATTAAACCTTAAAAAATCTATAAGTAAAACTGGGGAAAAAATCAAAATTCTTAGTAAAAAATGTTGACCTCATTGATCAAATGACGTTTTTATCAACATACTGCAACAGCCGGTCACTCGCTTCACTCGCTCTTCCTGTCTAGCCAGGGGCACTGCCCCCTGACCTCCGCTGTGTTCGTTGTCCTCATGGTTATGAGAATAATACTAATAAATAACAATTAAAGAATACAAACTTTACAGGTTTCAAAAAAGAAACAAAAGACAGAATAGTAGTACACAAACTTTTGACTACGAAAAATTCACAACTTCACCCCCAGAAGACTTGGGCCTCGATCTATGGCTTAAAACATTCCCTGGCATAAGACGAGTATATCCTGAAAATTCGAAAGCAATTGATCGGTTGGTTCTCGCGTGATACTGTTGCAAACCAATAAACAGATAAAATTTTGTATTTATATATTAGATTTAGAATGTAATTTTTACAAAAAAAGATATAAAAAATTAAAAAAAAACGTTTGCCTTTGAAAAAAAGACAAAATGATAAAAAGTCTAAAAACTTAATTTTTTCGTTGTATGATTACCTTATTAATTTTGCTTTATTAGAAAATCTTTTTAACGATATTAGAAGAAAATAAGAAATGTAAAATTGGATACCACCTAACCGGTTATCCCTCGTAGGGGTGCAGAATGAAAATTATGCAATGTGACAACTTTGTGTCTGTTTTTACAAGTAATTTTTGATATCCACTTACACAAAATTCAACTGTTTCTCATGACTTAAACAAATCAAGTGTCATCTTCTTCATCATAAAAAGCTTATTTTTTTTTTAATAAAACATAATTCAATAAAATAAAATTTTACGGAACTATTAATGATTATAATGTTTTAAGGACCGGAATTTTAAATTTCCTAAGGTAAAATTTTTAAATTTAATTTGTAGATGGTATTGGATATATATAAAATTGTATGTGTAATATATATATATATATATATATATATATATATATAAATATATATATATATATATATTAACCAAAGTTCGTTGAAATAACACAATCGGTTCTTATTATATAGATTTTTATTTAAACATAATGGACATTAAAAGAATTAAGGTATTTTTCCACATGAACTTTTTTTTTTATTTTTGTCTTGAATCAGTCCCTTAAGTTTGGCCAACACCTTCCAAGACAATCTATATATTACTGTATTGCCACGGGTGGGAGGAATGTGGGTAATATGATTCCCCTTATCTAGTGACATAAAAATCAAGCTAAAGCTTGGATGCAAATCCCAAACATTTGTAACAAATTTCAACTTTTTTGGTCAGTGGGTATTCGGATAAGAGGTGAAAATTGTTCAGAAATAATGCGATTTCCCCCTCCCCAAATCTGACTGATTGAGAAATTTTGGATTTTATAACATAAGTACTTTCATCGAACTGAAGTTCGATTTTCTACGACCACTAAATAAAAAAAAATAAAAGAATAAAAATGATGAAATAACTACGCCTCCCTCCATTTTAATTTTTCTCAGAATTTAATGCCACTAATGGCCCTGTAATATATTGAAATCTTTTGAGCAATTTTCAAAGAATTTATGTTAAACCAATCCCGGAATATAATTATCGAAAGAGGCTAACACATGTATGTAGATTCGTACATATATCATACAAAAATATGTATGTTTTATTTGGACTAAGCGGGTTGTGAAACATCGACATTCAGAAAACAAACTGAAACGTAAATTTTGAACCAATCTACATAAGCTATAACAACAGAACTATATATATATATATATATATATATATATATGTACATTATTAAAAATATTATAGTCCTATACTGCACAACTAAAAATGCATTTTTCATAAATCAAAACATACACATTGTAATGATATGTATAAATAAATACTTCTGGTTTACAATGAAAGAACAAATAGTGTATGCGTAAAACCTTCGATTAAGTATTCAGGTTTTATAATTATTTCTATATTACTACTAAGTTCCAGTTTGCTATTTCAGTACATAACCTACTGTAGACTAAATATAAGTACATGAATATTATGCATATAGAATTATACAAGGTAAATTCATGTTAATTATTCATTTAATTGTTGGCATATGTATAAATTCATGGTAAATCAATTAAGTATAAAGGAGGACGAATTATATTTTATTAGGAAATAATTTTTTTATTTTAAAATTAATAATATAAATATTCATTAACCTTTATCAGCGTTTGTAATCTTTTATGAGTAGTAATCTGAAACAAAACATTACGTATATGTAAAGAAAGATAACAGAAAAAGAGGGCTTGAGAATAATTAAAATCAAAAGAAAACAAAAAAAAAAATTTAATATAATTCTAAGTAAAAAAAAAAAAGAAGAAAAATGAATTTGATACTACATCCACGGGCCATGAACAAGTGAAAGCGTTCATTATTATTATGCTTACTTACTGTATAAAATTATCTTATAAGAAATTAATTCAATAATAATTATAAAACAAAAATTACCATTATAACATCATTATTTTTTATTATAATTCATCATTAGAAAATACATTGTGAATAAACACAAAGACTGTGTTTTGATATTTCAATGCTAGTCTATTAAAGCGTTTTAAAATGCACTCATTTTTTTATAATAATCATAATTACTGTTGTTTTTTATTCCAGAGTGTTTTTTAAATATATAATAGACACGGGTGTTTTTGAAATAACATAATCTTATACCTTTTTGAATGTAAAAGAAAGGTCAAATTGTATGAGGTGTGGAATTAATAAGATTAAAGAAAAGAAAAAAAAATTACATTTTCATGTGCCGTATGATGGAATTTAAAAGATATCCTATGCATTATGTTGGTTTAACGTGACAAAACTATTTACGAAAAAAAAAATACAAAATAATACCTTTCGGCACGTCAGAAGGCGGAGGTAGATTTCACCGGTGCTAAGTAGGGGATAAAAAAGATTTCCACCTTAAAGTTAAGAAAACTTCAAATTTACTTAATACAACGGTTGCATCTGAAAAAAAATTTCACATATTTACTATACTACAAGCCCCATATTCCTATAATTCCAGAAACATTTTGGTCATCCCTTGCCATGAGGGCTGGTCATATCAAAAATTGTTTCAGACAAAAGTTTTAGGTAATATTTAGAGGACTAACGACCACTTTAAACAGTTTCGATACTGTGCCTATTTAGGAAGATATGATTATTTTTTGTCTTCGAAACATCATTTTTTCCACTCTCTGGGCCAATGGTTGGTGATATCAAAAAAATTTACTTAAGTTTTAGGTCTTTATCCAAAGAATAGTAGGAACTTTAAACAAATTCGATATTTTACTTAATAAGAAAGTTATAGCGATATTTTGTTTGCTTTTTTTTTTTCAAAAAAGTCCCTTCCATTTCCATCCCCATGGTTCGACCGATTTTGACCGTTAACAAACTCGACCGAGATTTAGCGAAGAGTTATTATTAGGGAACAATTTGAAAGTGATTAGCGCAAAATTACGGTAGTAATCGTGTTCACAAGAAAGTGAAATATGTGTGTATATATATAGCTTTATTTTGCTGCAACTTTTGCGAGAAATTTTATTAGTCTGCTAGAAGAAAGGATTGTTAAACATGAAAAGTAACAGGGACAAGGGTAGGAAAAATCAGCAAATAAATCAAAGTGGAAAACGAAATAAAGGAAAGTGAACAGAAATAAAGGTGAATCTTACGTAACTGTTAACGGGGACCATCATGCAAGTAAGTGTTGTGCAAATTTTGCTGTAAAACTATTTCTAATGATGATCAAAAATTTTTTTAAAACTATTTTGGGATATAAGCATCAAAGCCGAACAAGATTTATTTTTGACAGGTTGTCTGATTAAACGTAACGTAAAATCTGTATCTATAAAACCTTTAAAGAAAAGAGTAAACATATGGAAATACTTAGTGCCTGTAAGCGAGGGGCAAAAAAGTGATATGTGTCGTAATTTTCGTTTAAGTATATTACAGATATCAGAAAAACGTTTGCGTACTGTTCAGAATCGACTGTTAACGGGAGAATCATTTGATGACAAAAGAGGCAAACATTCAAATATCTCGCACTATTGACACCAGAGACTTTCTTTTTCCTGTTCATTTTCCTTTTCAAATAATACTTCAGAGGATGAATGAGGATGACATGTATGAGTGTAAATGAAGTGTAGTCTTGCACAGTCTCAGTTCGACCATTCCTGAGATGTGTGGTTAATTGAAACCCAATCACCAAAGACCACCGGTATCCACGATCTAGTATTCAAATCCATATAAAAGTGACTGCCTTTACTCGGACATGAACGCTGGAAATCTCGACTTCCAAATCAGCTGATTTGGGAAGACGCGTTCACCTATAGACCAACCCGGTGTGTGTGACTCCAGCGACTGAGAGCTTGCTAAGGAACATTTGAAAAGCATACCGCATTCTGAGTTGCACTACTCTCAAAAGCCAGGGTTGATATATTTTGATAATCCAAATGTAACAGTTAAGTTACTGTATATTTCATTCCAAGATTATTATAAAGCAAAGACAGGATCTAATATTAATATTACATACAAGAGATATCATACGTTAGAGTGCTGCAACTGCAGTTTTCGTAAATCTGAGTTTATACTTCAGGCTGATAAAAATTATCCACGAAAAATTGAATACAATTTGTACCAAATGCGTTTTAAAGCTTATCATAAACTTAAGAAAAATTTAATTTAAGCAAAACAAGAGGATCAGATTTATTATGTATTGAATTTGACTTCCCACAAAATTTACCACTTCCAGAGCTTAACTTCACAGCACAGTTCTACAAACGATTACTGTGGTTTTAGGTTTTTAATGTGTACGTTCACCGTGAAAATTTAGAACATTTTATGTACACTTTCCTTGAAACTGAAGGTAAGAAAAATCCTGATAGCGTCGTTTTTTTGCGCATCAAACACTGATTAAATTAAAGAACTCTAAATCATTTTAAAATATTGTGTTTTTCTTTGATTCAGCTGGGGATCAGAACAAAACTTTCAAATTTCTCTGTTTGCTCTTGGTTTTCAAAGGTTTATAATGTATCAATATTATACATATTTCCCATACGAAGCCATATTTATTCTCAGTGTGACCGCAATTTTCGGCTTTATTCAGTAAAGTTGAAGAAGCTTTCGTGGAGTACAATTATTTCAAGGAGTACCTTGAAATAATTGCTATGTGCCGTGTAAACCCTGAGCCCTTCAGAGTGTTATGGACAGATCTATTTTAAAAGAATAGCCGCAGACCCTGCTTCCTTACTTTCTTACTTTCTTAACATACCTGTCTCTAGAGGATGTAATTTTCAAATACAAAAGTATTGACAAATATTATGTGATTTTTCCGGTACAATCAGTGCTTCAAAATCATACTATTCCGATTTTATTCCATTTACTTTTGGAAGAAACATAAGTCGTATTCTGAAGTAAAAAATATAGAACCAGTACAAATGAAAGAAGTTCAACTAAAGTTAAAGATATACGGGATTTATATGATTTTATGAGTGAAGAAGCTAAGGTCTGGTTTGATTATTATAGATAGTGATAAATAAACTAATGCGATTGTTAAAAATGTCATTTTTTTATAGTGTAATCAGTTTTCTGTGTCACAGTATAATAATATTAATTTTATATTTTCAAGATTTTTCTGAATAAATTCTTATTAATTCACCTTAAAAATTTAAAACGTGGTATTCAAAAAGGGTGTGTGAAGGATATTGTTACTATTTTGTCGATATTTTTTTTGATACTTTTTACTGTTTTACCTACAAATTATATTATTTATTTTGTAGCTTACGACTTAATTAAACATATAATTTACTTGATCAGGATTAGATATGTTACAAGCTTTTAAAAGTTTAAAATTTATTTTCCTTGAAAGGCCAAAACGGCCTTTCAAGAAAATACGCTCTTTTTAGTGTGACGTCTTAAATTTTTATTTACCTAATGTTTCTGGGCCAATCGTGTTTTAACAATAAGTGATTCTGTAGTAAAACATAAACCGGAAAAACCCTTAAGTAGCTCCGAAAAAAATAATCAGCAACGAATGTATTTTAAAACTTTAAAACAAGATGATCCTAAAACTGCAGTCAAAGACACTGTTTGGAAAACAAGTAGTGCAACAGGCGTTAGATAAAGAACAGTTTTTAATGGAATAAAGAAGGACAATATGGTAAACGTTAGTCCTAAAAAGACTCGAAACCGTCTGGAAACGTTTGTAAAGTTGGACGATTTTACTAAAACTGCTATCAGAAAAAAATTCGTTCAGTAACGAGCTTCTTAACTTGAACAAAACATTAAATTCCGTGAATACAGATTCTGAACTGTCGAAATGTTCTAGAAGTACATTACATCGTGTTTTAAAATCAATGGATTTCAATTCATGTTTAGAAAAAATTCTGGACATCGATCGAACGTAATAATATTATTTCAAAACGTAGGGAATATTTAAGACAAATTATGCGATTTCGAGAAGAGGATAAGACAATTTACTATCTAGATAAAACACGAGTTAATACGGGTAATTTACAGGAAAAGATATAGGTGGATAGTGAAATAAAGAGCGCAAAAGACGCTTTTATGAAAGGTTTGACAACTGGGGTGAAAAACCCGGCTAGAAAAGGTAGACGTTGGAAGTGAAAACGGGTTTCTGAACGGTGGTTTATGGGTATTTCAGATCTTCCCACAAGCATCTCGATGAAATGAATGGTGACAATTTTATGGAGTGGTTAACAAATTGTTCAAATTGTTGCTGAAGGATGCGTCACAGTAATGGATAATACGCCATTCCATTGCCTAAAAACTGAAAAAATTCCAAAAGTTTTGACCCGAGAATCGGAAATTGCCGAATGATTAAAATTGCGGCATGTTAAAAGTAGAAATTTTAAAAATAGTAAAATCAATTAAATAAAAATATATTCATTTTCAAGTAAATGAAATCGCAAAATCAAAAAATTGTGTCGTGTTGCGTCTTCCTCCATATCACTGCAATTCCCGATAGAATTGATATGGGCACAAGACAAAGGCTACATTATATATTAATATCGCTACATAAATCCCTACATAAGTAGGGTGATGTAAACAATTTATTGATAGAAGGTGTTAGTAGAATAGATACAAATGCTTGGAAATAATTGCATTCAATATTAAAGTGAGTAGAATGTAATGGGAATCGAGCAGACAATCTGTGTGAAAATATTATTGAAAATGTACCGATAGATATCGGAAACGATGATTACAGTTAAACAGATATCGGGTACTGAAGAAATACATTGAAGTAACAAATATTTTTTTCTGTTTTACTTGATGAAATTTTAAAATAGCAGTAACGTACTTCCTTAGAATTTTTATTTTTTAAGTAAATATATTATTTTATTACAATTATCTAATATTGTTATTACAAGTTATTTTTATTTCATTATTATATTAAAAGAGAAGTGTTTTTACTCGGATGGATTGCGCTAAATTAAATTAAATTAGAATCATCATACTGTTATGTTTTGGTTTGCTGCACGCTTTCGTGAAACAAAATAACTAAAAATATTCAATGAAATTGAACAAGCTAGCATTCATCTATTACATTAAACAATTTTTTTTGTACCTTTCATCCTATTGTAATTACAAATAATTTACAAATTAATTTAACCTGATTTCTTTTATGATATCGCCACGTACGCTTGAAGTTTGTAGCTTGTGCGTAGGATATGGAAATGGAATTTTGTTGTGTATGAAAAATTCCGTGCTTGACCGGGATTCAAACCAGGGACCTCCGGATGAAAGGCCGAGACGCTACTACTCCGCCACCGGAGACCGGTACTTTGAAATTGAGAATATTTTATTATATCAATAAACTACGAATAAAAGTTTAATACAAAAATTCACCAAAAACTTGAATTTCAAAATTTGCACTTGCATTTACAATAATCGAACAAAATCAGAATATATAAATAAATAATGGAAAATATCAACTAAAATGTTAAACTTATATTCTAATTGAAGTTTGTATTAATAAAAACGATGACAATATACAAAACTTTATGTTTACTGTACAGTAGCACGCATTTCGTGACAAATTAAGTAGAAGGAAAAACTAATACAAACATTATCTACTTATTAAGTCATTAAAAATTAAATATAAAATTTACTAAGTCTCTTAGATAAGATAAGGAAGTTATCTTAGTTAAGATAAAATTATTTGATGTGGAACTTCTAAGCATATAATCATGAAACCGACCGGGTTGTTCTAATGGTGAACTCGTCATCGCAAATCAGCTGAATTCAAATTCGAGAGTTCTAAGGTTGAAATCCTAGCAAATTCAGTTATTTTTATAAGAATTTGAATACTAGATCGTGAATACCGGTGTTCTTTGGTGGTTGGGTTTCAATTAACCAAACATCTCAGCAATAGTCGATCTGAGATTGTGCAAGACTACATTTACATTCATACATATCATCCTCTGAAGTGATACCTTACTGTGGTTCCGGACGCTAAAAATAAAAAAAGCATAATAATCATGTAATTCATAAAAACCGAAAACAGAAATGCGTAGACATTAATATCGATGTCAGTTTCTCAATAATAGATATGTTATTATGCTAGATATCCTAGTAAATGCATTTACTTTTAGACGAATTTGAATACTACACTGTGAATACCGGTGTTCTTTAGTGGTTAGGTTTCAATTAACAACACATCTCAGGAATGGTCGACCTAAGATTGTACAAAACTATACTTCATTTATATTAATATATATCATTCTTATTCATCCTCTTAAGTAATACCTTACGGTGGTTCCGGCTAAACGGAAAAAGAGAGATATGCTATTAAGACATAACTAATAAGCCCTAAAACCAAGATGTTTTTTTTAGTGCTATATATGAATGTAATTTTTTTTCTTTCGTACTCTTTATGAATGTATTATTTGGCTTCGAGTACAGGACGAAGAATTTTATATCAAAATAGCAAGAATTCGAATTATCAATATCCGAAATAACAAGATTTTATTTAATTGATAAGTAATCAGTTTAGATAAGTTATTGCCAGCATTTGGAGAACCTGGTTCATTTGTTTAGAATTTAATGAATTAAGATATATAGAATGTAATTAACAGAACGAAATTTTTAATCGTAATTGTTTGTGAAACATTTAATTATAACAAAAATAGTTTTGCTGTATTAAAAATATCGTGAGCGCTGTTTCAACGAACAACTGACTTCGTTAACTAATGATAATCGAAGAATGACTTCGTATACATTATTTCCATGCTTTTATTTATTTGTTGATGTAAGATGTCGCTTTTATTTTTAGTAAGATGTCGCTTCCTTCGATCAATATATTTAATCCTATATATTATTAAAGGCAGCAGTTAATAAGTGTACTTCATTTTTTTTTTTTATATAAGTAAAAATTCCGTATTTGTTAGGCGGGATCTAAGAAAGGTGGTCGGTTTAGTCAGACAGTCAGATTATACCGGTCGTTGTATTAAAATGTTCAACTTCAAGAAAATAATATAGTTTAAAACTGTATTATTTATTCGATAACACATAATATTATTACATCATATTAAAGTCTACACCAAAAGTAAATATAATGATAAAATAATTTTAATGAAATATAACCTTGAACCTATAGATATATTAAATCATGCTTTATTTGTAAGTTGAATGACTTAATTATCTTTTGTAATGTAGTTCGTCCTGTTTAAATTTTATCAGGTACTTGATAAACTTTGATCTTTCACTAACGAATGATAAAATTATACTTAGACCCGAGTAAACTGGTATACAAATGAAACAATATTTAAAACTACACGTAATTTTTTTATATTTAGAAATGAGTCTGTACCTATTCATAGTATAGAGTTATCAGTCTTAATAATATTTTTAGAAAGATTTTAATATAGAACACCAAATTGCGTAACTTCATTGATATCAATTAACCGGATTATTATCCAATGTTACGTTCGAATATATTACTTAACCTTTTTATCGGCTGATAAATTATTGAATAATTTTCAATGTTAACATTTTAATAAGAAGTACAGTAGAGTTTCTGTAATCTGACACTTCACCAGTCCGACAACGATAGTCGGCAATATAAAACAATTTTCTTTTCATAACGTTCAAATGTTTGGAACAAAAAGTTCTAGTCGTCGCTGTGGTATCTATAGCAACGGAACCTTTACTAGTTTGAAAGTCACAATTATCGTGACATCGCCTACACGCTAGTTGTGTAGGCGAAATTTCCAATCAGTTGTAATTACCTTTGCAATCGACAGTAGTCCCTGTCATCTTATTTATTCACTGCACTGAAAGGTCGGCTAAACTAAACCCTAAACAGTTACTGTCGCGATTTATATGTTATAATACGTCAACTTTATTTGATTTATTTTTTTTGTTTTGTGTGTGACCGAACAGCGTTATCAGTTAGCGTTTGTTACTACAGTTTTAAGTAAAAACTGTAGTAACAAACGCAAAAAATTTGCAGCAAAAAAAAAACATAAAACTTTAATTTAGTTGAAAAGACTGAAATAATTAAGAAAATTGAAAATGGTGAAAAATCTGGCAGCGTTTTATGGAGTTACGGGCCACAGTTTATGACATCAAGAAAACCATAACATAATCATGAAATTTGTAACAGATTTGGACAGCAAGGACAGTGATAAAGTTTTAAAAACTGGAAGTTCCCCTTAATAGAAGATGCTGTTTATGCATGGTTTGTCCAAAAACATAGTCGACACACCTCAGTTTCTAATGAACTTATTAAAGAGAAAGCCAGATTATTCTATTGGGAAATCATGAAAAAAGATGATTTTCATGCCAATACGGACTAGCGCGATAAAAAAACGTTTCAGTATCCGTTTGCTGACGACTAAAGGCGAGAAACTTTCATGTGACGTAGGAGCGAAAAAAATTATCGAATATATTTTTAGCTTGATATACGTACACGTTTTTATTTATGTACAAAAAAAACAAACTAAAGAAATATTTATAATCTAATAATTAAAATAATAAGCATACCATGACGTCAAAATTCTGAAATAATTACAATTTAAAATTAAGTTGTTGCATAACAACAAATCATTGTTTATTATTGTATTATAAAAAAAATTTGCATTATTTTAATATGTTATATTTTAAATTGTTTCAATAAAAATATTTTATTTTTATATTTTCTAGCTTTATTCTACTTCACTAACTGACAAATAGTAAAATAGCTCAATAACGATCAAAAAAACAAGTAAAATTTATTCTTTTTTAACGTTCTATCGATATATTATTTCATTATAATAAAACTTGTCAGGTAGATGAAATTATGTACTGGTTTTTTTCTTTCATAGATTACATTATCAGAAGATAAGTTATAAAATAAATGCAAATTTTAATGAACTGGTAACGTTACAGTTATATAATAATCCATACGCCAAGCTAGTACAACATTAATTCTATAAAAGTGGTCATTCAAGTAATAATGTTCTCTTTTTGACAATTCTTTCATTAAAAATAGATTAAAAAACAAGTACAGCTCTAAAATAAAATATCATTCCTGTTGGACTGTTAACTAATCGATGCCACTAGTTTAGGTGTATTATGATTCAGAGGCACTCAAATTAAGAACCCTGACTTAAGAGCAAAATTAATGTCTTTTAATTATAACGAGATAAAACCTAGTTTTTACCGTAATGATATTACGCGATATAGAAATTTTATAACTTAGATAAACGAAAGGTCCCACTTTCCGGATTTTTTGAATAGATTGTAATTATAGATAGGGCTCTTCCGCTCACTTCGAAAATTTCAGTGTATGGTGTGGATATCCACAATTACACTACTTATCTGAGAATATGCAAAGCAAGTAAAATTTATAATCGTATCTATTACCCCCCCCCCACTATATACAAAAGAAAAAAACATTAAAAAAATACTGTAACGTCTCAAGTAATAATTTTACTAAAAAATCATGACTCACCCAAAACTGTAATAAAATAAATAAAAAAGAAAAAAGGATAAAGGTTTTTACATTTTTTATGCTCTTTAGCCATGATAATTAATTAATTGTAAATGAATCACGTACACTATCATCACAATATGTTTTGTGATATCACAAATTCTATCACCAAAAATCAACTAATTTGTATTATCAATTTTCAAACTAATTTATTTAATAGTTTCATCTTAAAGCTGATAAAAGATTATTTTTAGCCAGTTCATTATTAGTGTACATTAATTACTATAATTTATATTAATACTATGTTTCAGGTGATCGTTTAGCCAGATATACGCTAATATAAATAAACTATGTTTAAATGCAATTTATCAAAATTTCAGCATTTAGTTTTTATAATTTTTTGATTTACATTTTTATTGAAATATGGAGGAAAAATTAAACAAAAAACAAACAAACGAATTCATTTATCAATTTAATTTGAAAAATAACAATAAAATAATTTGTAGGATTTTTTTTTCATCATTTTATTTTAATTATAAATCTTAAAAAATGATTTATAATTCAATTAATAAAAGTTCAGGATTTTCTAAATATTTTTTAACTAAATTTGTAAATCTTGATACGGTTGCACCATCAATAATTCTATGATCGGCCGAAAAAGTAAAATTTACAATATGTTTAGCAATAATTTGATTATTCGAATCAAATCTAGGTAATTTTTGTACTCTACCTACAGCAATTATAGCGACTTCTGGTGGAAGAATTAAAGGTAAACCTTGTATTCCACCGACAGCACCTATATTAGATACGCTAAACGTACCGTTAGTTAAATCAATCGGTTTAAGTGTACCGTCGTAGGCTGATTTTTGTAATCTTTGTATTTCTTTTGATATTTCTAATATCGATAACTTATCCACATTTTTTATATTTGGTACAATCAAACCCGACGGGGAATCTACAGCGATACCTATATTATGGTACGATTTATAAATTATATTTTCAAATTTTTCATCAAGAGAAGAATTTAAAATCGGATATTTAAATAAACCTATCGATATCGCTTTTAATATAAACGGAAGATAAGTCATTTTAGTATCGTTTAATTGTAATAATTTAATACGTATTTCGGCTAATTTACTGAAATCTAAATCATCAGAATAACCGAAAGTGGGTATATAATTAGATTGTGTCATTGTTTTAATCATAGTTTTCATAATTCGTGTAACAGGTTTTATCTCACACTTGTCAGTAATCGATGAACCGACTAAATTAGTTTTACTTTGTTTTTCTCTATTATCTAAATAAGCTAAAATATCTTCCTTTAACACTCTATTATTTTTACCCGTCGCTGTAACATCACTTAATTTAACATTATATTGCATTGCTATTCTTCTAACGGCAGGAGTAGCCAACGATTTATTCCATAAAACCGGTTCATTTTCATTATTATTAAAAACAACACTAGACTGATTATCAGATATAATTTTTTCACTTAAATTATCATCACTTTTCACAATATCACTGGATTTATCTCGAGTTAACACTTTTTCTTCTTCATTTTTTATATCTTCTGTTTCAACAACAACAACACTTTCATCGTTCACTGAATCTTCGATTTCGATATCGACAAGCGGTTTACCGACATTAGCGATATCATTGATATCATAATATATTTTTTTAATAACACCATCGTATCTACTAGTTATCGTTACGGTCGCTTTATCGCTTTCGACTTCACAAATATTATCAAACTGTGAAACTTTATCGTTTATTTTTACATGCCACAATTTAAGCGTGACTTCGCGTATACCTTCACCAATATCGGATAAACAAAATTGTACATTTTTATCTAATTTTAACGTGGCGTGTAAACAACGCTTACTGGTAATTATATTATTACAAATTATATCTTTAAAACGTATTCTACTTATAATACGTACGGCCATTGTAAAACGTTGAACTAACCTTTGATTTCGTTATCACTGAAGAAGCTACAGAAAAAGTAGTATAACAGTGCTACCACTACGTAAATAATAAAATATCATATTATTATTATAATTATTTTCCCATAACTAAAAACAATAGCATTATTACTATTCATTATACACACACACACACACACACACACACACACACACACACACACACACACACACACACACACACACACACACGACATTATTTATGTAAACTTATTTCTTCCGTTTATTATATTTATCGCTGACATAGTTTAAAAATATTAAATTACTGACGTAATTAAAAAAGAACAAACATGTACATAACATGTTTATTCATTTAATCAACCAATCAACTATTTATTTTGTTAATAACATAGTAAGTTGTACAAAAAAATAATAATTTTAAAATTATCAGATTTCCCTTTTTTTATATACGAGTATATGTTCCAAAGTAATTATTCTAAAAAAAAAGTTAGATAAATTATATTATTTTATAATACGCATTTTTATATTAAAAGTACAATGTTTACGGTTGTCTTTATTTATTTATTTAATTTTATTGGCACAATATAAAACATTATACAAAAAAAATTATCAAATATAGTTTCATATTTTTAGTACCCTTTTTTATATTAAATTAGAGCAATAGACATTACGAAAATAAATAAATAATTTGTAGGATCATTAGCAGAAGGCATGACTTGAGCGCTACTGATTGTTCTGGGTTCTAAAGTCAACTTAACACTTCAACAATTCGATAACAGTTATAGTACATGAGATAGATTGTGATTTTACTATGTATTATAATCGCTTAACCATATAAATGAAAATTTAAATTTCTTGCATATAGTTCTGATTAGAATGGACAAATCAGATTAATTCACCACGGTTTTGTCAAGTCAAAATATATATTTCTCTTAATCCAGTTATTTAAATTAACGTTTATTTTTTACGGTATAAATTTGATAAAGACATTTACAACTGTGCTTGGCTGTAAATTTCGGGGATTAGGAAATGTTTCGAACTTGAATTTATGTTAATTAAAAAAATTTGTAACTTTTTTTCTGTAAAGGTGTTGTTATGTTAGAAAATTAATATCCAAAAATAATTATTTACTAAGTTAAAGGCATTCTTTTGCTCAAAGTCCATCTTAACAAATATTTCCGCATAATAATAAGTTTCTCGTTATGAGAAGGAAGAGGCCCCCCCCCCAAATTGAAATTCCATACTGAATTGAGGATAACCAAAGTATATCATCAATCTAGTACATTTTATATCATTAATTTTATATTTTAATTTAGTACAAATGTAATTTAGATGAATCCCATTTAATATATAATCAAACACAACTTCATACGATATTTTGGTGTTTTGACTCATTGTAATTCAAGATAATGACAACGGGAGTAATTAAAACTTCGGTAAATCAATTCATAAAATCGTAATGTCATAATATCAGTAGGTATTCCTTTAGAATTTTGGGAAAACTCATTTATTTATTCTTTAAATTTAAAATATTTTAGTTAATCCAAGAGATAATTAACGAAACTTTTTTGGCAAATCCAAATACCTGGTTTCAAATAGCTCCGGAAAAAATGAAAATAATACACAATTTTTTTTAGTATGGCTTTTTACTTCCTTGTACGAATTAAAGGAAGTATTGTGATCGCGAAAAATTTCGGTTTTCAGATTTCAACAGAAATATTCATTTTGACCATCCCTGAATCCATTTTGACTAGTTTCGGCGTAACCTCTGTACGTATGTATCTCGCATAACTCAGGGGGGTTGTGCACCTCACCTTTTGATTGTAATAGATTGAACCAAAAGTGTTCAAAAAAGCCCAAAATCCAAAAAAAAATTAGATTTTGGACTTTTTTTAACGACAGTAATAAGCCCTCATTGAGAGCTTTTCAACGATGTATCGTAAGTGGTACCTATTTTCATTGGTTCCAAAGTTTAGCCAAATAAAATTTTAATTAATGAAGGGGGAATGTACATCGGTTCGAATCGGATTTCATCTTTTTTTTTAACTTTTTAATTTTTTTAATTTGAATATATTGATTTATTAATAATTATTAACCTGTCATTGTAAAAAATTATTTACGATGAAAATGATTCAATAATAACAAAAAAATAAAAAAGTATATGAAAAAATATAAGAAGTTTTTAATGAAATAAAATTTTATGTACTTTTTAAAGAAATGTGTAAATGTAATTTAATAGGCGTACAAGGAAATGTACAAGGTATGTTGTCCACATGAGATTTTTATATACAGTTACGGGACTCACCTTTTATTTTGATGAAATTCGGAACATACCGTATTCAGGACTTAAATTATTCGTTGAAAATTCCTTTCACCCGAATTACGACCCTCGGACGATAGACAGTACCCTCATTGATAATTTTGTACATTACCACTGTACAAGTGTAATACACGTTATGCTAGTCAATAAATTTAGATCTTTTTTAAGTAAAGTTGATGAAAATAACTGTTTTTATAGTATTTTGTGGCCCTAAATTCGAAAATGATATGCAAAATTCTGTAACATGTACAGTTCTTTTCTTACAGGGGTTGGGGGTTTCATTAAAAACAGAGGATAACATATTTGGGTAATGTAATTTATATTAAATAAAAAATATACTTATTTCTAAAACATGTTAAATCTGATTAATGATGTTTTATTAAGGACCATATGCAATAAAAAATAAAATGTTACATAAAGGTTCCATACAGTAACAAAATATTTAACTTCTCTTGCTTGTGTTCAATAATATCTACTCTTTTTAAAAACCAGCAGTAGTCGTTCCAACATAGATGGGTACCAGCGTCCCTGAATTCAGGTAAAATCTCTCTTCTTTTTTGTCACTTACTGCATCGAAATTTTCCGGAAAAAAATATAAATGAAATGCAAAAAATAAATTTTTAAGGACACGTGACACCTTAGTAATTCATAGGATTTAAAGAGTTCATATATGAGGGTTTTATCGTTTTCATCTTTCTTATAACCCAGAAATCTCTTTACTAAACTTACAAAAAAGTTCAATGGTACCAATTATTTTTCATTTAATTTTTCTTTAAAAAGAGGATATCTTAAAAGTTTCCTTATTTAATGTCTAATAAAGACGTCTTCTTTTAGGTTTGTGATGTCCAATAAAGACGCCTTCTTTTTAGTTTTGTATCACTTAACTTGAAAAATAATCCTTTAAGCACTTCAAACACTACCTTCTTTGTCTATAGCTTTAACAAAGGTTTTCATTAGTCCAAGTTAATATTGAGAGGCCGAAGGCCTCACTTTTGGATCAACGAAGGGAGTATATTTTATATTTGAAGTACTTCTCTTTAGCCTTCGGAACTACCGTAAGGTATTACTTCGGAGGATGAAATTTAAGAAAAAAAAATGAAGTGTAGTCTTCTTTCTTTTCCTGTTTAGCCTCCGGGAATTACCGTTCAGGTATTACTTCAGCGGATGATATGTATGAGTGTAAATAAAGTGTAGTCTTGTACAGTCTCAGTTCGATCATACCTGAGATGTGTGGTTAATTGAAATCCAACCACCAAAGAACACCGGTATCCACGATCTAGTATTCAAATCCATATAAAAGTGACTGCCTTTACTAGGACTTGAACGCTGGAACTCTTGACTTCCAAATTAGCTGATTTGGGAAGACGCGTTCACCACTAAACCAACCCGGCGGGTGAAGTGTAGGCATGTAAAGTCTCAGGTCACCTATCCTGTGGTTAATTGAAACCCAATAACCAAAGAACACCGATATCCACGATCTAGTATTCAAATCCCTATAAAAGTAGCCTTAACTGGTATTTGAACCTTAGAACTCTCGACTTCGAAATCAGCTGATTTGCGATGATGAGTTCACCACTAGACCAACCCGGTGATTTATATTATTATTATTTGAAGTACCTGGTTCAAAAGAAGTTCTATGTGGCCAATCTTTCTTAATGAAATGTTCTTGTGTTGTCCATAGGCATAAAAAATTACAGTATTTTGTAAAACCCCTCTGAAACCCTACCAATATACCTAACATTCTTAAATCTCCATAAATATCTCACCCAAGTTATCATAGTTTTCTTTCATTGTCAATGAGCTAAACTAATAAATGATTTTTCGTTTTCATTATGAAGCAAGATTACTTTTAGGCTGTATTTAGATGAATCTATGAAAATACGCCATTCAGGAGACACATGTTCCATATTAAGTTCATTCATTACACCATCAATATCATAACAAACGGATAGCAATCTTTTCATTTTATTAAAACTTGAAAACGTTATATTATTTTATTACGTTATTTATTTTGAAACAAAATAAAGAAGAATTTTAAAAGAAAATAAACCTTTCCATAGAACCTAATGAAGATGATTATTTAATAATTGAAACGGCTACCTAGATAGATTTGTAATTTAAGTAAATTTTTAATCAACTTTTTTAGAGCGTAATCTTGTTTTATATCATGTTTCCATCTTATACTTGATGTTAATTACAATCCATTCAGTAAAACGTTTTATTTATGTATTCAATCATCAAAAGTAAGAATTTGTAATTCAAATATTGATTTAACATTTGCATTGTTAAATTTCATTATAAGTCAAAATTTAATTGATGATGTCACATTACTGAGTAACAACGCAAGAAATTTAATTAACACGAACTCGCTCATCGAACGAAATTATTTATTACACATGTACTTAAAATACGTATTAAGAATTTTAAGTAAATATAAGGAAGAGATTTAATGATATAAAAAAATGATTATAACACTGTCCTTGATTATAATGTACCTTACTACATACAATTATGCTTGAGAATAAAATTGCATTGTTATTTCTGGGGGAAAAAATAGATTGCTGGATAAACTGATAAATACATAAAGGAATTATTATTATAAACGAAAGGAGGTGATGGTATACAAATAAATAATTATTGTTACCTTATTGCTTACGTAAGTATTTGTAGGAGTTGTATCGCATCCGTGTACATTCATATAAGTATATAATAAAATGCAATACTCTTTGATAAATGAAATGAGCTGCGCGAACTCTTAGTTATCTCGATACAGTAACAGAGAGAGTTTCGGTCTGCAGACAGTTATACAGAGAGCAAATCTTCATCTACATTAGTAATTAAGAACACTCGGCTCCATAATTTCGCCTTCGCCAAAGTTCTTTAAGTCCCTAATATATTACACTTCAATTGCTAACCATAAATCTACTTCAGTAAAAAAAAAGCTTGTCTTTGATCATGTCTTAACCGTGCATAGTTTTAGTTCTATATTTAGCTATATGATCGTGGATGGTGACATTAATTCAAGATAATTTTTATTTCTAGGAATCATTATTAAATGTTCAATGTACACAATTAACTCTACACGCAAATCAAACATACGCTATAAATTATCCCATAAAAATATTAACTCATTTGATGTCAATAGAATCTAATTTGCTAGCAAAATAATAAAAAAAAAATCATTACAAAATATTATTATCGTGATGCTAATAGTAATGTAAAAAAATAACTTGTTAAAAAACCAGCGATTTACCGTAATTCCAGAATAATTACATTATAATATTACGCCATTTCCAAATTAGTTCCGTATATAATTTTTACTAGACTAACTAAATTAATCCATTACCAAACACGCAATATATTTAATTTCTTTCCAAGTTACACTATTTCTTCAACTCCACTCAATATGTCATCCTCTTCATCATCACTGTCGGAATTAAAATAATTTTCATGTAATTTTACAATAAAATGCTCGGAAATTTCGTCTAACATCGGTTTTAAATAATTTGTCTTATAATTATCTACAGAATTGCAAACTGCTTTCCGGAAGTTTACAATTATTTTTCTAAATTTTTCTTTCGCCATTTCTATTCTGTCTTCTAAATTAAATGTTACGTTCTTTTGGGCAAATTAATTTCTAACGCATGCTCAGTACCATTTAAGTAGGGATAATAAGGTGGTAATCTGACAATATTCTTTTTTCAGCAAAAAAAGAATCTATTTTGTACGTTTTAAATCGCAATTTATGTAATTTTATCAGCGTATACAATTCAAGTTTTAACATTTCTTGTGAAAATGTTATCTTGTTTTTAATGAGCCAGTCCATAATATCTTGATTTTTTTTTAATTCGAATAATCAAGGGCTGATTAATGTTCATTTATTTGAACATTGTGGTACAGTGCGATGTTCATGACTACGACAGATTCGGTAGCAATTCAGACAACCCATTTTTGAAAATTATTAAATATTCACACCGTCATAGTAATCGCCCGTTTTTTGAACCGAATTAAATATTAGGAGAGCATTTACGATAAAACCGTCTTCTTCTCCCGCATTAACTATTATTGTTCGATTCCCTTAAGAAACGGGAGATTTCAGCCTTTCTGAAGAACCATCGGTTCATGCTTGACCCTTCATGTGGGAAAACTGTACACAGGCTTCATCTATACAAGATATACAAGATGAAGCCTGTATAAGATATACGAATTTGTAATTGATAAACGAACTGAATCATATAACGATATCATATACATGATTCTCTTTTCTGAACCGCGTTATGGAGCACAGATAATGCAACTTTTTATTTCGTATATCATCATTTACGATGAACATTTATCTGTCGTTTTCAGTTTTTTTCCACTGGAAGCCTAAATTTTTCATGATTACAAGAAGAGCTCAAATGCCCCCATCAAGCGTTATGTTTTCTTTTACTGATGGCAAAAGTTTTCTCAGAGAGGGGCGGTCTCCATGCCTTAAGTGAAACTCATTCGCCGTCCTGCGAATAACATCTTCGTCCAGGTCAACTTCTTCCTAGGCCGTTTTTTACGAGAAGTACTGAATTCACTTCCTTTAGTTTCATGTTATTTCATAAATTAAAAATGCGCTGAAACCTCTAACAGATACACCGGTTGCTTTAGAAACATGAATCTGAATTTGTTTTAAATTTTTTGCTTCTCCTTTTTCGGCTTCTTTCTTCATAAAAGTATAAATACTGAGAATAACAGTTGTAGTATGACTTTTAATAAACCTCTTTCTCCCAATTTTACCGGTTTTTGCCGATATAGTGGGTTTATATTTACACTACAATATGACTAAAGTAATCCTAAGATCTTGAATAACTTTGGCTGAACGCATAAATGTAGTAACAAACATTAGTGAACGAAAGCTTTTGATACCAGATAATCTACTTAAGACTCATGGAGTATAATTCTGTTACTACAGATTATAATACGTGAGAAATTAAAAAAACCTCAAGGATATTTAGTAATACATGTCAAACGACTGCTAGTTATTTCCGGATTTTGTATCCCGAGTCCTAAAATCCATGAAACCTTAGTACTTATAATAATACGATACTGCAGAGCCCAGAAGACTGAAAAGGAACGAATTTTGGCCTATAGATCAATGACAATCGGATACTGTCTGGACTGTAATCAGTTGTGAATGCGGGATTACTGATCAATTCTGTTATCTTAGAAATTATGTCCATATATCTTTCACAGCAACAACAGGCCTAATAACAGTTACTGATGATGACAATGAATTTTGCTACGTGTGAAAAAATGCCAAAAAACTCCAAATTCGAGTCCTGGTCAGGACCGGAACCTCAAACCATAATAAAAGTTTTTTGCCCGTTCCACTCCATTGATGTTGGTAAAAAAAAGTTATTTTAATATTTTAAAATTTATTTTTAATTTAAATCCATCTCGCAAGTTACCTAATATATTTAAAATGTAGCAATTTTTTTTATGATAGTTCTTACTCTTTATTATTTCTTGGAAAAAAAAAATAGCCATTAATTTTCAACCCTTCCTAGAAAATTACAACTTTGTTTAGAATTATGGGTCTATCATCGTATTTTTAAAAAATTAAAAAGTTCTTTTCTTAAATTTATTATCACTACTTGGGGATTATTTTCTTAAAACTTAATTTTACCCAAATGTTTCCCCTAGAGTATGAAAGCTTCCAAAATGAAAAAAAGAAGGTTTTAAATGTGAAAAAAATCATAATTTTGGTTATTTCAATAAAAATGAATTATTTCATCATAAGATACAAATAGATTTAAAAATGATTAAATTAAGAAAAAGTTTCTGGCATCAACATTTTTTTTTCAAAAATAAACTACATTACTTGACCGCCGTAGCCAGTAAATGCAATAAATTGTCGGTTTAAAATAAAAATTAATTCAGAGGGAAGAAAGAAAAACATTTTCTTACGGTAATCTATAAATATGTAATTTATAAATAACTTAATAATAAATTTATTGGACTCCGGGGCATGCTGGTATTACAGGTAATGAAATCGCAGACGAAGCTGCCAGAAAGGCAACAGTCTGCGATGATTTAGATGCGTTTCCTGTAAGAGTGGCAAATGTTAAAAACCGTCTAACAAACATAGTAAAAAACAAGTGGAATGCTGAATGGAGGAGTTTAAATACAAAATTAAACTCAGTAAAAACTTCTCCTTATAAATGGAAAAGCGACTTTAAGTTGACTCGCCGTGAACAAGTAGCGGTGACCAGACTTAGAATCGGTCACACGCGATTAACAAATTTATATATGTTAACCGGCGAAGTGAGACCAATGTGCAGTGTTTGTAATAAAACACTGACAATCAAGCATCTAATAGAAGAGTGTACCATATATGAGGACCTCAGAAAGAGGTTCAGTCTTAGAAATAATATTAGTGCTGATCTGGATAATGGAAATGAAGAAAATATAGTTGCAATTTTACACGCCAGTGGACTAAGTCTATAAAATGAAAGTTAAAGCTGTGATAAAAGAATCTCTAAGCGGTAGTCTTATATACATATAAAGAAAAAAATGGTATTGAAGTTGAAATTTTAATTTCATCGTCTTTTGAGAACGTTATCTCAAATTTTAATATTGGAGCCCTTTACACCCCGTAAATGTTTGTGATTGTCCTTGTCTTATATGTCTTAATGTTTATTGTGAAGTTTGTGTTTTTAAATAAAATGTAAGAGCCCTTTACACCCTTACATATGACGACCCTGATGGAGATAATAATTTCTTTTAAAGAATGTGACGAGGGCTAATGACCTTAGCAGTCGATGCCCATAAAAATTCAGAAAAAAAATAAAAAATAAAAATAAATCTATTAATGGGAATAATTAAATATAATTAATAAAAATAATAATTAATGGGAATCATAATTATAATTATAATAATATTTTTATTAATGGGAATCGTAATTATATGACAGCATTTGAACTAATACAAAATTATATCCGTCTAGTTAAGTCAAGTGATGTCTTGACATTTTTTTTATATATGTATCTACAGTATCTTTAAATTTATTTAATTTAATCAGATTAAATTGAATGAAAATTTACGATCCTCTTTTTTAGAATTATTTTTATTAATTTGAAAATATAATTCTATAAAGAGCGGTAGAAAGATGCACGGGCGGACCGCGGTCCCTGATTTGAAAAAAAATTAATAGAATATTTGAGTTTTTTATAATAAATTATATTATACATTTGTTTTTTTGAAAATAAATTTATGTAATTTCTATTTCCACAATTAAATTTATTATTATAAAATTACAATTTCTCGTAAATTACGTACTGGTAACATAATTTTAGCACATCAGCATCTCATTAAAGTTTTTCGGTATACTTTTGTATACTAATAACCAAGTATATTTGCAAATTTATTCATAAGAGATTTTATGAAATTATAAAAGAAATATAGAAGTTCAATAGAGTTTAGTTAATAGGAATAGGCTAAATCTTCTTTTTTTTAAATTCCTGGATGCATATCATGAAAAATAAAAACAATCATACTCACTTAGCTTTGCAGACGTCTGCTTATATGACTGAAACATTTTATGTAAATTTATGATTATTTGTAGAATAAATACCTGGTTATTATTATACTCTTTTCTTTTTTTTTAATCTGTGTGATCTGTGCACAACATTATTGGTCATACTTTGAATTGTGGTGATGCATTATAAAATTACTTGTAACGCGATGGCATGAATATTACAAATAAAATTTACTTCAATATTTCTATTTATTTTATATATAAGAACGGTAATACGAAACGGATTTGTTAATTTGAAAAAAAACCTTACGAATTATGTTGAATAATCTTAAAAATAAAACAAGAAAAAAAAACAACAGTGTCTGTTGATATCTCAAATTCAGCAGCATTTATTATTTCCGTTCAATAGGCAAAGGTCGAGAGGTCAAGGGAATGGCGCACCCGAACAAACACATCGTATGTAGTGTCTACCCTTGACTAGTCGGTAAAACAGCCAACCCGATCGGTGATTGTTAAAGTAATACTTACTTAGATCATGTCAATATATAAGAATGCAATTTCTATTGTTCTGCACTGTTTGCGAGCGCATTCATCGGTTTTGAATTTTAATAAGGTTTTACACATGGCACTTTTTTTTACAAGACTGACTCATGTTAACGCTTTTTTCTATAATATTTGTATGATGTGTAATCTAAGATGATATTTTTACATTTATTTCATAACCTGGAGAAAACATTAAATACAATCTATTCAAACAACAATCAATTAAATACATCGTTATAGTAACGTTAACATATAAACAACAAATACCCTGATAATAAATTATTCGAAATTCTGGAGTTAAATAAAATAAATAAATAGCAATAAAAAATCTTACAGATAGAAATCATTCCCGAAATGTACCTAGATTATATATTTATAAGATAAAATTATTTTGAAATGTCATTTAATAAATTCAATTACTATATACTGGCCCGGGAAGTGTTAGTCAAATTTAAGGGACCGATACAGGGAATCAAAATATACAAAAATTTCATGTAGACAAATGCCTTGTCTATTTTTATTTCCTTTCTCTAACATCTTATGTTTTTTTCAATAAAAATCTATATCTTAAGAACTGATTGAGATAATTGAATAACATTTGCTGAATTTACATTGAAAATGTTCTACAAGATAAATAGAATATAATAAAATAATAGAAGAAGCTTGTTTGTTGCATTACTACTAATAATAATAGAAATTATTTTTATTTTTAATTTAATTACTAAAGAAAGCGAAAACAGGTACAAAATTATCAAGCTGCATAACAATTTCACCCATATATCAGCTGTTCATTAACCAATTTTAACTAATAAGACGTCAGTTTGTACACAATAAAAAGCTTAACATTTTTACACATTTTTTAGCTTTACACATTTACACATTTTTTTTTAAATGTAGTCATCGCTTTTATTTTATAAGCAGAAGCCCACAGTAGCAGCTAGTAAGGCTATAAAGCAATTGTTACAAAAAAGTTCTTCTTCATATAGCTATTCAATCTTTCTTTGAAATTTTAAGTACCAGATTTTTTTTAAAATGAAATATGAAGACTTAGGTTATACAGCACTACAGGAAACAATTGAAAATTGCAGTCTTACAGTTTCGACATTTACAGAAAATCCCGAATGGAAATGTAGTACAAAAAATATCTAATTTACATATATTAGAAAAACTTAAAGAAAATCAAATTAAAACGATTAGATTATTATAAAGAAAGGTGATAAAAGTTTTCGAGAATGAACTATGGAGTGACAAGAGTAAAGTGGGCGTCCGTGATCTTCAGCCCGACGGATTAACAACTGGCCGAAGAAAAAGTTAATAGTCAACACTTCATTTCCATTTGACCAGAAGAATTTTCGTTACGGTCGAAAAATCGAGTTTCAAAAATAATTAAATATTTTATTAACTTTTACTGATCTAAAAAAGCTTTTAATTTTGAGTTTGTATGTACATATTGACATGTACATGAAGTTTCATGTTTTATATACAAAGAATGTAACAAATTATACAAAGAAAGTAAAGAAAAAGGTTTGTATAAAAATAAGTTCGGAAACGCTTCGTTAGTGAATGTCTGCTGGCGAAAGATTTCACCCTGATTTCTGCGAATTCGGTAAAATTAAGTCTGACTACTTCTTGGGACCCAAATTAATGGGTGAAATTTAATGGTTTTATATGTAATCTGACCCAAAAATTTAAAAAAAAAATTAGGTCTCAGAACTGTATTTTTAGTAGTTTTTGAGAAATCTCAGATAAAAAAGATTAGGTTTGAAAAACATACTATTTTATATTTGGGATAAAATAACTTTGTTAATGGGTAATAAACACATAAACGTTTTAAACAAAACTTGTGGAGAATCAGATTCTAAGTAAAATTGTATGAATGATGTCCATATAAACTAAATACAAACGTAAGAATTTAGTAGTTTATTAAAATCAAAATAATCGATGGATGAAGCCTTTACTTGATGAAAATCCATCGTTACAGAAAGAAAATAATGATTAATTTTTCATTATACGTACAGGGCGTTTCATAATGTTCTTCGGAGTTACGAAAATTCATTAACAAAAAAAACTATTTCACTCATAAGAATAAAACCCTCCTCTATGAATCATGAGACCTTGCCGTTGGTGAGAGGGCTTGAGTGCTCAGGGATACAGAGTAGCTGGACCGAAGGTGCAACCATATCGGAGAGGTATCTGTTGAGAGCCAGACTAAGGAATGATTCCTGAAAGAGGGCAGCAGCTCTTTCAGTAGTTGTTAGGGGCGTGAGTCACAATGACTTAAACGGCCGTATCAACATCACTCAGTCCTCTGAGTACTGCGCAGCTGAAAGCAATGGAAAACTACAGCTGCTTTTTTTCCAAGAAAATGTGGCTCTCTGCATTTTCACATAGCAACAATGGAGGCGCCTTCCTTGGTAAAATATTCCGGAGGTAAAATAGTCCCCCGTTCGGATCTCCGGGTGGGGACTACTAAGGAAGGGGTCACCAGAAAATTAAAAAATAACATTCTACGAGTCGGAGCGTGGAATGTTAGAAGCTTAAAAAAGGTTGGTAGGCTAGAAAATTTAAAAAGGGAAATGGATAGGGTGAATGTGGATATAGTAGGAATTAGTGAGGTTCGGTGGGAAGAGGAAGGCGACTTTTGGTCAGGTGATTTTAGAGTAATTAACTCAGCGTCAAATAATGGGCAGGCAGGAGTAGGTTTCGTGATGAACAAGAAGATAGGGAGGAGAGTGGAGTATTTCAAAACGCATAGCGATAGAATCATTGTAATAAGGATAAAATCAAAACCTAAACCGACAACGATTGTTAACGTTTATATGCCTACAAGCGCCCATGATGATGATGAGGTAGAGTGTGTATACGAAGAGATTGATGAAGCAATTAAACACGTAAAGGGAGATGAAAATTTAATAATAGTTGGAGATTGGAATGCAAGCATTGGAAAAGGCAAGGAAGGAAATATAGTGGGTGAATATGGGCTGGGCAAAAGGAATGAAAGAGGGGACCGACTTATAGAATTTTGCACGAAGTATAATTTAGTAATTGCCAACACCCAATTTAAAAATCATAATAGAAGAATATACACTTGGAAAAAGCCAGGCGATACTGGAAGGTATCAGATAGATTATATCATGGTTAAGCAAAGATTTAGAAATCAACTCGTTGACTGCAAAACTTACCCTGGAGCAGACATTGATAGCGACCATAATTTGGTGATAATGAAATGTAGATTGGGGTTTAAAAACCTGAAGAAAAGTTGTCAGATGAATCGGTGGAATTTAGAGAAGCTTGAGGAAGAGGAGGTAAAGAAGATTTTTGAGGAGGACATCGCAAGAGGTCTGAGTAAAAAAGATATGGTAGAAAATGTAGAAGAAGAATGGGAGAATGTTAAAAAGGAAATTCTTAAATCAGCTGAAGCAAACTTAGGCGGAATAAAGAGAACTGGTAGAAAACCTTGGGTTTCAGACGATATATTGCAGCTGATGGATGAACGTAGAAAATATAAGAATGCTAATGATGAAGAAAGTAAAAGGAACTATCGGCAATTAAGAAATGCTATAAATAGGAAATGCAAACTGGCGAAAGAAGAGTGGATTAAAGAAAAGTGTTCAGAAGTGGAAAGAGAAATGAACATTGGTAAAATTGACGGAGCATACAGGAAAGTTAAGGAAAATTTTGGGGTACATAAATTAAAATCTAATAATGTGTTAAACAAAGATGGTACACCAATATATAATACGAAAGGTAAAGTCGATAGATGGGTGGAATATATTGAAGAGTTATACGGAGGAAATGAATTAGAAAATGGTGTTATAGAGGAAGAAGAGGAAGTTGAGGAGGATGAAATGGGAGAAACAATACTGAGATCTGAATTTAAGAGAGCATTAAAAGATTTAAATGGCAGAAAGGCTCCTGGAATAGACGGAATACCTGTAGAATTACTGCGCAGTGCAGGTGAGGAAGCGATTGATAGATTATACAAACTGGTGTGTAATATTTATGAAAAAGGGGAATTTCCGTCAGACTTCAAAAAAAGTGTTATAGTTATGATACCAAAGAAAGCAGGGGCAGATAAATGTGAAGAATACAGAACAATTAGTTTAACTAGTCATGCATCAAAAATCTTAACTAGAATGTTATACAGAAGAATTGAGAGGAGAGTGGAAGAAGTGTTAGGAGAAGACCAATTTGGTTTCAGGAAAAGTATAGGGACAAGGGAAGCAATTTTAGGCCTCAGATTAATAGTAGAAGGAAGATTAAAGAAAAACAAACCAACATACTTGGCGTTTATAGACCTAGAAAAGGCTTTCGATAACGTAGATTGGAATAAAATGTTCAGCATTTTAAAAAAATTAGGGTTCAAATACAGAGATAGAAGAACAATTGCTAACATGTACAGGAACCAAACAGCAACAATAACAATTGAAGAACATAAGAAAGAAGCCCTAATAAGAAAGGGAGTCCGACAAGGATGTTCCCTATCTCCGTTACTTTTTAATCTTTACATGGAACTAGCAGTTAATGATATTAAAGAACAATTTAGATTCGGAGTAACAGTACAAGGTGAAAAGATAAAGATGCTACGATTTGCTGATGATATAGTAATTCTAGCCGAGAGTAAAAAGGATTTAGAAGAAACAATGAATGGCATAGATGAAGTCCTACGCAAGAACTATCGCATGAAAATAAACAAGAACAAAACAAAAGTAATGAAATGTAGTAGAAATAACAAAGATGGACCCCTGAATGTGAAAATAGGAGGAGAAAAGATTATGGAGGTAGAAGAATTTTGTTATTTGGGAAGTAAAATTACTAAAGATGGACGAAGCAGGAGCGATATAAAATGCCGAATAGCACAAGCTAAACGAGCCTTCAGTAAGAAATATAATTTGTTTACATCAAAAATGAATTTAAATGTCAGGAAAAGATTTTTGAAAGTGTATGTTTGGAGTGTCGCTTTATATGGAAGTGAAACTTGGACAATCGGAGTATCTGAGAAGAAAAGATTAGAAGCTTTTGAAATGTGGTGCTATAGGAGAATGTTAAAAATCAGATGGGTGGATAAAGTGACAAATGAAGAGGTATTGCGGCAAATAGATGAAGAAAGAAGCATTTGGAAGAATATAGTTAAAAGAAGAGACAGACTTATAGGCCACATACTAAGGCATCCTGGAATAGTCGCTTTAATATTGGAAGGACAGGTAGAAGGGAAAAATTGTGTAGGCAGGCCACGTTTGGAGTATGTAAAACAAATTGTTGGGGATGTAGGATGTAGAGGGTATACTGAAATGAAACGACTAGCACTAGATAGGGAATCTTGGAGAGCTGCATCAAACCAGTCAAATGACTGAAGACAAAAAAAAAAAAAAAAAAGAATAAAACATGTACTGTACGAAAGAGTACTTCAAATAGTTTTTTTCTAAATATACTAGGCAGTTAGTAAACCATTTGCTCGCTAGGCGTCGACAGTAGAGAAAATGGCTGCCACGGGAAGCGAGAAGTCGTTCTGTGTGTTAGAATTTCACTCGTCAAAGTCAGTAATTTCTATACAACGTGCGTTTCGGTTGAAATTTCATAAGGAGCCACCAAGTGACAATTCAATTCGTGCATGGTATAAACAATTCAGTGAAACCGGTTGTTTGTGCAAGCGAAAATCAACCGGTCGACCATCAACCTCAGAAGTCAATGTCGAACGTGTGCGTGCAAGTTTCATTCGCAGCCCGTCAAAATCGACTGCGGCTGCAGACAGAGAATTAGAAATTCCGAAAACAACAGTGTGGAGAATTCTCCATAAACGTTTATTACGCAAACCGTACCATCTTCAATTAATCCAGCGTCTTTCTGATGGAGATAAAACACGTAGGCTCGATTTTTGTTTACAGTTACAGGAAAAGATGTTGTTAGATGAAGGTTTTGTAACAAGATAATTTTCAACTATGAAGCTACTTTTCATATTAGCGGCAAAGTAAACCGTCATAACGTGCGAGTTTGGGGAACTGAAAACCCACACGCTTATGTGGAACACATTCGGGATTCTCCGAAAGCAAACGTTTTTTGTGCGATCTCTCGTGAGGCAGGGTATGGGCCGTTCTTTTTTATGGAAACGACAGTAACCGGCATGATATACCTGGATATGTTACAATTATGGCTTATGCCTCAGATATTCAACGACTTCATTTTCCAGCAAGATGGTTGTCCTGCCCGTTTTCATAACGAGGTTCGACAGTACCTTAACACAACATTACCTAGGCGCTGGATAGGACGTGCGTCTGAAGAAGACCAACACATTATGCTGTGGCCACCACAGCATCACCAGACTTCACGCCATGTGATTTGTTTCTCTGGGGTTACGTGAAAGATAAGGTATTTATCCCACCAATGCCGCACGATATCGCTGAGCTAAAGGATCGCATAATCAATGCAATCAACCTATCGAAAATGATATGTTAGAACTAGTTTGGCAAGAGCTAGACTTTCATGTTGATGTGTACCGTGTCACCAGAGGAGCATATATTGAACATTTATAGATTTTACCAAAAACTGTTGAGTCCCTGCATCAACTCGTTCAACTTTCATTTAGGTAAGTGAAATATTTTTTTGTACTGAATTTTTTTAACTCCTAAGAACATTATGAAATGCTCTGTATTTTCTTTCAATAATTAATAATTTATTTTAAATAATAATAATAATAATAATTTATTTTTCATTATAAGTATTTAATTATTGTTTTCATTTTCTTTTTAACAATATCAAATTGTGGCAAGTATTAATTAGATATTAGTTACCTAGTTGTGAGTAGTAAATTTTTTTTTGTTATAAATCTATTTAATTTCTTAAATAACTAAACTTTTTAGTATTATTACTAAGCTATTTAAAAGAAATAGATGAATGTTTTAAAATTTCCTTCAATAACATTCTTATCTTCATAAATACTACTAAATTCTATTCTATGTTTAAATATAAAATAATATATACTTATTTCTATAAACATAATATCAGGAAAGAAATTTTGGGAAAGATAAATACTAAAAATATTTTGTTATATTCCGCAATTTCTTCTTCGAGAAAATTTTAAAATTTTCTTGAGATACGTTTCGAGTTCTTGCATATTTTCTATTATGAAACAAAATAAGTTTTCTATTCAAAAAAATTATACATGAATCTTTACGACAGATATACATTAAAATCAAGATTAATTTAAAAAACTAAATGTAATTGTACAGATTCCCAAAATAGTGTCTACCTTTCACCTGAAAGATCCAGGTTCGAGTCCCAGTCAGACACGATGACATTTTTCACATGCTATAAAATTCATTTCCTATCAATATAATATGTTATTGGGTGTGTTTGAGCCCGTTGTACACATAAATAATAATAAATTATTAAAATAGTAATACGTAAATAAAATAACTAGAACATCGTTCTAAAAAAATATTTACATAAAATAAATTATTATTTAAAACACATTTTATAAAATTTATGAATAAATAAATTAGCAAAAAAAAATAGAGCATGACCTCCCCTTTCAACGTATTAGAAAACTAATTATTTTTAAAGGCGCATATTTTTTTACAATTTGAAATGTATAGAATATAATTAACGTTTAATAACATACGAATACATCTATATAATTAAAATATAATTAATTAGAAAATAATTAATTATTATAATAACACCTAATTAAAAATTATATATAAGAATATAGAATTAGTAATAAATATTATTATTACCTGTTTGTACTTATACTGTCAAGAATACAGGAATAAGATACGGTTATGTACCGTAATTGGATCTTAATGATTAATATAAGAGTATTTTGTTCGCAGAATACAATAATTGAAACGACTATAGCCTACATTGTATCTTCTCCTTGTATCGACCTTAAAATAGTGACTGCATTGACCATGGAAAAATGAGGTTAATTACAAAAAAAAAAGCTAATACTTGAATTTAAAATGACAAAATAATAACAAAAATATGTAAACAAGAATTAACATAAGACTATAATATTATTTTAATATTATTATAGACATGATAGATCTTAATATTACAATGTAACAAAATTTAAATGAATTCTCCATAAAACTAACTTAATTTTTATTTGTAAAAAAAAATTAAAAAACTACTTTTAAAAATATGCTTTTCTTAATATATATATATATATATATATATTTATATTAAGAAAAGCAATTTATATATATATATATAGTTTTATAGTTTTATATATATACATAAAATAAAAACAAACAGAACAATTCATACTAAAAAGTAAAAAATAAATTTTTTTTAAAGAAAATACTTTTAAGAACATTTTTTATTTATGGATGACTAAAAAGGAAACTGTGAAGAGCGCTCTAACCATAAAGTGGTTGCGTATGAGAGCCCTCCCAGCGCTTTTCTTTTTAAAAATATAATAAATAAATAGAATCTAAAATTATCTATATCTAAAATTATAAAAATAATATTCACCAACGACTAATTTTGAATAATGTGGTTTGTTAATTAAATATTTAATAAACTACAAAATATGATTTCGATACACTCACAAAATAGTAGAATTTTATATTATGTACAGTGTTTCTAAAATGGTGAGCTGGCTGCTGTACTTTTTCAGATTCTACTTGTAAAACTAAACAATATCCTTAGAAAAAATGGCAATTTCTCCTTCGCCCCTCTGTCCGCCAGTTTGTTATTTTTATATAAAAATTTATACCTCAAGTTCGGATACAAAGATCACATTAATATTTGGTAAGCGTCTTAGAAATAAAGTTTTAAAATTACTAAAAAATCAGGACTTACATACTTTCGTAAATTACAAGATTGCGGTCATGTTTATTTCTCAATCCGTTATATCACCATAAATATTAATTTTATCCAAATGTATGTTATTAGTTAAAATATTAAGTCCTTCCTTTTAAACAAAATGACATTTCATTTTTTTTTAAATCGGTTAACAAAGCCGAGTAAATTTTGAAGAATTTCTTCCAAGTCAATCTTCTTATTTTTTTAAACCTCTGGGTTCATCGTTAGGAATTGCTTCAGAGGATGAGACAAATGATTTGTAGCGTGCGTGAAAATACCATGTCTGACCGGGAATCGAACTCGGGACCTCTGGATGAAAGACCGACACGCTACCACTAGCGCCACGAAGGCCGGCCTTCCAAATCAATTAAAATTTATTGTAATTATCAATACATATTAATTAATTATTAAATAATGTCAATTTTTTTTAAATTATCTATATAAATAAAAATATAAATGTTGATTTGTTCAAAATCTTAAATCTCCGAAAGTTCTTCACCGATTGCATTGAAATTTTGACACAACGTTGCATTAGAATGCGCGCGCTTTGTTATAACCTACTATTTATATACCTAAGATGTCACACCTTCTTTCTTTCCTGTTTAGCCTCCGGTAACTACCGTTTAGATAATTCTTCAGAGGATGAATGAGGATGATATGTATTGTATGAGTGTAGTCTTGTACATTCTCAGTTCGACCATTCCTGAGATGTGTGGTTAATTGAAACCAAACCACCAAAGAACACCGGTATCCACGATCTAGTATTAAAATCCGTGTAAAAATAACTGGCTTTACTAGGACTTGAACGCTGGAACTCTCGACTTCCAAATCAGCTGATTTGGGAAGACGTGTTCACCACTAGACCAACCCGGTGGTTTTAAGATGTCGCACCTGCGACAGGTAAAAACATGCTTTTTTTGAAAAACGGCGTTATTTGTTGGACGTAAAATCAACACACGCTGCACTAAATATTTTACGATTTCATTTCAATGTTTCCGATATGTGTGTCCGCTATAGAATAAAAAACTACTGGACCGATTTACGCGCGGGGAAAAAGGGAGAAAGAGAAAAATCGAAAAAAGGTAAAAAGGAAGAAAGTAAAAAGGGAAGAAGGGGAAAATGGAAAAAAGAAAAAAGGAGAAAACGGGAAAAGGAAATGGAAAGGGGAAAGAGAAAAAAGAAGGGAAAGGGGAAGAGGAAGGGAAAGGGAAATAAGGGAAAGAGAAAATGAGGGAAGGAAAGGAAAAGGGGATGGAAAGAGGGATAAAGGGAAAATGAGGGAAAGGAAAAAATGGTGCAAATGAAAATGGGAAAAGGAAACTGGGAAAAAGGAAAGGAGGAAATGGAAAGGGAGAAAGGGAAAGGTTAAATTTTGTGAAGTTCCGTAATGTTCATTTTGTTAATGTTTTATCAAACTTTCAATTGTGTTCATTAATCTATATATATATATATATATACACTCAAATCTAGCAATAGCAAAGCATTGCCGGGTCTGCTATTATTTAATAAATATAAAATAACGGCTATTGTTATTGAAATAAAAGAAAGTCTAGAACCATTTACAAAAAAAAAGGTACCTCGGACTAGATTTACTGTTCGATTGTTAGACAATTTTCTTTAGTAGATATAAAAGAATTAATTTAGATTTGAAATATAAAAGTGAATCAAAAAGTAAAGGAACAGAAAAGAAAAAATGCACATAATCCATTACTATCAAACAATTTAAAATACCATTATCTGTATTTAAAATAATAAATAATAAAACTTTGTTATATACAGTACAAGAAGAAAAAGGGAGTTAATAATATAAAATAAATCATTCAATAAACAAAGATTAAAAGGCTGCATTTTGTAAAATTCTATTTAATGTTATGATACTTGTTAAGTACTAACAAAAACTATTTACTGAGGAATATAGAGCATTTATCTTGAGAGCATCTCAGTATAAAATGATAAAAAGAATGTATAAAATTGATTAAAGATGTATAAAATTGTGACGTAAAAATCTGGTAACAATTTTTATAAGTAATGCTATTACCTAGAAACAATTTTGTTACAAAAAAGAAAAGAAAAAATAACTATAGTAATAACAATTATCTTAATATATTATACAACTCAAACATTTTAATTAGGTATATAATATAAAATAAGGAGATGAAATAAAATAATACGTTAAGATTAAAGGATATCTAATTTTGGAAAAATAGGTAAGAAGCTTTCTAATTTGTAAATAATTTTAAAATCCGATTTTATATCAGTATTAATATCTAATCGAAAATGATTAAGTATCAGTTACGTGAATTAGTTAAATACATTTTTTCATTATTTATAACTTCCCGTAAGATAATTACTTGAAGGTATAATTACATTCAATAAAGATTAAAAATAAAAACAGACAAAAATAAAATTAAGGTAAAAAAAAGATAAGCAAGAAATTAAATTCTTATATTTAATCAGTAACTTTAATCATTTTAATTCAACATCGTAAATTACAATTAAAAAAAAAAAAAAACAATATTCGGTTCGGTCATTGATCCAGCAAATTAACTAACTTACTTGCGATGTATCAAAACAGTAGTCTTTAAAAAACGTCTTCAATAGTATTAAATAGAAAGGATATCCTGAAGCAATTTTACCAAACACACTTTTAATTCTAATCTATTTTAACAAATGAAGGGCCCCTAAACTTATCCATTGTTACCCAGAAAGCAATTATATTAAGGTCATTGAACAATAATTCGTAACAAATTTGCAAAAAGTAAAATTAAATGTTACAATTGTTACTTTAGTAATGTACTTTACGAAAACATCCGATTGACAGTGAAGGGGGGGGGGGGGAGAGAGATGACCAAATGACAGACATACAGGACCAACTAATTTTTTCCACAGTGTAATCTTCTCTTTTTTTCTATAAGATATTTATAAATTTTGTTGCCAATCAAGGGAACCTTCTGAGATATATTTTTATACCAGCAAACGTAATAATGAAATCAGCTAATACTATCTGGCACATGTAAACTGTACAGAACAACCAATATAAATATATATTGGTTGTGTGTGTGTGTATATATATATATATATATATATATATATATATATATATAGGAATGTGGATTATCAAGGTAGACATGATTAACAAATGTCTAGCTCTTAAAAAAATAATACTAACATTATTTGAATTGTGTTAATTAAATGAGGTTCCAATAGTTGTGTAATAGTAGAACAAATGACCAGTGGAAACTATAGACTGTTATTAAAGAGTAACCTTGTTCCAAAATATTCTTATACGCATTTATGTAAGAAGATTCAAATGGAAAATATGCTAAAAACAAAATAAATAAAAAAATTATCGGAGACGAATTTAATAACTAAAGAACATCTGGGAATAAAAGAAGATACTGGAAAGGTTGAGAATTGATATATATGAATTATTGAAAATTAAACTTAAGATTTTGTCGTAAGATGGATTATCCTCTATTATTTTCTCTATTATTCATAATAATAGTAATAATAAAATTAAAGCACGATTACTCCTCCACCAAGCACAGCATTGCAAAATCATCATCAATAATTGTTATTTGTGGTCTTGTAGCTACCTAGTAGCTTTGAAAGTTTGAGAAAGCAGGAGTGTGTAAAATAAATCGCTACCATGCATTTCATTATCTTGCAGACAGAATTGTTTTTTTCTCTTTTTCCGCCATTAAAATCAAATAATTTTACATGTAAAATAAGCATAAATTATGAAATATTCTCAAATTTATCATAGACCTGTCGGAAAAATATGAGGAACTAGGAATTTTAAGGAAAACATAAGAATTTCTGTGTTGAGTACTGTTTAATTTTTGTTAGTTTCATTCTTTTACATGGTGACACGTTTCGGAACCACTCCATTGCCAAAACTTATTGTACTGGTACTTTTAAATTACTGTTAGTCTTTATAAAGAGTTTAGTCAGCCCCTCTTCCTGTACTCGACGTCATACCTTATCTGGCCTTCTTCTTATTTACTGATGGTTATAGTTATCTTTTTTAAGTTTTAACAAAGTCAATATATAACAAAAGAATGAAACTAAGAAAGGTAAACAGTACTCAACGTAGAAATTATAATGTTCTTAACAGAAAAGATAACAGTAATTATTATCTTAATAACAACAAAACGTAAGAATTTCATTTTTAAGAAAGAACGAGTATAAAAGGAAAATAATGAAAAAAATATTAAGAAAAGAAAAACCAGATGGACGAGAGAAAATAAAAGGAGACGTAATCCATTGTAATTGTTTGATGTGGATTGTACTAAACTCGAGTACCATAAAATAAACCGTAGAAGAGTACCAAGAGTACTATAAAATATGTCTCCATAATATTTTTAAATCTAAAAGTAACGTCTTATAGTTATGTTTAAAACGAGTTCTGTTAATGATAATAAATCTGGTTTTTATGTTCATTCGTAACAATGCAACAGGTAGTAAGAATTAAAGAACACAGAATATTGTCTGATTTTACTTAGTAGGATCGTTCAATTTCTTACAGGTTAAAGAAATATAAAATTGTGGATAGGTTCTTCATTTCAGAATCGTTACATACTCGTAATAATAGAATGATATAAACTAATATTTATTCGTAAGTCACTTTCTAGAGGACGATCCCTATAAAAGTTTCTTGAATAGGGTAAGTTATGGGATAAATAGTGACTGTTGTAAAAAAAACTTTTAAAACCCGAGCTAGAATTTAAATCTCTCGCTGTTTTGTTGCATTAGATTTACGTTCGAATATCGAATAAAACAAAATAAATAAATAAATATTTAATTTGATTAAAACAACTATTTACTAAAAAATATACAAAGTGATTCACGAAGAATGTAACAAACTTTCAGATGATTTCTACTGGCAAAAATAAAGAAGAAAGTTGGTACAAAGATAGGTTTCGAAACGGTTCGTTAGCGAGTATCGTCTAGCTAAAGATTTCGCCCTGATTTCTTCATTTATTTAAATATTTATTGCTATTTAACTGCAATATAAAAACTTAACTGTTGGAGTCAGCTGTTGGTATTGCTAGACCACAGTCCATAAATGAAACCAAGTCAGGGGTATGAACTGAAAATTAAGTTCACTAAGGGAACTAGGAATAAATTTCGTTGTTGCGAACAACATTTTTGGTGGTATGTTATTTATTCAATTGCCTCGAATATTATGAGACATTTACGCACAAATTGGCTGTATAAAATCTAGAACTAGGTGCGGGGTTCGTGCTTCCGTGAATTCGGTTAACTAGTTCAGAAGGCAACGATTAGGACAGAAAAGAGATGTCCGAATGAAGCCTACAGCGAAGGCAAAGGCTGAGTTAAAAAAAAATTATCATTTATGTAAATGTCTACCGAGGCATTTACATCGATGGCATCCCGATTAAGGCCTGGTTGATGATTGTAAAATGTAATCAGTTGGAGGGTCAAAAAGACAACCTACGTTAAAACCCATCAGGGCTAGGAACGAGGGGTGATGTAGCGACCGGAATCGTCACAAGGTGGGTATCTTCCCCTACGGGAGTTGGGATGTTGGCACTGCCAACTTATGAAATAAATTATTTCAAACAGATTTAAATAAAATTATTTTAATTACCTTTAACGATGTCTAAAAAAATTATAAAAACTGTATATACCAGTAGTATTCTAGCCGAGAGTAAAAAAGATTTAGAAGAAACAATGAATGGCATGGATGAAGTCCTACGCAAAAACTACCGCATGAAAATAAACAAGAACAAAACGAAAGTAATGAAATGTAGTAGAAATAATGTAGATGGACCACTGAATATAAAAATAGGAATAGAAAAGATTATGGAAGTAGAAAAATTTTGTTATTTGGGAAGTAGATTTACTAAAGATGGACGAAGCAGGAGCCGATATAATATCCCGAATAGCACAAGCTATATGTTTGGAGTGTATCTTTATATGGAAGTGAAACTTGTACGATCGGACTACCTGAAAAGAAAAGATTGGAAGCTTTAGAAATGCGGTGCTATACGAGAATGTTAAAAATCAGATTGATGGATGATGTGACAAATTTAGAGGTGTTGCGGAAAATTGATGAAGAGATGAAGAAAGAAGAATTTGGAAAAATATAGTTAAAAGAAGAGACAGACTTAGGCCATATATTAAGGCATCCTGAAATAGTCGCTTTGATATTGGAGGGACAGATAAATGAGAAAAATTGTGCATGCAGGCACGTTTGGAATATGTAAAACAAATTTTTAAGGATATTGGATGTATACCGAAATGAAACGACTAGCACTAGATAGGGAAGCTTGGAGAACTGCATCAAACCAGTCAAATGACTGAAGAGAAAAAATTAATTTTAAAGGTTTGTCGTTTTTTAATTTTAAATTTTGACTGTTTATTTTTCTAAAATATTTAATTATTTTGTTTTGTAATATTGAACATTTTGTTTCGTTTAATATTTAATTTAAATCTACCACATTTTGTTTACTAAAAACAAAACATATTGACATAAAAACAAAACATTGAAATTCTTATGTTTGTATTTAGTTTTTGTGAACGGTACTCAAACCATATTTATTCAGATTCAAATTCTCTAAGTTTTTTAAACTTTTGTGTGTTCATTACCCATCTAGTAATATTATTTTACGCCAAACATAAAATAGTGTGTTTTTTGATACCAATCTTTTGTTTTTTATCTTAAATTTCTCAAAAACTACTAAAAATACGGTTCGGGAGCCTATTTTTCCAGTTTTTCTGATCATATCTACGAAATTTATCCTTTAATCTGCGTCCAAAGAATACAGTCTGGCTTAATTTCACCGTAAGTGCTGAAATCAAAACGAAATCTTTCTTCAGCCGACACTCGCTAACGAAGCATCGAATTTACATGTATATGAACTTCCTTCCCTACCGACTAATTTACTCCCTGTATATGAACTTTCTTCTTTATTTTCAGCAATAGAACAAATCCTGAAATTCTGTTACATTCTTCGTGAATCACTCTGTATATTAGTAAAAAATGCGACAAGTTACCGATCGTACCAATGATATTTGTCATGTTAAGATTGTTTAAACAATTCCTCTTTATAATTTATAATTCAACAAACATTTTATTATTTTATAAGATTTTTTACGATTGTCATGAGAACTTCTTGTATACAATAGACAATTACTATATTGTTATTCTAAAAGCATATAAAAAATAAGGATTTCCAAGAAAATGTACACCTTTTTAAATAAAACGTATACCATCACGTATAGATAAAGTGTATGTGCTAGTTGCGTTAAGTTCTCAGGGTGTGTGAGCGATAATAAAAGTTATTTTTAAAAAATAGCAATTTGATTTTTAACAATTGTAGGCAGGGAAGAATTCTTTAAACAGTAAATTCACTGCAATACGACTCATTACAAAAAGGATAGGGCACATTTCTTTTAGATTTTAAGGCTGATATAGAAAATACTACCGAAAGAAACAAATGATTTTATTATTTTCGAATTTAATAAACATTTGTTTCTAAATTTTTAAAAGCCAATAATTCAATTTTTTTCATTACCAAAGTAGAATAAAACTATTTTTTAACAAAAAATTTAAATCAGGATTATTTTTCCTGTATTCACAGCAAATACCTATACCTTATAGTCGAGATATAAACAATATTTAGTCATAGTTTACTTGAAGTTAATCCTTTGATATAATCCCGTCATCATATAATTTTGTTCCAGAACCTATATATTTTCTTTTTGTTCAGATGAGGGGAGGAATGCCATTTACGCACGCCGAAGCAGTGTCGGACTCGTTTCGCAAGATGCCATTTGAATGCGTATGTATGTCTGCGCCCTACCGACTAAAACTCCACCAAACCAACTCTCCTCCCGAGACTGAATCCGCAATTAAGCATTACTCAGCTCCGGGACGTGCCGTGGCAGTTGTTTGCCCCCTACCTGTGGTCCTCGCCAGGACCCTACCCATCGGAGTTTTCCCAATATCATCAGGACATTCCGACCTCCTCTTCCTGATAGCCGAAATGCTCCTTGATGGGAGCGCTACCCTTCCCGGCCCTAAAACCAGCCCCGCGCTCACGGTTCAATCCTTGATAGTCCCACATACCATCCTCGGGTAGCCCCGACTTCCCCAGTCTTATGTGTGAGCAAGCCAAGGCGCCCTAGGCATGTGGGCTGCCTTCCCTATGCTACAGTGCCACGTTTTTTTTTTTTTTGTTAAGACAGTTCTTGTAGACCTGATTAGCGGACTTCTACACTAATACTCCTTCATCGAATAAGGTTGGTCGGAGCCCCAGATCCTGTACTCCGCCTCCAGAACCTATATTGAAAATAGTTTTCTGTAACATAAGTAAAAGTACAAACAGTACTGTAAGCACTTCTCTCACTTGGTTACTTCGCTGCGTGGAACGTAAATCTCAGACTCGGTCTGTAGTTGTCTGCCATATTTGAAATGACTGACTAAAGGATTCATCAAAAATTTCGGTCACATAAATATATACACCAGTTTTTCAGTCGACAGTTTCCAACAAAACCCTGAAGGGACATTTAGATACTTTAAACGTAAAAAAAAAATTATTTATATGTAGAGCTGGAGTGTGAAACTATTCAATGTTAGAAGCAAAAACAAAACTAAAGAACTTGAGAAAGTAGAAAGAATTCTATGAACAATTATTAACAAAAAACATGTAGTAGATGGGAAATATCGACTTCTCCCTAATGAAATCGTATATCAAGAGAACGAACACTTACTGAACATCATGAGGAAATGTAGAGTAGAGAGTAGCCTTCTATAAGCATCTAGCAAGCATCCCAGAATTAAGGCTAATAAAGAAACTACTAACTTAATAGCAAAAAAAGTTAAAAACATTGGCTAAAAGAAACAGATCTTAAAGAACTTAAAATTACTTAAAAACTTAAAACTTGTTTTTTCAACAGGGAAGAAAAAATTATTCTTAAAAACAAGAAAATAAAATTAAAAAATCAAAACTCCAAAACAAAGAGATTACAGTATCACAGACGAACGAATTCCAGTGACCTAAAAGAATGAGAAAATATCGGGAAAAGAAGAAAAATTCTCAGAAATGATCTTACCAACATTGACTAGATTTGCTCAAATGAGGGCCTATAAACCATATAAACCATTATATAAACCATTTATAAACCATATAAAAATGACAATATAAAATTAATGGAAAATATATATTAATAGTTGGGATAATTTACATAATTGAATAATTTTCTCGAAGAAATAAAACTACTCTAAAAAAATCTATTTACTACTCCAGTTAAATTAGAAACTTTCTCCGGGAAAATTTCAGTCAAACTTCTTACATTTTTGGCAAACCCCACCCAAGTAGAAATTAAATAGTTATTTACAGAATATAAGTAAACAATGTAAAGAATGATTTTGTAACTGAAACAAAAAACTTTAAAATTAGAATAAAAAAAGGCATATTACAAGAACGAAATACATAGAAAGCGTTATTATTAGATATGTTACAGCAGTATTTAAGCAAGATACATATTACTTCATAGTCAGTAGTTAAGTCTATTGTTTATCCATTTCCGGTCTAAGAAAGGTGTTTATTTTTATTATTATTATTAAGCCGTATTATAAAAATAAATAAAAACAATACAGACTAAAGGAAACTCCACCTATGATCTGTTGACCCTCCTTTCCTTTTACATACTACGTAAAAAACAACATTATTATGATAAACGATGAGATAAAAAAGCAGAAATAAACTAACAGGTTAAATACATTATAGTTATGTAGGAGTTGTGTGTGAGATTTTAGATGAATTATAAAAAATCTACTTCTAAAGTTGACCACAAAAATGCTGTTACCGCAAGAGTGCTACTACAGTCAGTTACGTATAGTCATACGTATTATAAAATCCTTATATAATCAAGACTACCTGCGGTTATTTAAATATCATTAATTAAATCTAATGAAATTACAATTTATTTATAGATATCAAATTACAAATTTACATTTTACTTTCTCCTGATAACCGAATATAAATGACTGAATGTGTCCGACATTTATAACTTAAAATTAATATTTTAAGAACAACATTAATTACATTAAAAAAATATTATTAGTAATTATTAAAATAAAATAATATGTTTAAATAAGAAATAAAATTAGAATCGAATTGAGGGAAATTAAATTTCTTGTTCAATAGGTTAGAGTAACCGTAAATCAAACCGTTATATCACCTTTTTTTTACATTACATTTAAATCAACACAATTTTCTCAAATGAAACAATACGTAAAATTAAAAATGAAACAATATTAAAAAAATGAAATTTAACTTTAAAAATTAAATTTTAACTTTTCATTAAAAATGAAAAGTTTAAATGAAACAATATTAAAAATTAAAAAACACAACTGCCAAAAAAAAGCATCAAACTAAAACAAAATTCCACACATTCAACCCCATAAAAGCAATAATAGAAAAAAAGAATACAATAATAAGTATTCTAAAACCAAAAGACATAATAAAAAATGCTTCCGAATAAATAAAAACATAACCAATCTAAAAAAATAAAAAAATAATCATCCTCAAACAACCAAAACAAAAAAGAACCAATAAAAACGCAAAAAAAAACAAAAAAATGATGTATTTTGTTGTTTTTGTTTTTTCGATTGTTTTTTTTATCGTTCTCCTTTGTTTATCCCTGGAGTCGAATCCGCAACTAAGTTTGTACACAGCTCCAGGAGGTGCCATCGCCTCAAACTACCTCGGCAGGAACTAAGGTTCCCCCCCCCCCACAGGGAGCCGGGACACGGTCTTTAATCATTCGCCATACTTCTAATGAGGGGACTCAAGGGAATCCCCCACTGGGACCCCGATCTTGACGCCACGCCTTTAATGGGGAACCCCAGAGGGATCCCCCACCGGGACTACGGTCTTACTTTACACCACGTCATGAAGTTCCAAAGGAAGTCCCCGCCCAATCGTCAAAAGTAGGACACCTGAGCGACCCATCCTTCCTGAACGAGGCTGACGCAACCATAGGTCGTTCCCAAAAGTAAAGGCGGACGGGTCTGATTTCTTGCTATTGGTCCTACAGCCACGGCTCCCAAGTGAATGCTCTCGAACTTTGCACAAGGAGCATTTAGCCTCATTTTTACAGTCTTTCCGAAAATGACCCTCAGCTCCACAATTTAAGCAATAACCCCTTTTGTCGGGACCGCTGCAGGACCCAGCCCGGTGTCCTATCCCCCAACACCGGTAACATCACTCTTCGTTAGATCCTTTCGACACTCGACAGGACACCCAACCGATTTGCGGATTTGCCCAACCTTCAGCAACTGATCAGCCAGCAGAGGTAGAATCGCTCCTGTTGCCACCTTCGTCCCTCCGTAAGACGACCTCAGGGAAAGGAGACCGATCGTTATCGAGTCCCCAGCGATCTTCCGCATGTCATTCACCAATTCCTCCTCCTTTTCGAGAAGGATTGGTTTAGGCATCTATTTCCTTACGTACATTGCTCTTTAATACAGGATAATTAAAGAGCGGGCGGGTAACAATTTTGTATATAGTATTTGTACATAGTATAATCTTGTTTTCAATTTTTTAAATTTAAACATATATTTATTTGCATATATGACACTGCCGGTAACGTAAGTATTTCAACGCGAGGTTATACATCTAAATCGGTTCAGCCGTTGAGCTCCTACGGTAGAACAAACATACATACATACACTCTAAACACATTACACCCTTTTTTGCGCAGTCATGTAATAAGAATCAACCCGAGGAAAAATTATTTTATCCAGAGTATGTTGTAATGCCTATTTTCGAATGGCACTTCTAGTACGTATACATTAAATTCTTTCTCAGCGTTTCCTTCATAAGCTCCGCGTGAAGTACAAGCATTAGACTAGTTATTATAAAAAAAAGGAATTAATTACAACTGAAAGGGACGTAACTAGCACAGTAAAACTAGTGCTAATTAATAATATAATAAAAAATTATACTACTAAGTAGAATACAAATGTAAATTGAATAAGAATTAATTTCAGGGCCACTCAATTTTTTTTACCGACTTATTAAGCGTTTTTTTATCTAGAGAGTGTCAGCAAATACAGTGATCTATAGAATGCTATACAGGGAAATGAGATTTTAGAAAAATATGTGTAGTGAAGGTTTCTGTAAACGTTAAATTTTTATGTATTTTTTTTAAACTATTTTTTGAATTTTTATTTTACCATTTATTTATTTTATCAGTGCAAGGGAGAATTTAAAGAAACACTTTTTACCTACACGATACTACAAAAAACTTGACCTAATGCGTTTATATGGTAACTAACAGACGGTTGAATAGTTCATATATTTTAACCTTCCTTTACTAACCAGTGGCTATAATGAAAGCCAGTGGTAAATCAGTCTTGAATTTTACAAAGTAAAATTGTTGTTTTTTAAATTAGAATTTTTAAGCGGTATTAAGTATTATTACATAAGTAATCAAAAGGGTAAAAACTTATATTTTTAATATTTTAAAGGATGGTACTATTTTTTTTATTTTTTATTTTAAATATTACATCTTTGTTTAAAAAAATAAATTGGTTAATTTTAAAAATTTAAATATTACCGTAATTAAAACGTTATTAATCAAAAAGAAGTAGTAGTTTTTCAAAAATTTTACATGAATAATAAACAAAACTATTATACTAATTATCTATGTGAAAATAATGCTTATAATTTACGGTTTTATTACTTCCATGTTCAATTATAAATAGGATAATTGTGATAATTGGGAGAATGAAAACAAATTGATTCACATAAATCTATCCTTAAACGTTTAAAATATAATTGGTAATCATTTTTAAATACGTCATTCATATTTTATCAATTTATTTGATATTAATTAACATCAAATAACCTCTTTTAAAAAATTTTTTTTTTTTGTTTTTTTTTCTGGATAATTTAGCATGTTCACTTATTATTTACTTGAAAAAAAAAATACGACGAAATAGTGTTTGGGATCAGAACTGGTTTAAATATTTCAAACCTTTACCAAAAAAAAAAATTAAATTACTATAAATTTTATATACCTTGATCAAATATTAGATTTAAGTATATCAGCTTTATATTCCAATAAATGTGAATTTAATTTTCAAGGCAAATACCGGAATGCAAAAGTTATATAAGAATTGTTAGTTTTATAATTGAAAATTAACTGCAAGACAAACAAAAATTACAGCCGTCTTTAATAGCAACTGAAATAATATTCGAAATCTAATTCGTATTTTAATGCAAAATTAAAAACTCGTGGATTGAAATTTGATTTTTGCTTCCGCAATATTTCTGTCAATTTAATAGTTGTGCATTTATATTATTTGAATTACTAATTATAGTATAAGACATAAAACAATTATTACCATATTCAAAAAAAAAAAAAACATAATTATTAAAAAGACGAAAGTATTAACCTGCAAAAAACTTAACAGTTCTGAAAAGAATTCAATCTTCAGATATATTTGTATAAAAAGTCAACGGTAGGACAGTCTTAAATATAAAAATTGAATTTACTTTGAAAAGTAAAAAAAAAGGTTATACATGAATATATATTTTTATTCTTTATGTTCCTCTTGGAAAAAGATGAGAACGATAACCTTTGACTGAGTAAATATATTTACAAATGGCGTTGATAAGTGTAACTTATTTCTAACATTAAAAATATAATACACCATTAATTCGTAGGTAGTCTTATTGTGTGTAGGTCGAATAGTAGACCTTACCTTGAAATTAAAAATTGATATTCATAACATTAAAAGTTTGAAATGTTGCTCATTAATCTTTTTTAACAACTGACTTAAACAATGTTTATATTATTGTAATATTTAAAAAATGCCATTCTCTACAGTGAAAAAAGGGTACTTAAGTATTAGCCCAATAAATTGCAAACTTTTGGGTTACCGTTATTTTCGTATATACGTCATTTTCTGTAGTTTTTACTTAATAATTATGTTATTTTTCGTTCTCTCGTTGTTATTTAGTTGTTTTTTGTTGTTTCGTTTGGTTTTATTACGTTTTTGTTTTGTTTTCGTTTAACTACACTTTGTTGTACGCTTTTTTCGACAAGTGTTTGGATTTGTTACGTTATTTGTATATTAATTGACGTTATTTGTTGTTAATTACTATTCACTGCGTTATTTTTATTTTCGTTTATTATTTTAATTTTATTATTGGACTATGGCCGACTCCAAGCGGTCTAAAGGTAATCCCCCGGCTGATGAAGGGGTCTTTTCTCCTGTCGTGGGACGGCGGTCCGGCAGGAGGGGGATCTTTCAGGTCAAGAAGAACAGGAGATCTCTGAAAGCAGCGTGAGTGATGGTATTGAGGAAATGATAATAGAAGAATTTACTTCAGAGGATGATATGCATGAATGCAAATAATGTGTAGTCTTGTACAGTTTTGACCATTCCTAATATGTGTGGTTAATTGAAACCCAACCACCAACGGACCACGATCTACTATTCAAATCTGTGTAAAAATAACTGACTTTACTAGGACTTGAACGCTGGAACTCTCGACTTCCAAATCAGTTGATATGAAAAGACGCGTACACCACTAGACCAACCCGGTGGGTTAGAGTTGATCAGCCGATTCCGGCCGCTGTAGGTGCTGCAAGTAGGACCCCCAATGAGGAATTGTGCCTCTTCCGATGAGGTCGGATGATGACGTAGCGGACGGCCAGTGTTTCGAAGGGATCAGGAAAAGGCAGGTTGCGTTGTTACCCACCAGCCGCTGAAGACACCAAGAAGCTGGTGAAGGGGGATTGTACTCTTCTGATGAGACCCTCTCTGACTTAGAGGGGTATGAATCACTCCAGGACGTTTCCCACATGGAAGAGTGATAGCAGACAGGGAGTAAGGGTGTGAGGTATAAGGATAAGAGCTTTGCTATAAGGAAGAGGTGCTATGCCCAAAACTCGGGGATTTGCTTTGCTATGTCAAGGAGTTAAGTTCTCTTGTTCAACAGCATGTGAACATGAAAAAAGAAGTCAAAGACTGCTTTGTTCGTATGCACGATAATGCTCGCATGCTGGATATGTTTGATGTCGTTGGGGAGCCTCGGTAGAGTGAGTCTGTTCGGCCGATTATGGTAGAGGAGGCAACTCATACATATTTTATCATTTCGGATGTGTCCATGCAGACTCCGAATGGGGGGATTTCCAAGGGCGGTAACGGTCGGGCGATGACCTCCGGCGAGCAATGGATGATGGGATTGGGTTACCTCATCGGACTTTCTACAGCTGGTTTTGAAGATGTATTTTAATCTTCTACCTTGGTGGACATCGCAGGATTGGAGGGCGAAACTAGATTTGCCTGGGTTGTCGACTTGGCGGCCGTGCTCAATCATCCTCACGATCATCCTCATCCTAACAGATGTTCCGGAGGGCCCTTTGGATTTGGCCGTGCGGGAAAGTTGAAGGCGGGCTAAGTATTAGTAGAACAGTCGTTTACCTCTGCCTTATCCGGAGATAATAGGACGGCCTTATGCCGGCCGTCGAGTTGAGAGGGGGTATTGTATGCATTTCCTGCGATCATCGTTGGTACCGCAGGGGAAGAGCACTGAAATGAAGCGTCCGGTATATCCACCGACCGAATACAGTGGTTATTAAAGCGGAAGGGAAATATGCTGATCTCCTCAGCTCCGTGTCGCTGGGTGAAGCCGGAGTTTCTCTCCGCGCGCAAGTGCTCCGGGGAAGACTTGCATATCCGAATGCGGACTGCTGGTGACGCTGCTGACAGGAGAACTCTACGAAAGTGGAAGGCGCCACCACAGTTCTAGCGGGGAGGGGTGGTTGAAAAGTCCACCTCCGGGTCAAGGATGTGGACGAGTTGACTACAAAAGAAGACTTCATCGCGGAATTTCGCAAAGTGACAGGAATGGCCACTATTTCACGTGTGGAGAGACCTACAACCTGCGGAAGGACTGTAAGCGTGAGGCTCGCTGTCTTTCTTGCAAGTTGCATGGACATGCACCCGGGGGTCGAGGTTGTAAGGCTCCACCCGTGTCATGAGTCCGTGGTACCTGTCCTGGCGTGGTATTTTGACAGCCTCGTCCGGGAAACCCATCGGGTTGTTCTAGTGGTGAACGCGTCTTCCCAAATCAGCTGATCTGGAAGTTGAAAGTTCCAGCGTCCAAGTGCTAGTAAAGTCAGTTATTTTTATACAGATTTGAATACTAGATTGTGGATACCGGTGTTCTTTGGTGGTTGGGTTTCAATTAACCACACATCTCAGGAATGGTCGAACTGAGACTGTACGAGACTACATCACTTCATTTACACTCATACATAGCCGGAAGCTAAACAGGAAAAAGAAAGAAAGCCTCGTCCGGAAGGGCTAGTGGGTGAGAAGCACCGGCATCCACCATCAATGATGATGGGCGAGGACTCTCTTGTAAGCACCTTTGGGGGAATGTAAGACCGTAGTCCCGGTGGGGCATACCTTCCGGGGTTCCAGACTAGAGGCGAGGCATAAAGACCGGAGTCCCGTTGGGAGAGCCCTCTGGGGTTCCCTCATTAGAGGCACGGCAAACAAGAAGACCGAGTCCCGTCTACCTGGGTGGGACCTTGAGCCCTTCCGAGGGACTCAAGGCCCCTTCAAAGGGGCGATGGCACCCCTCGAAGCTGAGTTTATGCTTGACGGCGGGTCCGGCTTCGGGGGGCGGGGAAAATAAACATGTTAAAAAAAAAATAAAGTCAGTAATCACTGCAATTATTTATTATTTAAATAATCAGAACATTACTGTTAATTATTTGTGGTTAGCGAGCGAAGCGAGCGTAGGTTAAGTTTTATTAATTTATATCTATAAAGCAATAATACTTAAATTTTTAATATGTATAATATTTTAATGATCCCATAACTTTGAAAATACTTCTACGTTACGGGTTCATTATTGTTTTGGTCGACGTGCTAATACGTATGTATAAAAAAAATTAAAAACCTGCTATTTCATAAATAAAAGGTAATTTTGTTTTCAACAAAATAACATGAATAAAGTTGGTTTTTTCTTAGAAATGCAATTGTTACTTAAAGCAAATAAATATATAATTTCTATTATAAAGATACATTTATTATGTCAAATATACACAATATATTAAATGCATATTAGTAAATTTTATATAAATATTTATTTTTATTTTTCATGTGCTACTGAGTATATTTACTACTCCTCCCTACCTTCTGTGTTTGTGTGCTACCTAATGCGCATGAGTAATGCTGCAAAAATATTAACCGTGGAACGAAAGTGAGTTTAAAAAGCATGTAATTATATGTTTAAATAAAAATTTATTTTTAATAATGTTTTATGTAATATGCTATTATAATTAAAACACTATAAATTAAAATTTAAAAAAATTAATTTTGTTATTTAAAGCGATTAAAATTAATTTTACAACAGAGAATCTGTGAAATATAAAATAAGTTTGCAGTATGATACAACAAAACCAAAGTTATTTATAAGAAAATATCTAGTCATGATGTAGTTGCGAAAAAGATTCTGTTTTCGAAACATTTACTCATTATATCAATAGTAACAAGTACAGTTTTGTAATAAGTTAAAATCATAAAAACTGGGATCATGTAATTGATGTTAAAATTAATATGGCAGGCATTCTACAAGTTCGATTTTTTAATATCAAATAATATTACGTTTTATGATTACTTAAAAATAGATATAAATATAAAAGCAACATAAAATCCAATTGTGAATGAATATTAAATTATAAAAAAAAATCTTCTCTTATTGTTGCAAAACATCCAAAATAAAAGAGGCGATTATTAATTTTTTTGAGAGCATTTTTGTTTATTACAAAGCCAGTCCCTATGGTAAGCAACAGAGTGGTAGAGAGCCTGACAAACGAAAAATCACGATTGTAATCAGCTCAGCGAAGAAAGCACAGGAAATATGTTTATTTTATCACTTTACGTAATAGGCCTGGCATGAGTGGATATTTATTCTTCAGAAATACACTTTTGTTTCGTATCAAGCAGTCTAGATCTATTAGAGTATAGCATCCAACTATATCTGATATAATTATGATTATATCAAGGTGTATCACAGCTTTATAATATTAGATTTTTTTTTAATTGAGAGAGTTAGCGTAAAATACTAAATTAATTTAGAATATAAAATTATAATACAATAACATCCTATAGTAAAACTTGGACAAAATATCATGTTGTCAATTAATCTGTTAATATTAAAATGTGGGGAAAAAGTAATACAATGAATTTATCTTGGGTTTTTCAATTAACGGTAGATACATTTAATTGTTGTTAATCCTAATCAGGGGTAATATATAAAAATCTACTAAATCCATGGAAAATAAATTAAAAGTAAAACATCAATTTTAACCCAATTTTTCTACAAAATTTAAATTTTTGGCTTTCTAAAAGTTACGGTTAAGGAAAGATTGCTTTACAAAATTTAAATCTTTGGCTTTCATTTGCTGTTACAGTTGCTACACTAAAACATTATCGCCATCAATTTATGGATTTCCATTTCAACAGGGTGTATCACGAATTTCTCCCGGAACTTTCATAACCTATTCTACTTGTGAAAATAACGGAAAAAGTTCATATAAACATACGTCCTAAACAATAATAACTTTGTAAAATGGGTAATAAACAAAAACTTGAAGAGAATTTAATTATGGACAAAATGGTGTAATATAAGTTGAATAAAACAACGAACGGTTGAAAAAATTAGAATTTTATTTAGAAACAGTAATTACTACATTTTTTAGAAAAGTATTTGTTTAATGTGAACAAAAAAATCGAATTCTTTGATGAGAAAAAATTGTAAAAACAAAATTTACTGTTTCAAACTTTGCTATAAAATAACAGATGATGAACAATACGCAATATTGTATTCATTTTTAAATCATTCTGTAAGGTACATTAAATATATCGACAACTGTGCTGTTGTTAGCGAAGTTTTCTGTGAATTTTAGTTTGAACGTGATTGGTTTGCCGTTGAACTAATGCCGTACTTATTTACAACAGAAGAATATGCTATATGGTATATGTATTCCGAATCGCAGGATTCCAGATCCCAAAACGATTAGCGAGACTTTTCTCAATCTGCGGGAAATATATTCACTACCAGTATTAGTAGCAGCTAAGAATGATACGTCCAGCACGACGCTGTTATTGATGAAATTATCAGTGCAGTTCAGGCGTCAGTACAAAACGATTTTCTAAGCGGATCGGAGTTTCTCATATGATGGTTTGGAAGTCACTTAAACAAAACAAGTTTTATCCTTATCATAAACAGCCAATTCAATATCTGCACCCAGAAAAGCTTCGCTTGGAACTATACAAACGTTTGAATATAAATGGAAAACTCTACAAGAATGTTTTGTTTACCGACAAAGGAAATTTCACTCGAGATTTACGCAATAAGCATACATGATCAAAAGTAAAACGGTGGAAGGTAATTTTCAACATAGATCTTAACATTAATGTATAGTGCCGTATTCTTCACAATTAGCTCTTTGGATCGTTCATATTACCTGACCATTTAAATGCTGAGGTTTACTTGCACTTTCTTCAGGAAGAATTTCCGCAGCTGTTTGAAGATGCTCCTCTAGTGCTGAAACGCAAAATAAATTTACAGTACGATGGCGCGCGGTACAACCTGTTTACGTACTTGATAAAGTACAGATCTTTTGACTTCAATCTTTAAGTTTTCTGCTACTTACTTTATATGACACTACATTCCAGCAGTCTGATGCTTTTATTTTAATAAAAGTAGATAGATTACGGTAGTCCTAAGTTATAGTATTATTAAAAATAGAACAATATTGCCATATTGCTGAAATAAAGATACTGTTGCCACTACTTAAATAAAATGCACTCACTTCAACAACGCAAATCTACATTGAGGTAAACAAGGAATATGCTACTTACTAAGCACAGTAAGTATTTTAAAACCACTTAAATTGCCAAACCTGATATATTATTATTGTAATTTATCAAGATAGTAAGACAAATTGAAATTAAGGTAATTCTTTAAGAAATTATAATAAGCGAGACATAGTTATGTGTTCTTTGTTCAAGAATATTTTTCTAAAGAGAATAAATAATGAATAATTGCGCTATTAATTCAAATAAATAAAATCTAACTAATTAATGACGATCAAGTTGCAAGAGTTATCACAATGTAGAATCGAAAAGACTATTGCAATATTAAGAAATAAATTTTGGGTTATGTACAGGAAATTAACTGTTTAGCCATACACCCTACACTAACAAATTCTCCATAGCAATCTTGTTTACAGTTTGAGTTAACATATACGCGGTTTTGAAGTTTTAATAGTTGTCATGGTTTCTGCAATAAATGTCAACACCATCCTTTTTCTAATAGTAATGCAATCAAAAGTCCATACTAAAAATAAACTGTCCTAAATAACTCTATGTTCAAATATCTAAATAACTTAAGTTTCGTAATCAGTACTAATCTAAAGTGTTTCTTTTCTTTTGAATTAGTACTACTTCTGACCTACCCCAATAAGATATTCCCCATAATGTTTTGTTTTAAAATTAGGCGTTTGCTTTGAAAATTGATCCCCGTTTATGAAATTCTATTTCAATACTATATTAAAGAACTGAAAATAAAATTTAATACACATGGCTATGTACAATAATCTAGCACTGAAATGGTTCAACATTACAAGTATAAACTATGTAAGGTGGCTCAAAATTAAAAGCAGCAGTTAGAAATGGTCCCCTCGATACAAAAGGTAATCCAGCGTAACTCAGTTTAATCTGCTGCGCAAACCAACACATTTATTTATACGATCAGCTATATTTTTAAACAGTTGATAGAAGAAATCTTAAAGTTTTAATCTTCTAATTAAAGTTCTACGTAATTACGGCTAATATCGGCTTATATAATTAAACCGATTAGAACAAATATTAGAACCTATATTAGAACAAATATAATTAATTTGTTCTAATTAATCACACACCTTGATATAAAAAAATTAAAATTAAAACTAAATTGTAACTTCAAAAAAAGCTGCTTAATTGGTGACGGTTACATAAAGCTATTTAGGATTATACCACAGAATTTCATGTCATTATACATACCTAACACATTTTCCTTAAATTTCGTATATTATATTTCAAAATAATTTCCAAAAATTCCAATTGAAATTTATCAATTCCTTATAAAGAAAAAAAGAAAGAACCAAAGAAGAATTCTGCAACTTGATTACGTAAATTATGTAAATTAAATTTTGGAAGCAAAAAATAAAAGCACAAAAACGATTTAAACTGCAACGAATATTCAATTCAAAGCTTGAAGATTTAAAAATATTACGTTTTATTCGTTTTCACCACCTTCTCTTGATTTCGACCAATATTATTCCTCCTTTTACATAATTAGCCAAAACTCATCTTAATATAGATTGGTTTTTAAATTTGTCATTCCTAAATATTTCTATCACCAAACGAATTTAATATATATATATACTTTTTTTCCGACTGGTTGGTATTGCGCCACCCAGGGGAGTGTCGGTAAACTCTAACGAGCCTCTCCGCCTACCGGCCGAACGTCCGGCATGGCAGGTCGGCTCGCGGGTGTCAGCTCTTTTGAGTGATTTACTGTTTGCCCATTTGGAAACCACGACATACCTCGAATAGCCGTAACGTGGCACCGGGTCTTTTCTTACTCTTCTTCTTCATCAGAACCTATCTAAACCCTTGGAGTCCTCAGTGGATCATTGAGAACGACACACCTCAGCGTGCCGTCTCTCACCACTGAGGCTGTCCACCCTACCCTATTCTACACTAGTTACCTAGTCGCCTTTCATCTATATCCTTCTCTGTTAGTACTGCTACTATAAATTCCGTAACCTTCTTCCAGTTTATTTCGCTCCTCAACATGTGCTCTAGGACCTCTGCTGGACACATACCTATTATGCCACAGTTCCTCCTTTTAATTGCCCACCTCTAGCAGCAGAAAAATGTGTGTTCTGCATTGTCAATATATATATATATATATATATATATATATATATATATATATATATATATATATATATATATATAACCAATATATATATAACGCATATATATACACACCTATATACCAATATATATATAACCAATATATATATAACGCATATATATATATATATATATATATATATATATATATATATATATAGGTCTCTACCTAGTGGTATATATAGGTCTTATTCTAGTGGCTAAACTCGTCATCGCAAAATATAGCTCATTTTTGTAGTCGAGAGTTCTAATGTTCGAGTCCTTGTAAAGGCAGTTGTTTTTATATACAATTGAATGCTAGACTGTGGATACTGGTACCATTTGAGTGGTTGACCTGAGTATCTTCCAGATTACATGTTTACCGTTCATCTACACTTACACTGCACTACATCTGCAGCTACGTCAGGACTGGCAAACCAATAGTAGAGGTAATTGCATTTGCCTATAGATAATACACACAGATCGGCAATAGCTGGGAAACTGGTTAGAAAACACAAACATATTTAAATGGTTTTTGAGATTTTCGAGCCATAAAATTTTATATTTGTATATAAGTAAAAATCTTATGGCTCAAAAATCTCCAATTTTACAATTATATATATTAGTATAAAATTTTACGGCTCCAAAATCTCCAAAACTATTTGATCAATTTTACTGAAATTTAAATATGCTGTAGTATTTTATTTGAGTTGTGCGTGAAAATTTGATGAACATTGGTTGAGTCGTTCTTGAGTTACGCACAATTTAAAGTCGAAAAGATTTGAGTGGGGCAAGTTAGAAGCGTGATTCGTTATGGTGATACTTGTTGGAACATTGATGTTTTTATCTGCGGGTATCTATTGTTAACAATATTGTTCGGCGTATTCAGGTAGTGTAACCTACCTTGAAGGTCATGCTGACTGGTATGTGTTTTAGCGGGGCAAAACAAAAATAAGAAAATACCGAAAAATCGTAAAACTGCACAAGAAAGTTTTACAAATCTCGACGTTTTACACTTTGATGAGTCCATTAAGATTCGTATGTTGCTCTATTTTCGCGCTAAATATCTTCAGACTAGATGAACCGATTTTGTTAAAACTTGGTTAGTAGATGATCGTATGGGCATTTATAATATTAAAATTTAAAATTATTGAATGGGCTGGGAATAATTTGGAATTTTTAATTTTCGATTTTTTACTTAAGCGGTTTAGAAAAACATTCTAAGCATAAAATGTAGTAAGTGGGTAGTACACAATTATTTTTTAAAATGAAAACTGCTGTAAGGGAAAATTTTAAGTCGTTCGAGAATCAATTATTTAAATACAGTTTTAATTTCTCAGTGCCAGAATTATAGCAAATAAAAGTTAAGGAAATAATTAAAATCCAAGATTACTAATAAAAATACGATTAATTTTTTTAAGTTTTGCTTTATTAGTTTTCACTAAGTTTTATTTAAAAAATAAACATGTCGAATTATTAAAATGCTTTTCATTAAATTGAACTACTAGTTACCGGTTACTGCAGGGTTCTTTTCAAGGTTGTTTTCTTGTCAGACTGAATTAATTAAAATATTATTACACAAGTAACCGTAAATTGTATAGCTTATCAACCTAACGTTAATGAGATGTAAAACTCTTGTAAAACATTTAAAAATCTTTAATTTAGCTAAGTTTTCTAAAACTTCAGATGAACTCTAATTTCAGTTCACTTTATTCTGAAGAGACCGTTTTGCTTTACCGTGTTACTCATTGGTTTTTATATTTATCATTCCTAAATATCTCTACCACCATCAAAGGAATTTAATATTTACACACACACACACACACACACACACACACACACATATATATATATATATATATATATATATGTGATTAAACTCGTCATTGCAAAATCAGCTGATTTTCTATGTCGACAGTTCTAAGATTTGAGTCCTTATAAAGGCAGTTTCTTTTATATGGACGTGAATACTAGACTGTGGATACCGGTGTTTCTTTGGTGGTTGGGTTTCAATTAACCTCAGGATCACATCTCTGAACACATCTCAGGATTGGTTGACCTGAGTCTGTTCAGGACCACATGTTTATCGGTACAATTTACACTTAATATTTGCTGCTGGAGGCCCGGCAAGCTGGTAGCAGTAATTACATTTGTCTCTACACACACAATCAGATCTGGTAGCAAGCTGGAAAAACTAATAGTGAGTGACTTCATTTACTAAGCAAAAAAGTGATCTAATTAGAATTATTTTTTTGGATGATTATTTCACCATATAAACTCCATTTTTTTCACTAAATAATATTTTAAAATTCACAAAAAAAAACAATTTTCATTAATGCATTACAAGTAAAAAAATAAATTTCGCCTAAAATTTTAAGAATTTTATTTTACTTTATATTTGCTTTACAATTTAGTTTCAATAATTAAATATCACTCCTTTTTTTTAACAGATTCAGAATATTTAGCTCAATGTAACTAATAAAGCAGTGAACTTCTATACTAACGGAGACAGTATGTATACTACCGTATCTTCTCCAGTAGAAAATATGTTTTGCTTTACACTACCTGTTTAAGCTACTCCTATGATTTTTACGCCTGTAAATCATCAGGAGTATTAATTTCTCTGAAACTAATGATGATTTTCATTACACAGCCAAACTTTTGGGGAACTCAATGAAATTGCTGCTTATTACACTGAATATCACTTGCATTTCGGTAGACTTAATATGAAAAATTCTACTCGAACTAACGAAGAGGGTTACAAAGGGTTTAACCATGAGTTTTTATCAGTATTCCATTTTTACACTTTATTTGTGTTTTTATCAGTGTATGTATATGTTGTGCCATCGAAATTTTAATCATTTGCCGGTCCAGGTAATAACTGCTGTTCTGATATCCATTCTTTTTTTACTTTCATCCCAAACATATCTGTACTTTATTTGTGGATCAAGATATATACATTTATCGCCTTTATAAGTTATATTATATTCATCAAATGTTCCAAATCGAAGACGTTATTAAATAACTTAAAATTAATAATGGGAAATATTATAAAAGTAAATTAAATGTGAAATGAATCAAATGTAATAATAAATTAAGAAAGATATTACATAAATGATGTAAATATAATCGTTGCGAGCCTTTTTTTATTGTAGTAATTTGTTAAATTTTAAGATTTTTGAAAATTCAGATTATATCCGTTGTTATGGAAGACTAAAATGATGTATCTTTCTAGTTAGTTTATACAGAAGGGGGCTGGATCCCATCCATCTCGGAGGAAGTATTTCTAATTAGCTGTACTAGAATCGCATTTGCTTTTTGGTATGTTATAGTCATAATAATAATTATCAAAAAAAAAAGGAAAGATAAAACAGCAAATGTTCAATATTACCTTCTTTATACTTCAGTTCTATATAGATCATACTACATCATACAGTTAATTTTTAATAGTACGAGTTCATTAGTTTATTACTAACCGATTTTACAAATAATATTGGTTTTCATTGAAATATATATTTAAAAAAATACTGAATGAAGAAAAAATTAAAATAATATAAGAAAAAATTAATTATTATATTATTAAATTCTGTTGTTTGAATGCAATTTATTTTATTAATAAAGTACATAAATGTACGATGATAAACTGATAATAGAATTCAAATGATGAATTCTTCAGCACAATCTTAAAATAAAGAACAAAATTTATTGGAGTAATGGCAGTAAGTTAAATCTATATAGACAAAGGATTTTTTTTTTGCAATAGCAGCAACAGAAGTTGAGTGGTACAGGATTAAGAGAAAAAAAAGTTAGTCAAGGTAAACGTGTACATCTCTGGATAATGAAAGTGTCCTATCCAGTATAAAACTGCAAAATTAATAAAATCAAACGTGGTTTTGTACAACGGCATTGCTAAATACGACAATGTCATTCCATTTTATGTTGAAATAACTTGTCATTAAAATTATTTTTTTACTTTTAAACAATCAAATAAAGAAGAAATAACAAAAAAATAAAGAAACAAAATAATAGGTAAATAACCACACGATTAGGTAAAATTACAATGTCATTATAAAATTTTCATATTGTTAAAAACAAATATTTTGAAATATAAACTGCGTAATGTTTCATGATAATATATTTTACAGATTTTTCTTTTATATAAAAAAAACAAAACAACATATATCTACATAGTGTTTGTGTAATAATAGATTACATTATTAGTGTTAATGACCGCTAAGTGAAAAAAGATCGTTTAAAAAATTCCATACTAACGGAATTTCAGAATAATGGAACACTTGAAAGCTAAGAAAAGAATTAGATTCTATACTATAGTTTCATTTCTACTATAAATTTAGAATATTAATGAAGGAAAGTATTTTTTAAACCCTTTATTAAGTTTTTATATAATCGCTAAACTTCTTCAGTGTTCAATAAGTGACGCAACCTTATGGAAGAATCTTTCAATACATTACAAAATGCAGCAGAGAATATTAATTGTCTTCCAATATACTAGATGTGCCAGCCAGTTATGCACAGACCCAGAATGCCTTCACAGAAATATATGGTATGGATACACCAAACAAGTCCTCCATCAAGCGGCTATACGAAAAGTTCCAAGAGATACGGAATGTGGCATATGCAACCAAAAATGGTCGGTCGAAGGTGCTAAAACCATAAATGTCGATCGACATGTAAGCCGTGTATTCTGTTAGTACCAAGAAGTCAGTGCGACAATTATCTGGGCAATCTGGTCTCTCCGTCGGCAGTGTCCACACGGCATTGCGCTAGTGTTTAAAGATCTATCCGTATAGAATTCGTGTCGTTCACGAAACAAAGTTGTAGTTTTCTATCAGTGGTTCATGTTATCTGTAACGTCAGACCGAGAAGAAGTCGATTAGTTTTGTTCGAGGCATGGTTCCATCTTGATGGATACATGAATGCACAGAATTCACATCAGCTGCACGGACAAAAAATGGGTGTTTACTGTGCAATATCACGTAAGGTGATTTGTAAACACAATACCTGCATACCAGCTAGAGTACATGTGGTTTCAGCAGGAAAATGCTACGACTCATACAGCCAACTATGACATTCTTACATCAGTGTTTTCATAGACAAGTGATTACGAAGGGGTTGTGGCCCCCTCGGTCTCCTGATTTAACTCCTCCCGACTTTTTCTTGTGAGGATATTTTACGAATGCTGCTTACAAAACTCATCCTCACATCACTCCCGAATTGCAGAACGAAATTGAACGATGTGTCGGTAAAATTCCTCAACAAAGGTTACAACATGTGTTTAAGAGCACGCAACGTCGTATTCAATTACGTGAATTGCATAATGGAGGCAAATTTCAACAATTATTGAAATTTAGCCTACTCGATTTCCCATAAGGTTACGTCATTTTTTGAACACTGTATTATTAAAAAAAAAAAAACAGTTATCTTCAAACATCAAGAAGTTCAGTTTTCAATCAAATAATTTTACAAAAATTATCGTTTGATTAAAAATGATTCATGACAAAATTAAAAAAAAAAATATTAAAATTTTTATATGAATACTTGGAAAAATAATTACTTTTTTATTCCATTATATTCGTTTAACATGTGCTTAAAAAATAAATCAATTTATTTCAATGATTTTATTTATTTGTTATAAACTTCGCATAGTTGCCCATTAATATTTCATATATAATTATTTTGTGCATTAATTACGATTGTAAACATTTCTTTTTATTCATTAATATTTTGGTTTATGATTCAGTCGTAAGGCTTCCCTACGGTTTTTCTTGATTGTCTGGCTCAAGTAATTTTTTTTTACCGTAATTATAATTCTTATAATTACACGATCTATATTATGTGTAATTACGTTCTGAGTTTAATAATATATTTATTTATTGTTTTAAATCAGATATTACTGGTAATTTAAGAATAATTATGAAACCTCGGCTTTAACCCTTTATGCTCTTCAACCATTTGGAGTTACTGTACAGCTTCTGAACAAGAAATAGAGGAATACTTTCCTGTTATTGCCAAAGCTGTATCTACTCACATGATCCATAAACTGGAATAAGAAATTAAGGTAATGTAAAGATGTAGGAGATAACGATTTATTCCTTAAGAAGGATCGCAGATCGAGACAAGAACCCTAATCACAGAAATATTCGAAGGTTTTCTTCAGGCAGCGGGTATATATCCCGTCCCCAATCGTTTGGAAGATCGGGGCATTTTTGTTTAAATGGAAATCCTGCTTAACGATTTTGCTTTCCTGGCATCATGACTTTAGAGCAGTGGTGCAAGAAGGAAAATATGGTAAATCAGTCAAAAATTTCTCGACATTTCATAAGATAGGGATCCCAAAAAACAAAACAAGTGGAGGGTAATGTTGGTACGTATATACATATTTTTGCCCTCAAATTCTCTCTTCCCCAAAAATAAAAGAGCGTTTTTTTATTTATTGCATATTTTTTAATCAAAACGTTTTTGTCTTCCTAAGTACAGTAGTAACATAAATAGTTGGGAAGTATCTTTCTTTCTCCCCTACCCCTACTTTCATAGTAGGGGTAGGGGAGCCAATAAATTTTAGATATCAAATTTTTATGAAAAATTTTTAATTTAAATTACGAACTATTAATTTTAAATTTAAATAATGAAGATGGACCACTGAATTTAATAAAAGGAATAGAAAAGTTTGTGGAGGTAGAAGAATTTTGTTATTTGGGAAGTAGAATTACTAAAGATGGATGAAGCAGAGCGATATAAAATGCCGAATAGCACAGCTGAAACGAGACTTCAGTCAGGAATATAATTTGTTTACATAAATAATTAATTTAACGTCAGGAAACATTTTTGAAACTATATGTTTGGAGAGCAGCTTTATATGGAAGTGAAACTTGGACGATCTGAGAAGAAAAGATTAGCGTTTGAAATACGGTGCTATAGAAGAACGTTCTATTATCAGATGGGTGAATAAAGTGACAAAGGAAGAGGTTTTGTGGCAAATTGATGAAAAAAAGGAGCATTTGGAAAAATATAACTAAAAGAAGAGAAGGCCACATGTTAAGGCATCCTGGAATAGTCTCTTTAATATTGGAGGGACAGGTAGAAGGGAAACGAGGACAGGTGTAGGCAGGCAACGTTTGGAATATGTAAAACAAATTGTTAGGGATGTAGGATGTAGGGGGTATACCGAAATGAAACGACTAGCACTAGATAGGGAATTCTGGAGAGCTGCATCAAACCAGTCAAATGACTGAAGAAAAAACAAATTTTAACTTTTTCGGTGCATCATTATTTTTTCACTATATAAGAATCAATAACCAATGCCAGGAGAGTATAACAACTTTGTAGTCAAATGTTTGTATTACCTAACCTAAATATACTATAAAAAAAAATTAATTTTCTTTCAGGAATTAAAGAACCATTAAAAGAATAAAAAATAACTGATTCACGGTTAAAGTATAAAAGAAGTAGCATCTAAATTAATCATATTCAAGTTCACTGTTTAATTAGATTTACATTAAAGGTTAAGACTTTATTTAACCATTTTATATTTTTCTTGATTTTTTATATTTGGCTCTTTCGGTTCAATTTACTGTAATTCTTATTGTATTATAAAAAAATTAATAATAAAAATTGTACGTATAATTCCTAATCAGTAAAAAGTCCATGAGTTCAATGAAGCAAAATCTACACTGATCCCGAATTTCTAACGGCAACTTAAAATACACATTTAAAAATAAACTTCCTCAAATTGAACCCTACATCTAGCCATATTAAATAAATTTACTTGCTAATATAAATTCCAAAACATTAAATGATATACAATAAATTAAACGTAATAATATATTTTATCAGGAAGAAGTGCGATATTTCTATGAATCAAAACCATGGCTAAATATAATGATAAAAATGTTCAGTAATATTGAAATTATCAGTAATATTGAACAACAATTAAAAAATTTAAACGATAAGTAAACATTTTTTTTATCAACAATATATAATTTGAAACACTAGTTTTGTTTACACACACTCAAACAAGGAAGTAATAAATAATCATAATATATTTTTGATATATTAAAAAAAAAATTCTGTAGTACTAACCTTGTATAGAATAGTGTCTATTCTTATGCATTAAATACCAGAATATTAATATTAATAAATACCAGTATTTTAATATTGTACCAATACGGTATGTAAGAGTATGTAGATTGTTAACGATATGAGTACACAGTAAAAGGTTCAATGTCGGCAACTGGCGGTTGGTAATTTAATCAACTTGCATTTGGCCCTTCAAGGTCAAACATACATTCATAAGATTAATTGTATTATATAATGAATTTATACATTTTTTGAATATTTTTGTTGTATTAAAAGAAATAAATATCATTAACAACCATTTTTTATAATTCGGAATTACAGGATTTTATAACTGGGTATAAAGAAAGTAAAGAATGAAAATCCATAATAATTTCTTAAGAGAAAGAGTTAAATTGCACGGTTTTAAAGAGAAACGTTGCTTACGACTTTCGGGCATTGGTAACTCGCCTGATAGTTCATACATATAAGTATAAAAAAAAATCAAAAATGAAATTGAGAACGTGTTTTAATGTGACGAATAAGTTAAGTTACCCAACGTTTTACTGGTTTCAGAGATGGTATTTTACAAGTCTGAAGCGTAAGACCAGCAGGCCATTTCAGTAAACAATAAAGTAAAAACAATTAACTATGCTCCTCAGTAGAAATAATTATATATAACTAACCCTTTGATGAAAGAAAATCGAGTGTATTCTGATTAAAACGTGTTTTTATTATTTTCTTTATTACAGTTTAATTTATTAATAAACGTTAGTAGGAGTTAATGAAGAAGTCTAAAATAGTTCTTGTTCTTCCTTTTCCTGATCGAGTATAATTAAAACATTCCACCTCGTTAAGACACTCGTAATTGGAAAATATTGCTAATGTTGTGAAATAAATTTTGCTATACATTTTTTAATATAGTTTTGTTCCGTTTTATAAAATTAAATGAGTTTTCAATCGATTGACCCCCGCAGGAAAAGACACCCGTCTTGTGACGATCCTGGTCGCCATACCAAACCCTCCGTTCCTAGTCCTGATGGGATTTACCGGAGGTCATCTTTTAAACCCTCTACCCTTGATAACACAACACAGTCATCAGTTTGGCTTCTATCAGGATGCCACCGATGCAAATGCCTCGGCAGACAATTACAGTGTACTTACACAATTTACTATCGCCTTCGTGTGGTCTCTTCTAACCACGACCGTCTACCATAACTTACAACCCTCAACTATCAAATTAATCGATTCGCGGAAGCGCGATCCCCGCGCCTTCCTCTAATAACAAAGGTTTCACTACGTTTAAATTCAATTAGACTATGCACTAAGATCAATATTTGACTGCGTCTTTAAACACCAAAAATAAAGTCTTCGTACCAACAAAACAAATGTTGATCGCAACTACGACAATTTTCTCCTACAATTCAATTTACTCAAGTTCTTTTAATTTATTTAAAAATCAAGAAAAAATTCAAAACTTTAATAAGCCTCTAATGAAAACATACCCTAACTCTCTCTGCTCTGTTCCGCTTTCGGAAGCGAGGTCAATGCCTACATCATGCCACAACGCAGCACCATCACAAAGTTCTGCACAAATTCATCTCACCCTATCAGCTAATATCTCAGCTAACCGGGACTCGATGCCAAACCGCCTATATGGGAGAAGTAAGCACCCAGATGGACCCCTTGTCACCGGAAAACTATTCCATCTATAACAGCATTAGACCCCCTCAATAATCCCCCACAGGACTAAAAAACTAAGGAAGCCATCAATTATGTTCCACTTCCTTTCGGTTTTCCAATTAACTTGTAGATCAAAACCAGAATTGATTCTCGCAAGCTCTCTAGCTACTTTGGTAAGTTCAGCTTCGTACCTGAATTACTCAAACCAAATCTGGCAGACCTATCTCCAAAAACACAATGTCCAGAAACTGTGTAAACGCTGATTGGAAGAAATCCAACTACCGTTCAACTCTTCCTCGGTGTCCTTATCCGTCCAGGAACCATTTAATTGAGGTAATCCTCAATTAATCCTAAAAAAACATAATGAGGAGATAACTCGCCTTACAGGCAATCATTGATGTCAAAATACAGGGTTATTTATATTTGAGAGCTCGGAAATAACAGAGTCTCAAGGTATAAATCGTATCGATAGAAAAAAGTCCCAACATTTCTTTTAATGTGAATACACACAAAAAATAAACTACCGGAATATTAAACTTCTCCACAATTAAGACGGTTTATTTTAGACCTAACTGAATCCTTCATCAAACCATATCACTGTAATAGAGAAAGGAGGGGATCTGCTTCACAACAAATAATAAGTTACTCACAAAATTCCACTCTACCAAAATCTATCTTCTCGAGATACATGAAATAATCCCTGATAATAAAGTAAATTTAAATTATTTACAATCTTTCATAGACTTGTTCTTAATACTTTCAGCCTAACGGAAGCTTTTCTGGTTTATGTTTAAGGACATTTTAATGATATCTCCACCATAAGTTATTTGTTTTCTAAACTGCAACTACTTCTAGATCTAACTGATCTTGGAGTATCTCCAACGTTCCAGTATTTTAAATTGTATCTTCAGCTTAAGTAAATATTGATCGGGTCGGTACTGGAAAATTAGAAAACACCTACAATTCTTAATTATAGCTTTATTAGCTATAATAGTAGCTTTATTATTTTTCCTAAATACTTGTTTATATTTTCTGTAGTTAAACGACATTATTGTCTATTCAAATACAAAGTGAACTGGAAATAATTAACTATATCGACTACAACTGAATATTTATTGTACGACCTTTAGTTCACATACCGATCAATACCTAGTTATAGAAATGTATTGAGGTACAAGGATAAAAATATAGGACCACAGGTATTGTCATAGGAATGTTTTCATTATAAAATTTTTGCAAAAAATTACTTACTAAGATATTACTGTTAAAACTATTATTATATATCACAAAAAAATTATTCTCCAGCAGCAAATTTGAATTCAGTAACCTTCATTTAAGCAATTAAGTTCAACACTTATTAATGTTATTGATAATTTCTATAATGAAATGTCTGATTATTAATTTTTTTAAACTAATGAAATTACAGTATTAAAACTTATATTATTATAAAATGCAATAAATTAATTATACACTATGATCAGGTTATGTTAATTTATTACACTCAAAGGCTTGCGTTTTAATATATTTAAAAGTATAAAAACAACTAAAATTTACGTAATATGTATAACTAGAACAATTTTGAAAAACAGGAAAAAATGATACACTCTTAATATCTTCCGCAAACACAGGTCGCAAAAACAGCAACAAACAAAATTTATATTACATGAAAATAAAATAGGTTATATTATTATGTAAAAATAAATATAAATTTTCGAATTTATTAATTATTGATCAAGAGTCGTTCTGTTTAGCAAAACAAATTTTTATACAGTTGACACAAATTTCTATATTATTAACATACCAGCAAAAAAAAAAAATACCCTGTTATTAAAGGAGAATTTAATCAAATATACAAATAAGCTTAAAAAATAAAAGAGACTCATATATATTTGAATAAAATTAATTAATTTTACAAGAGGTTTAAATTATAGTAGTGGCAATCTTTACTCTTGCGATATTGTTACTTGGTCGTAGCGAAAACATCACATGCGAAATTAGTTACAAGGCTTGATTCAATCGCTTTTTGTATTTTTAACATTCACGTTTGTTTGTTTCTTAACGATACCAGATACTTAAAAACACTCATATAATAGCTGTATCAACAAATAAAACCTGCACATATCATTAAAAATGACTACCAAACTGGAATTTCGAGATCATTTACCTCTAGTGTATTCTTCACGGTATCTTCTTGCTAAACGTGATTTTCTTGCACTTACTGCATATCTCGTTTTTCTTTCTATTTTATTTGATGTTTCTGTTTTATTTGACACAATTGAAACTATTTTTCTTTTTTTACTTTTTTTTACAGAAGCGATTTGATCCTTTGGTTTAGAAGCAACAACCAATCTCTGGTAAGAATTATAAACAAAACACTTACAATCTACTTATAAGAAGACCAGCGTGCTATATTCTATCATTTTTTTTTTTTTGAAGTTATCTCTATTAGATGTTAATAGTAAGTGCAAAAAATATAAAAGTTTAAAACATATCAAACGTTTGAAAAAAAGACTGAATAAAATAAAACTCCATTTTCCTTGAGTAAACTGATATATCCGTAAGGATATAAATGATCAAAGATTTATGCGGTTATTTCGTTTTGTATTTACACAAAACGAGAAAACCGCACATAATGGTCACATAAATACTAAAACTAGAAGACCTTGACAAGCTAGGAAGATACTGAATCCCAGATGACTCTTGCTTAACTAATGTTACATTTATCTGGCTTAAAGTAAGTGGAGAAACTGTTACATAACTTTTAGTTAAATAACTTAACTGGTTAATCCGTCCTGAAGATGTATTCGATATTATTTGTTAAACAATAAAGATAGTAGTAATACCAAGGGTAATAGGAAATCTGAATTTGATTAAAAAAAAAGTAGTAGTGTGCCTTTAAATTACTTAAAATAAAATCAAACAATTTAATACATATATTATTATTAAAAAAAAAAAAAATTGGGCGCTCGGCCAGTGCAAGATCCTTGTACAATGTAGATAAATGCGGAGCCACTAAATTTCGATCCATTGCCATTAAATCCCTAAAGGCTTTATACTAATATGATTTGGTTAAAATGCCCATGTACTATAAACTTCCTGTTCCCTATGTCCTGGAAATGACATTGTTCATTTCGTTCAACAAATTGATTTTGCTGGGTTATTTGTACATAGTAAAATAATTTTTCTAATTTTTTAAATTTAGCATATTACATTTTTTTTAATCAAACATATATATATATAGCCAACTGCTCCGGTGGAACAAACATACATAAATACACCCTAAATACATCACAGTCGTATTGATATTGCTACGTTATTTGTATAGTGTATTTTTTTTTAAATTTATTTAATCTCTCTCTCTCTCTCACACACACACACACACACACACACACACACACACACATATATATATATATATATACTCCAACACTCCCGGTAACGTAAGAATTCCAACCCGGGGTCATACATCTAAATCGGTTCAGCCGTTTAATTGCTGCGGTGGAACAAACATACATAGATACACCCTAAATAAATTACAATCCTTTTTTGGCAGTCATGTAATAAGGTAAAATGAAATAAAATTAGTGAAATAGCTGAAAATAAATATAATACAAAAGTAAATTTAATTATAAATAACTATTTTTGACTAATTAACTGGTAACCTGGTAGCGATGATTGCAGTTATTAATCGGCAAACACATGTCCAGACCTGACAGAAGCTGGAAAAGCTGGTTGCGGAAAACATACAAACAAACCTAAATGACAGCATAAGTTGATAGGTACGATCATTATTATGCGAAAGTTTGAATTATGTAGAATACTTTAACTTTTCATTTGTTTTTAAGACCTGATGGTTAAATTAACAAAATGATGGAAAAGATAATTTATCTTTTATATATATATATATATATATATATATATATAAACGAATGTTTGTTTGATTGTTTGTTTCTCCTGTATGTGTTCCTATATCATTCACCCGATTGCAAGGAAACTTTCGTGAGTTGTTGAATGCACGTCCGCGAAGGTTTCTGAATTAGTTTGGATCCGCTAGGTGGCGCTGGGGATCGAGATATTTCGAAAAATTGTATTTATGATTCGATTTGGTTCTTATTCAGAATACGAGTTACTTACATGGAAAGAGACACCTCTGCAAAAAATGTCTACTCAGTCTACTCAGAGCGTTGACCATCCGCTCCGCTTTACTGCATACTTCATTGAGAAGTCGGTTGTATAGCCCATTTTGATCGAATCATACCTCGAGATATTTCACAAAGAGCGTTGTTTCTAGTTTAACCCCATCGACCGTAACTCAAATTCTTCTAATCTTACATCGGCCTGCCACAAATACGAGTTGCACAGAAATAAAAAATAGATTAAAAATAATAGTTAAGCGGTTACATTCGCTTATACACATTAACTTTCCGTAGATTATCCAACGAGAAGTTCCATATAACCCTTTCTGTAAATTTTAAGCTACTTTATTTTTCGATCCCAAAACTACACCGCCCGTCCACATATAACGGTCACCTACAGAAACATATTTTGCAAACTGCCCTAAACCCTAAACTTACGTGAGGCACAAATTTGAAAATAACAATCATTTTGAAAAAAAAAGTATCTTATACTTAGTTTATTAGAGAAATTGAATAATAACTTGATTTTTCGTTTTAATGAGCCATTTATTTTGTTCCACATCAGTATAACAAATCTACCAAGATGTAAGTGATATTCAAACGTAAAAAAAACCACATTCATTCTGTTCAACTTAGAGTGCTAACATAGTAAACGCCATGACTCTCTACAAAAGGCAACTGTACGAAATGTTACTAATACCTAAGAAGATTATTATGCTTCATAGTCATAAGGAATAGTGGGGCAGATTGCATTTCTACAAATTAATGTACCGTATCCGCTGTGAAAACAATATTACACAGTTTCCATTAAGTCATAGAAATAGGAATTGCAAATATTTTTAATAAAATTTCAATTAGTCCTTTAACTTATGGTAAAGTTGTCAGAGTAATTCAAGCATGATAATCGTACGTTTTAAATAACTTATCAGAAAAATATAATTGATAAAACATCTTTCATTTCTAAATAGAGGAGGCAGTGTATGATATTGTTTTATATAGAACGTTGTATTAATTTCTAGTAAGTTTTACCATCTGCCTTGTTCTCTATTATGTGAGTGATGAATGTAAAAAAAAATCTAATGAACAAAAGATATCAACCAGAGTTGTTTTATTAGAGTGCAATGATATTTATCATACAGCCAAACACGGTGAAAAAATGTTTAAATTTCAGGGTAGAATATCAACTACATTTTGGTGGATATAGCATGTTATTATGCAACAATATATCCAGACAGTTAATAGTATCGGATAGCCACTTATTTCCCTTAGTAAGGTTGCTATTTGTTCTTATTTTCTGTTGAATACGTTATTTTTAGTAGTCATTTGTGTCTTTTCTTTGGTTACCTACAATAATGGTTGTTAATCCTAAAAAATCCGAATAGTGTAAATGTTTTTAAACGAATCTTGTTATAGTATTCGGGAAAAAATTTTTTTTTCGATTTTTTCCATGTTGTTGATTAATTCGCAACGTAAGCTCTCGAAGTTTGTGAAAACATGAAATGAAAATTTTTTAGCGTACGAAAAATGCCACGTCTGAGTTCACACGTATGAGATACGACGAAGTTTCCGAAACTTTCAGAATGAAACGTTGAGATGCGAGTTATTCAAAAACGATTCATTCATTTGATAGATTTTATAATTTTTTTAAATTTATATAGCCTATAAGATTGCCGGTAACGTGAGGATTCGAACACGGGGTCATACATATAAATGGATTCAGCCGTTGAGCTGCTATAGTGGAACAAAGAAACAAACATAAATACATTAATTTCTTCTTGGGCAGTCTTATATGTAATAACAAAGCTTCAAAAATATATAAATATGAGAAGATACTGAAATAATTATCATTCTACAGAAACAGGTAATTCTGTATAGGTAACTCGGTGTAGGTACCACTCCTAGAGGGACAAGTAATTTCATTTTAATAGATATTTTATATTTAAAAAACTTTTGCTATACTAAATTCTGTCTGTACTTACAAGAGATATACACCCAATTTCATTTCAGCAGCTTTCAGGTAAGATACTAAGTTCTCTTCACATATCTATTGTAATGAATCTGTAAAAAAAAAATAAAATTTTTATTAATGCAGCAAAAATCAATATTATTTACATTCCACGTAAAAAGTGAAGTGAGTATTTATCTTTGTACAACTTGTAAATATTGCATATTATGTATCGCGTAGAAGTAACGAATTAATCAAGTAACACTTGAATTATTCAACTAATAATTCGATAATCGCTTTTCAAGAAATTTAGTTTTTTTGTATGAATTTTATTGAAATATGTAGTTATTATATTCTTTTTTTACTAAATATGCATATACATATATATATATATATATATATATATATATATATATATATATATATATATATATGTGAGTATATTTTTCCCATTATTTTACGTAACATGTTTTCTATTAGTAGTTTTCTTGGTTGAGTAAATATCCTAGCTACTTTATTGCTTTGAGATAAAATTCACTCAAATTCAGCTGTCAGCTGAAAATTATATTGAGACTGGATTATAATCCAGAAACGATTTTTGGATACATATTTTTTATTACTAATAATTAATGACTTAAATTTTTATTTTTTTAATTAATAAAATTCTTATAGAGATATGTATATCTAATATTAATTTAACCTAAATTCGGAACAAAAAGTGACATTTTAATCCCGTCAAAGTACAATTCGCCAAACAAAAATGTGGCAGAACTTTCCCTGAATTTTTATAGAATTAATAATATTTTATCCTTCCGTATGATAATTTTCAGAATTATTTTACTTTAATTTCTTCTTCTTAATCTTCACCTTCTATATACATATCATGTGTCATAAATAACATGTTTAATTTTTCTCTGGTATTCCTTTAACACCTCTGCTCCTTCTCACTTCTCCAATTTTTTCACTCTTACAAGTACTCTACTATCTTTTCTATCCATTTCAATTTGGATATTTTTATATTGTTTTCTTCCTTGTTATTTCCAACTTTTGAATCTTGTTTCTAACACATTGTTCACAAAATTTTCTTCTAGTTTTTTTATCAGTAGGATCCTGTTTGGCTGTTCCTCTACATGTTCGTTTCTTATCTTGTTCCTTCTCACCACTCCTACTTATCCGTCTTGCATTATCACCTTCCCTATTTTCATTTTCTTCATCTGTGAAGAAAATGAATTCAGTCATGTTTTAAGAATCATACATTATTGTAACCTCCCCACAGTTTATATAATTTTCCTTTTATCTTTCCATTTTCACCAGAAAGCATTTTCTATTTTTCTTTTTCCAGCTCATCTATCCACATTAAATTCTATAGAGAAGGGCCTCTAGCTTTTCACCTCTACGGATTCTAAATTCTTGAATTAATTTCCTGATTATAACTTCACGTCCTAAAATTTTATAAATAATTTTTCTCTACTTTTATTATTTATCGCATTTTTATTTTGATTATTTTTATACTTTCCAAAATGTTTATACAAATCAAAATCTTCTGAGGGTTTTTTAATTTGTTTTACCATTATTGCTATACTATTGATTTTTTAACTTGAAAAAGCAATGGAAATTGATTTTACATTGATTAAATGAAACAATAGTTATAAAAAAAATCAAAAAACTCAATCCTATATTATTCTATTCAAAGTGAATGTGTAATGAAATGTTATAAATAACTCAAAACGCTTTATATATAAAAAAAAAAACATGATGAATGTTCATGCTGATAAATTAAACAGAAAATCAAGTGAAAATTTTACAATACTCCTACAGTATTTATAAGATTTGGGTATATTATTCTTTGTGTTATCTTAAAATTTTTATAAGGTTGAAAACTTGTTCTCCCTTTTGTAACACTTCGAGAAAAGGGAGATTATTTTACATCAGTCTAAACAACTGATGTAAAATAACTTAATTTAAATTAATAGATAAATTAATAAAAGTTTAAGAATGAATTTATCTTTTTAAATAAACCAGCATAATTTTATTTAAATTTTCAATATATTCCACCCTTCACTCTTTCCTGCACCATGCAATCCAATTTTTAAAAAAATTAACAAAATTAATCTCCCTGTAATAAATGTTCCTGAAATTAAAAAGGAAAATAATCATTTTTTAACTAAACCTTGATTCATTATTTATTTTACCACCTCAAAACAATGAGAAATAAAAACATCTTTCTTTTATGAACTATAACGGCGAGAAAGTAATAACGCAATAAATTAAAATGCATTCTCGTTTTTTTTCTCTAAAATTAGACCTATATTAGAAACAAGAATCCCGTACACGGAACTTAGAAAATTTATTATCATAAAATTCTAATTTATAAATTTATTTGAAAAAATTATCTTTTTATACACGACTTATAAGGTAAATATTAAGAATAAAAATAATTTACATTCAAGTAACGGATCTAATTGTTAGAATCTGACCCAGTTTTACAGGTTCACTAGTAGAACATCTGTAATAAATGACAACGGTGCTAAAGCAAGCAAGGACGAGTATTAACACTGCACAAGTTCGTTGTTAATTAGCACTTTATAAGATATATAATTAGGGTCTTAACAGTTAAATTTGTCACGCTTTAATAATCTTTTGATAATCAATTAAAATGTATTACTATTATTATCAGTCTACATATTTCCTCTTCCTAGTTGAATTTTTTTTTTAGTATTATATATATATCATAAAATTAAGGTTAAGAACTATCTTAATCAAAACAACTGACGATAAAATTTTATATATCATTATTCGTAATCTCAACAGAAAAAAAATTACAACTTATTCTTTGAAATTATTTTAATACGATGTTTGTAATTAGTGTGAAAAAGAGGTCATTTATTATTTGGTATTGGTAATATATTATTATATTTTTTGCCTTGTACACAGTATTAATTATTAATAACAATTACTAAATATTGGAGATACACTGAAAATGTCTATACCTCAATAAAAAATTACAAAATATATTAACGCCTGGAAAAGTACAAAATACAAAATAAATAATACAAAGTCGATAATCCCAACATTATACTAAGTAAAAAAATTCATGTAAACTCCAGTTCGTTAAAAATCAAGGAAGATCGATTTATTATATACATACATTATGGAAAAGACTACACTAAAAAAAAGAGATTAAAAAGACGGATATACTCGTATGTATTTACTACAATGACGTGTACTATACTACGATTACGCCAATATTTTCTTTGCTTTTCCTGACGAAATTACACTTAAAATTCAATTTCGTAACTACTGACATAATGTATATATATAAATATATGAACCTAAAAAACTTCGACTTCGAAAATCAGGTGTTAAACATCTGATTTTCGATGAAGATTTTATCAATAGACCAACCCTATGGGTATGTAATAAATCGATTATGTCCAGTAGTTACGAAATTGAATTTTAAGTGTAATTTCGTCAGAAAAGCAAAGAAAATATTGGCGTAATCGTAGTATACTACACATCATTGCAGTATATCAAACATACGAGTATATCCGTTTTTTAAATTCTTTTGTATCCTTTTACGTTATATATGTTTAAATTAACTAAGGTGTTTGTCGTACTTGTTCTCTTGAATAAGTTTAAGAGAACTTGTTGGGGGTTTTTCAAATTCTCTTGGTTAAATATCCTATAAAATAGTATAATTTTAAAGTTTACGACCAACAGCGTTATTTAAATTACATTTTTCTCATTTGATAAATACAATATTTATAAAGAATATATAGAAGTTTCTTATTTTTATGCTTGGATCAAGCCAAGTAGTGATATCAAACCGTTCATGAGGTTCATAATTACAAATTTTAGATGTTTATATAATGTTATATATGCTTAATCAAAGTATAAATTCTACAAATTGTGAGAAAAAAGATAAAAAAATAATTATATATTTGTTCTGAAAGAGAGAACAATTTGTTTCTTGCTTCCGCATCATCTTCTAATAGTAAAAATTAAACATACAAGTCGAAACGAAATAAGATAGTTTGATTATAAAAATAATACAAGTAGAGAAATTTATTAACGTCAGTTGGATACATCCTGATAATAATACATTATCGTAAAATACAAGTTTATAGTAAAAAAGTAGTGCAATTATTTTCTTAGTAATATGTAGAAGTAATTGAGGTATAAATTGTTTCTTACTAATGTATAATGAATTTCATTTCATCCCTTTCACTTAAAAAATTCACAATATACTCTCACTCGTATAGTAATGTCACTGTTAGCTGCCAGAATTAAAAGAAATAAATGATTTAATCGATAAACAATTTAAACTTTCATTATATTTTTAATACTGCACGCATGAGTGTTCTTTAATTAAAACCGGCTTAAGTCTAAAACAAAATTTACTTTTCCTTGACGTACAGTAAAATATTGTAAAATCTTCAAAGTTATTATCAAATACGATTCTTCCACGATTTCAATAAAATGTTATACATTTGTTATGTAGTGAACTATATTTTTTTGTATCAATTATTTTTACAAAAATATAGGAAAAAATATACTTTTATTCGACCATACTGTGTATTAATGTATATATTATTACATAATAGAGACTTCTTTTTTTTCCGGTTTAGCCTCCGGTAACTACCGTTTAGATAATTCTTCAGAGGATGAATGAGGATGATATGTATGAGTGTAAATGAAGTGCAGTCTTGTAAATTCTCAGTTCGACCATTTCTGAGATGTGTGGTTAATTGAAACCCAACTACCAAAGAACACCGGTATCCACGATCTAGTATTCAAATCCATGTAAAAATAACTGGCTTTACTAGGACTTGAACGCTGTAACATAATAGAGACTTAACACAAGATATCAGTCACCCCAGAGAATAGCATGAAAATGCCCAAGAATAAAATTAATTCTATATCAAGAATTTTAAGGAAACAGAGGAGGAGTGGAGTGATTTTCTACGTCCTTTTGACTGAGCCGAATAATACTGTGGCACATTTCCACTCTAGGTACATCGAAATGCAAGTGATATTCAACGGTACACGTAATAACTTCATTTTGTTTATTATATGAATTGAGAAATTGGACGAATAGTGTAAAGGAGAGTAATAAAAGTCTTTGTGTATCTATGAAGACACTATCAGAATGTTTCTCGACAATTCGACGAAACTTTTTAATGAAAATTTTTCAGCGGTCCTATGGGATTTATTTTCTTAATAATAGCATGTCAAGCAGATCATACTTTAATTTTTAAACGGCCCCCCCCCCCAAAAAAATGTTTCATGTTATCAAACATTAGTAACCAAGATAATCATCGTTCTATTAAAATTATTTAGTTACTAAATATCTATAGTATACACCATTAATCGAAATTTTGTTTTGTGAGAAGTAAGATTAGAAACCATCTTTTTTGAATTTGATAGTTTACCAGTAGGATTATACTTCCACATCAAAAGCGGAGGTCTACTTGTGAAAATATGTTATTTCCCTCTGTGGGTAGATAGTAAATGATTACTTTGTGCATGGTTAAGTTCGAAGACATTGCTAAGTATATCGCGGACAGAATGTTCACTTTACTTAAAAATAGAAATGCTTTCGATTTCAATTAATTTCTATTTCCACTTTAATTTTTTTTTTTTTTTGGCTTGATATCATCACAAAGCTTGATGCTTGTGCGTGAGATACGGAAGTGAAATTTTTTAGCGTATGAAAAATGCCTTGCCTGACCGGGATTCGAACCCAGGACTTCCGGATAAAATGCCGGGACGCTTCAACTCCGCTACGGCCGATTAAATAGAAATTTTTATTTTAAATAGAATTTAATTTTTATTTTATTTTTATTAGCTTAATAAACAATAATAATGTAATAAATACTAGTAATACTCATCTGGTGCACACCTTTCACTTAAAAGGAAATTTTAGTCAATTTGTATAAATTGTACCGCTTTATATTTTTGGTTTTTTGCTTCAAAGTCAGTTGAATTTTTTGAAAATATTTTCTTATTTTGCGAGACGTATAGCGATTTTTGATGGTAAATGGCAACAACTATGATATCTAGAGACCGGATTATATGCATTTGCATATTAAGCCCATTATCACCGGTTATTGCATATTTTCCTTAAGATCTAGTGATAATACATCATATTTTCGCTGTATTCACAGTATTTTTCGGTAGGGTTCCTTGTTAATAAATGAAATCTTACGTTGTAGCCGGCCAAACCTTTAGCTGCACGGCTCTTATGGCGCACTTAGCAGCCGCGGAACAGTACCTCTGATTATTTATGTTTACAAAAGTAACAAAATATTAAATAATTGTTAATTATCGAATTCATCGATATGTTATTTGCATATTTTGACACTTTTCATGCGTATTTTAACCATTTTTCATGCATTTTTGCATGCATATTTCTGGATTTTTATGTTGCATATTATCCGGTCTCTAGTGATATTTAATACATTTTTTTTCCAATAAGTTTGCTTCTAACATGTTTTAGTGTTAACTAATTCTATACTTAAGAACAGTACAAATTAAAAAGATTCGAGTTTACTTGGTGAAACTTAGGAAACACTTATACATACAAACTGTATTTTAATATTGAATGAATGCAAAATCTATTGTATAAATCTTATTCAGCATTTTTGGTAAGATTTATAATTATTTATTTTCTCTCCTCGAACTAGGTACAAACCAATAAGGTTATCAGTTAAATATAATTCTACATATTAAATACACAATTATTTAATGTGGTAAGTCTACATATTACCACAGGTTAACATTCCATTCTAAATAAAATCACGTTTTACACGATGAAAACCTTGGCAAATAATTAGATTTATCCGACAGAGAAATAAACATATCTTTAATATCTAAAATAGTGGTTTAAATAATAAATGTGGTTTCAATTCATTAATTAAATAAAAATTATAAATAATAAATTTACAAATGAATTTTTGATAATAATACAATAGAAGAAAAAATTATTGTTATAAAAAAATTTATCAAATTAAATAATCCACAATAAAAATCTAGTCGGAAACAAAAAATAATCTACAACAAAATTACACGACAAATCGATAAGATTAACAAATGATAATATTAACAAATTTAACCAATAGGAGAGTATCTTTTATCATTTTAGTAACTTCAATTATAAATATAATTACCCTTAAGCAAGGTCATAGGAAATGGAAGAACTAGGAACTACAGTTTGAGGCCAGCATTATGACTACGCTTGAAAATATAATGAAAAAAATATATATACACTCTATATGCTAGGAAGAGAATAAAATAACGGATAATACAGAATTGTTCAAGCAGACAGACATACAGAGACAAAACTAGACGTCCTTGTTAAATAGTTACTCGGTTGGTAAAGTTACAGAATACTCCGCCCAATACCTAAAACAACATTATTCATTACTGTTATTCATTCATTATTATGAGTCACACTGTTAACGGTTATTTCTTATTAAAGATTAGGTCAGCAATATTTAAATATAAAAAATTTTTGATGATGACTGTATCGAAAATAAAGCCAGTATCTAAAAAAGTTGTCAGTTACATTGTAATGACTATTAAAATTAATCGGAAAAACTTACGAAACTGTATTCAGAAGTAATCTCTGATTATCCCAATTATTATATTTACCTTATTGATATTAAAAATAATAGTCTGAAAAAGATTGTAAATGCTAGCCGGATACGCACATAAAGCTGCACCTGTAATTGATATTTTAGAGTCGTAAATTAGTAATAGAATTCAACTTTTCTGATTAAAGCTCTCATTGTATTCTAATATGTAGATCTTACAAGCAAAATTTGGGGGTAATGAATTTAGAATTACATGATGTTGTATTTTCAGAGCTTTGTAATCTACTTTTACGTAGTATTTTTTAATTAGCGATTATATTATAAGTATTGATTAAGCACAGCCTGAAAGGAAGATTATTGTAGAGTTTAAGATAAATAGTGTAGCGTTTCTCAACCTTTTTTCTTTTTCCTAACCTCCGGGAATTACCGTTCCACTATTGCTTCAGAGTATGATATGTATGAGTGTAAATGAAGTCTAGTCTTGTACAGTCTCACCATTCCTGAGATGTGTGGTTAATTGAAACCCAGCCACCAAAGAACACCGGTACCCACGATCTAGAATTCAATTCCGTATAAAAGTAACTGCCTTTGTTAGGACTAGAACGCTGGAACTCTCGACTTCCAAATCAGCTGATTTGGGAAGACGCGTACACCACTAGACCAACTCGGTGGGTAAAGCGTTTCTCAGCCTGTGCGATCCCTGCTGGCCTCCGTGGCAGGAGTGGTAGCGTCTCGGCCTTTCACCCGGAGGTCTTGGGTTCGAATCCCGGTCAGGCATGCATTTTTCACACATGCTACAAAACATTCATCTCATCCTCTGCAGAAAAAATGTTTAACTGCGAACCCAGAGGTTAAACAAAAAATCTCTTATATGAACAGAGTCGTGAAATCTTTGTACAACTTTACAACAATAATGAAAAAATTCTAACAGAAAAAAATCATTTATTATACAGTTAACTTATTTATAAGTACATATGTAAAGAAAATAAAATAAGAACGTTGTGTTTATTTTTTATTTGAAAGTTTCTCCATACGTGGATTTACGTTAGAAATACACAAAAGCAAATTGTTTTCAAGAGGTAAAAGATGATAAACATAAAGGAAAAACGCTTTTTACAAGGGTAAGACATGGCGGAAGGAATTGATATTTTCAATGCTTCTGTGACTAAATTTCCATATTCACTTCGACGAGAAAGGCAAAATTAATCTTCAGATGTGAATTGTAATTAGATCGTTTTATCACCAAACATTACGATGAGGTGGTCCTGAATCTCAACAGTTAACTTAGCAGCTGCAACAATATTTTTACTAAATGAATTCAGTACCACCCATCTCTTCGAGAAATCATTTTTATCTTCCATGAAATACTCCGCCAACTGAATTTTTAGCTCGTGAAAATGCATCTTCGTGATTAATTTTTCTCAATATAATCGGACTGAATGGGAAATATCCAAATTTTTGCTTTGAAAAATGTTTTTGTCATGTCCTTGTAAATTCACATTCAAGTCGTTTAAATGCAAAAATACATCAGCTAGATAAGGCAATAGCAACATATACTCATTATTCTGGAAAAAAAATAAACATTGGTTTGTTTATCCTGGAAAGATATTAATCCATCGCGCAATTTTACTAACTGGGTTAACACTCACCCCCGCAATAACCATCTGACTTCTGTACACATAGTTCAGCAAACAGCCTATTCTCTAATGGTTGATTTTTATTAATAAAATTAACCATTTTTACAAAAATTTGTTTGAGATTTTCCGGCAAATTTTTTGTAGCAAGAGCATGTTTGTGATGGAAGATGCTTCAAGTATTACTTTTATCAGTATGGCTTGATTTACAAATGGAAACTTATTGATTTCTCAACGTATGTAATTTCTAACAATTAATTATATTTCATAATAAAATTATCATTCTGTTTTATTAATAATAATAATAATAATTTTATTATTTATATTCTTAACCATTTCTTAAAAATTTAGGGTGATAATGCGAAAACGTTTTTCGTCCACTAAAACAAAAACAACATTAAAGATTTACTATTTCTTTTAAATTTTTCAGCTTTTAAATTTAATTGCTTTTAAATTTTTCAGCTAAGAAGTATTTGTGTGAGTGTCCATTTATATACATGTATGTAAAACTATAGTATACATCTTTATATATCTGTAGTATATATATCCAAAATTCGCATATAAAATATTTGCTTAAGGAAGGATTATTACTTATCTGAATATTCTCTTTAATTCGAAGTTAGAAATTTTTGAATGTGTGTTTGGTTTGATTTATGCTAGGCCTATTTTTAACAGCTTTTAAATTTTTCAGCTAAGAAGTATTTGTGTGAGTGTCCATTTATATACATGTATGTAAAACTATAGTATACATCTTTATATATCTGTAGTATATATATCCAAAATTCGCATATAAAATATTTGAAGGTTTTATATAAGACATTCAAGGTTTAAACCTAGACCTTAAAGTCTGTTACAAGGTGGTTTAAGTGTTTAATGGAAGTAAAATTTAGTACAAGTTAAGTAGGTTAATGAGATGTAATGTAATTTAGATTAACGTCAAATGTATTTTGACATGCCTAAGTCATTTTTTATATTGTAAGATAAAAGTTATATGCAATTACATAAATATATTAAAAATAAATAATTCAACCTACACAAAAAAGATAATGTATGTAATGAAAATGGATGTACTACATGAAAAGTACTGCATAGTAAGATAATAACGTTGTACATACACAAGTGTATATATATATATATATATATATATATATATATATATATATATATACTTTAAGTAATAAACCATTTTGAATTAAAGAAAACAGAAAAAAACAAGACACTAATCAAACGTATAATTAAAAAAAAATATTTACGCACAATTCAACATTGTCTACTGGACCATAACATCAAAATGCGGTAATCTGATGAATGCACAACAGACATTTCGAATTTCATAGCGATGAACCATCCACTAAGAAGTTTTTTTTTTATTTTAAATTAATTAAAACGAGAAACGAAAAATCTAATATCAACATTTTTTTTTAATAAATCAATCTTTAAAATACATTTAATAATTGTTTGCCATATTTAAATGGTAAATTATTACAACAAAAACTCTAACAAAGTAACTTCAGTTACAATATTTGCAATTCGAATTAATTCATTAAATTAATAAAAAATAGAATATAATAGCAACGTTTTAATAAATATACGATATATATATTAAATGAACAACTAAAAAAATAATTAAAACCACGTTGTTTAATTAATAAAACGTTTACTTCCACTGCAAAAAAAAATAATAACGAAAAATAATGTATACTTAATGTTTGTACAACTAACTTCAACAGGAACGAAATTTAAATTAAAAAAATCTGAAAACTTGGACGATCGGAGTATCTGAGAAGAAAAGATTAGAAGCTTTTGAATGTGGTGCTATAGGAGAATGTTAAAAATCAGACACCTAAAAGAAGAGAAGGTACATATTAAGGCATCCTGGAATAGTCGCTTTAATATTGGAGAGACAGGTACAAGGAAAAAATTGTGTAGGCAGGCAACGTTTGGAATATGTAAAACAAATTGTTAGGGATGTAGGACGTAGGGGGTATACCGAAATGAGACGACTAGCACTAGATAGGGAATCCTGGAGAGCTGCATCAAACCAGTCAAATGACTGAAGACAAAAAAAAAACTTTTAAAATGAAAAGTACATAACTTCCGATATTTTCTCATTTTTTTTTTTTTTATTGTTATAATTGAATTATTATTTATCGTAAAAATCTTTTTACAATCAGAGGATAATAATTTTATTAATAAATCAATAAAATTAAATTAAAAGAAAAAGTTAAAAAAAAGAAGATGAAGTCGGATTCGAACCGATGTGCCTTTCTCTTGTAAGACGCAAATATTTCATTAATTAAAGTTTTATTTGGCTATAACTCTGGAACCAATGAAAATAAGTACCCCATGATATATCATTGAAAAGCTCTCAATGAGGGCTTATTAGTTAAGAAAAAGTCCAAAATCCAATTTTTTTATGGATTTTGGGCTTGTTTGGACACTTTTGGTCCAGCCTATTGCCATCAAAGGGGAGATACATAACTAGATGTTATAGCAGTCCTAAATCCAAAATTTCAACATCCTACGGCTAATCGTTTTTGAGTTATGCGAGATACGTACATACATACGTACGTACAGGAATGTAGAAGTCAATCCGTTAATTACGAGTATAACTAGATATTTTTATCCGACAAGTATATATTAAAAAAAAAAACTTGTAAAAACCATTGAAAGTATCGAGCTATATTAATAATACTCACTCAAGAGACATAGTTCAGTAAACTGATGATTTATACATTTCTTCACATGTATTTCAGTAAATCGGTTAAGAATCATTGTTAAGAAAGAAAGGAATATGTAATAGAAAATAGGAAAGTTTAACTATGTTAAATACCAATCTTTCTACGTTATGTGATCATAATAAAAAATAATAAATTACAATTTATTATATTTCTTAAAGCTTTCTTTAGACAAAGTAAAAATAACAACTAACATAGGTTACATAGAATTAGATTTACAAGCTTATATTACAGGCTTTTATCAGATATTTTTCTGAAAATAAAACTCCGGTTTAACAAGTTTTGATTGGTGTAAATATTAATGTAAGAATTTTCTCCAAGCTATTACTTTTTTTAACTATTTACGGAAAATCGAGTAAAAATTTGTCAATCGGTTACTGACTGTAAAGCCGAGACGTTTTGATAAATATATGCTTATAGTGTTTATGGGGAATTTTCTTTCATTACCTGATTTACAGTTCTTAAGTTTTTATCATAACGTTAATGTTTAACGACAGATAAATTCACATAGTGATACATCTGTGTAATACAAAATACAAAAATAAATTTATATTATACGCAGAAGGGGTTAGGTGATCTATTTTTTCCCATGAAGAACGTCATTCCAAGCGTAGATCTTTAGTGTAATCGATCGGACAGTAAACCAGCAATGAATGTAGGCATACAACAGACGCTGTAATGTGCACGTCTGTTTCATCTTTATGGTAGATCCAGTGGGGGACTGGCCTTTTTTTGGCCAAATGCCAAAAAAAAATCCAGAAAAGGAAAGGACGAGTATAAGGAAAGGGAATTATGAAAATATAATGATCTACTGCAGATAACCGTTCCAGTATCACTCACAGATCCAGATAACTCACAGTATCACGGTACATTTACCTTGGAAAGGATATATTACTGTTAGACGAATTATCATCGAACAGTTCAGATATCATCTACTGTAACAAATTTTTTTCTCTATATACTTGAGTTCTAAGTGAGGATAGACTGAAAGTTCTCCATAAAGAACCCTCGAACATAATCAAGATTTTTTGGTGTATAGTAGTAACCAACCAATCAAGAAAATCGTTCAGCCTAATCCTCGGTGGAGTTTTTTCAGTGATTTGAATAAACGCAAGAAAGCAGATAAGGATTCGTGGAAATACACATTTATTCATTTGGTAGTAAATTATAAAGCTCACACTCTCGGCCAGTTTTGAATTTTATCAAATAAATATCAACAAAGTATACATAAACAGTTTATAATTACTGCAATACTCGTTCAATCTAATAAAATTTCATACATACAAATATGTTAATTCAATAAACAACCAAATTTCAATATAATGATAACCTAAAGAAACATTTAAATAAAGTATAATAAATTAAATTATTACTAAATCTATTCTTCTATATAACGATTGGTATTATCATTTCCGTGTAGGTGTCTATTTCTAATTGTACATGATCTAACTTATAATATTGTTCAATAATGGTTTCTTGGCCGCCTTCTCGCATTCTTTCTTAACACATTCTCTCGTTGATAATATTTGTTACAGGTTACGCCTATATATTAGAAAATCACGTGCATAATTACACTGATCGTTAAAAATCACAGGTCGTTAAAAAGAATACTGTAAGTGTAAATTTCATTTGTGTATGAAATACTGCTATAGTGTGTGTGTGTAATTTGCACGTGCGCGCGCTTGTACGAGTTATAAGCGCTTGTCGCAGCACAACTTTTCTATTATTCACTCATAATTAACAAAATTAAATTATCCTTTCATACATAGTAAAATTAACAGAAATATACTGTATGAAAAATAAATAGCTTTTAAAATCGGTTAGTTTTTTAAGAAAGTAAAGTGGCGTAAGATAACCCAACATTCAAAACGGTCTTTTAAACCAGCAGTACTTATAATAATGTAATCTTGTACACATGATCTTTAAACGTGCAGGCGCAACAAGATTGTTATTTTCATAAAAGTAATTAACACTAAATTTGGTAATTAGAAAAGTAGTTTCCACTTTGATTGGTCAGCGATCGTCATCTATGCGCGTAACAATGAAACTCTTTACTACAGTTCTTCAATATTATCAATAATTTTCTATTTCCATCATCGAAATAATCTGATTGCTAACTTTAGTTGGCAAGACAACTCATACGTTTTCCCCTTAAAAATGAAAAATCTATTTCAATATTATTATCTCTTACCTGCAAAAAAACCTCCCCCTCGAGTCACGCAGGAGACAGATCTAATCCACATGGTATGTACACAGCCCCTGCGCAACCACCCGGGCGCTCTTGTACCGAATTAGAATAGCCAGAGCGACGTCCCCAGGGAATCATCGGCGAACGACGACTCCGAGGAGCCCCGCCGCCCACCCCCTAAGGCTGGCCGGTCACAGCCGTCCGGCATCGGTCTCTTCGCCACAGGTCAACTGCAGTCTTCCAGTCTGACTGTTCCTCTCCGCCGCTGCCTTCTTTTTAATTACGGCTGACACCGCAGTCGTCATCTCGTCCAAGCATCTCTCAGCTAACATCACGCTTATTACATTGTCGACGTTTACTGCGCCGTGGCTCATCATGGCAGCTCTCAAGTCATCTCGTGGTACTCCTACTCATACGTTATAGGTAATCTTTAAAGCACCCGTGCCCTGATAGAAACTGGGTGAGCACGTAATTGGTATCACCGTGCTTCCGCTCTACCCAGCTCCTGACGTCACTGATGAGCCGGTGTGTCCACCGCCGCATTCCACCTGTCGTTCCAGGCTCTGAACATCTCATCCACAGCCTCTTTCCTCTCACTCCCCGAAGCAATAGAATGTTTCATCCTGGCCTGCAGATCAATCGGTGGCACACCAGCTACGACTGAAGCCGCTTCTGTACCTATCGTGCGGTACCCTGCGATAACCAGCAGATTGAGCCGTCGTTGTCTGCTCAACAACCTCCTCCTGTTGTGTTCCCTATCAAGAGCACCAACCCAAACAGACGCCCCGTAGAGCACCATTGAAGAGTATACACCGGACAGTAGCCTCCTCTTTGCTGTCCTGGGGCCACCCATATTGCTCATCAATCTTGTCAGGGATTGGACAACCCGCTCGACCTTTCTCACAGCTGCCTCAACACGTATGGAGAAAGACCTGTGCCTATCCATCCAAATCCCCAGATACTTCGCCGCCGGGCTGGGGTATACAAACGTTTCACCCACCCGGAATCGATGAGGACTCAATCTCCGGCGTCCAGTCATGACAACCACCTTCACTTTATCATCTGCCATTCTCAGTCCATTAGTGGTCAGATCCGGCTTAAAAACAGTTAAGAATATGAAAGATTCTTTTAAATTTAAAATTACTGTCTAATAACTTTGATCTACATTTCCCTTTACGGACTAGAATTTTACTATACTTAATTTTGAAGATGTTTCAATCAAACACGAATCAAGGACTAACTGATTTTCATATAATATCAAATCCAACTAAAATCATTTTACCAGGATATTTGTAAGAATTCATTTGGCACTCATAAATAGATACCATACACTCATAGTTAATTTCAACATAATTAAAAACAGGTTTCAGAAGAAAGAACAAAGCAACTATTACTTGAAAAAAGTACTCCGTAGACGAACTCTACAGTGATAAACACTGAACAATAAAATAAACCAGGTATTCAAGAACTATTTCATAGAAAAAAAAAACATAAATACAATACGGTGCCATGTAAAGCCCGTTTCAAAAAGGAATCCCTTTAAGGGTGTTCTTATATTACCCTTGAAAGGTGTGAATAAATTACAAAATTAACTCACACAAAGTCTGAGTATGCAAACACCAAAATTTAATCAACCTATAAAAGAAAAAAAATCACTTACCATCACAGACTTAAAATAACATCGTCTATGTTTTGTTTTATTTTTATTAATAAATCGTATTTTTGTATTAATATTAAAAATAAATTATTAGAAAAGAACGATGCAATAGAATTTAGGTTGTCCACAAAGTATTGAGCCTTTGAAGGCCAAAATTGAGAATACATTTATTTTGTTGGAAAATAATATTATGAGATGATATATGAACCTTTTTTTCTATGACCTTCTGTCATTTTTCCGGCAGCATCTCCCGTCCCTGTAGAACGTATATAGTTTCTGGTCAAAAACTTTAATCTGACGGAACCAGATCCGGGCTATATGGTGGATGCATTAAAACCTTCCATTCAAGTTCTCTCAAATTCTGACGGGTCGTTGAAGATGTATACGGTCTGGTGTTGTCGCACAGTATTTAAAACAAACTTTCTGTTCACCATTTAAGGTCGTTTGTTTTGAATTGCTAGGCGCAAACGCGCTTTGTCGACAGTACAGATCTGAGTCTATCGTGCTGGTGATTCACGATTACCTTCCGATTCCACCAAACGCACAGCATAACCTTCCTGGGCGTCACTGTGGAGCTTTTACTCGCTTCAACTAAGATTTTTTTCGCACATTGTTGTCGTAGGTTATTTACTTTTAATAACTCGTGATCAACCGCTTCAGAAATGGCTCGATTTAGTTAGGTTTCAGTAGAGATGCGCATATAGAAATTCGATCAAGTAAATTTTTCTGAGTCAGATCACGTGGCATCCAAACGTCGACTCTGAATGTTTAGATCATTGGCAATATCATGACTGCTTACATGGCCGTCTTTCTCAACTTTTGCCAGAATACGCTAACACTATCTGGTGCGCAAAAGGCTCAATACTTTTTTAATTACCTATTATATTGAGAAAAAAAATTAACTTACGGTATACTGTTAAAAAAAAATCGAAGGCAGATAGTTGAACATGTGACTTTATTAAACTACCGTATTCGTAATAACGAATTACTAAGCCGTACTTCTATAGAACAGTTTATACTGGAGTCAACCGCGACGTCAAGCTCTTGGAATCCAGATGTTATATTAACTTGTTTGACCAATACAGTAGGATCTAAGAGAAGATAGCCGACTGTGGACTTTTAAAAATTAAAAGTAATTCTCTCAAATTAAATTTTCTTTATTCGTCTTTATCAATTCCAGATGAAACCATTAATCTGATAGGAAGGTAAAAATTCATGCTAAATAGGTTGGATACAATGATTATAAAATGTTTCTAAGAATTTTTAAGGTCAAATTATGACATCATAACAAGAAAAATCTGTAAATTTATAAACGGAAAACTAATGATAATTATATGGTACATAATACTCCAGGATCCGAGATAAAGAAAAAATTACTATTAGAATAAGATGGAATTCTTCAAATAAAATCAAAACTTATGACTAATTATTGTTAAATTGCTTGTTTATACATTATAATAACATAATTTATTTAACGATATCTCAAACATTTCTCAACAAAAGAGAACGTATTAAATACAATCCGGAGTAACAGAACTTGTGTTAATGCTCTAAACATCTTCTTAGTGTGACTCAAATCTATTACTGATGTATAACCTTGTGAGTCAATGCAGTTTCAAATTAAAAATCCATACAGAAGTAGTTAATAATTAGCAGATACCGGTACATAAAAAAAATATATAAAAGGAACTATGGAAGAAGTGATATTATAAATTAGAATTATAGTAAATAAATATAAGTTACTCGGTAAGTAAGTTCGCATTCCGTAAGTTCTTTACAACAGACACGCCCCTCATACGCATACTGTTGTATAGAGCGCCAAGGCTGGAATGTCCAAGGTTATATTGAAATAAATTTCCTACCTTGTTGTAATGCTCAATTAAATAATTAGAAAACAAGTAATAATTTAGATTTTAAGAATTATATATTTAATTTATCCTAAAATATTTATTAATTAAAGTATAAAATTTTATTTTTTTTCCTCCATAGTAATAATAATTTGTGGTAAAAAATTAATTCAAATATTTTTACGTTAGTAAATGATACAAAAGAAAGAAATTTTTATTTTTTAACAAAATAAAAATATGTCAGGTTGAATTTTATTTAATACATTATTTATAGTAAATGTGATTTAAATGAACTGAAGACCGATATTCTTAACCATTTTTATACTTTCGTTAATTAAATTTATATTTACGATCTAAATTCAAAATAATGTAAAATATTACGAAAATAATTTCCAAGGAAATGATTAATTTTTTCAACGGCTTTATAAAACTAATATCAACCATTTACAAATAGCTTTATAATATACGATCGGACATCTTTTTTCATTTTTTTTTTTTTACCGATGATTTGTATTCGTTGTTAGTCTTTCTTCTTCAGTGACGACAAAGTGAAATCTGAGATTTAATTCTGGCACTTTTCCAGAATTTGCCTTAAAATACTGAATAAGAAGATTAAAGGAAACCAGTTTTAGGATATACCGGTTAAGAGATAAATATATGACCTACGATATGATGATATATTATAGACATCTGGTTTTTGCCTAAATAAATAAATTATAATATTCATTGTGAACATTTTCAAACCAAGAACTACCAAAATTTGATCGGGTTCCCTCTTCTAGTATTATTAAACGCAGAGGTTATTATACAATTTAAATTCATGCATACAAGATTACACAAAGTAAATAATATTTTAATCATAAATAATTTAAAACTTAATCGTTTGTTTTAAATAAAATGTATTTTTTTTTTAGGAAGAATTTTTACAAAGAAATTCATTTGGATCCAAATAATTCATTGATATAACTTTAATTGGGTAAGTTTTTTTCTTTATTTCAAAGCTTATTTACAATAGGTTACAATTACATAAACTAATGAATTGGATCAATTCAAAAATCACATGATAAGGAGTTCACAGCGAAATTCGTCAAAAATAATACAAGTGCAATAAAAGCTTTTATGTCAACCACAACAATTATGAATAATACACTGAGGACAATTATGAAACACTTAAGAACTTTTAACAGTTTAACGAACAAGAACTTTTAACAACTTCTAAATTTGTTGCTCGAAAATAAGTCGGGAGGTCCTCAGAGCACTATGTTGGAGCCCGAATTATGCACCATCTTTATTGCAGACCTTCCGACTACAGACGAGGTTACTATCGCTTCCTTGGGGATGATACTGTCCTCGCAGTTAACGCCAGGCCAAATATAACATCGAATTGTTTTGTAACTTTTAACAATTATGAATAATATTCAACGTCCGTGTTAACTATAGACATATTAAGACATTTCAAGGGCAATTAAATTCAAAACATGCAGTCGGTTCAATCTTCTAATGTCATCTCAATAGTCTGGTAAGTTTACTGCCAAGTGATTTGTATTGCAGTTAAGCCGACGTTGGTACGTTGAACTGAAACTTTATCTCCTCCTGCATATACCGTAATCCTAAGGAATCTTGACACCAAGTTGCATCTGTTATACAATTCGCTGTCTTATTCTGAAATCGCTCTAAGATGTCGAGATTGCTTCTGCTCACGGTGCCTCATAATTCGATCCGGATCTCACACTGTTTGTGGAATGACGACGCCATGAAGATGGATTTGTGGACACCTACCTCACCTCATTGTGAATGTCATTTGGTCTTGCTTGGTTAACGTGTATTCTCCATATATTTAAAACCCTATTGATTAAATCCAATTCAAACTGCAGGCTATTCGATGCTATATTTGAGCTGGCATCAACTGCGAAGACAGTTGTATCATCCACAAGGAACCGACAGTAACCTCGTCAGTAGTCGGAAGGTCTGCAATAAAGATGGAGCATAATACGGGCTCCAACATAGAGCCCTGAGAACCTCCCGACTTAATTTCGAAGAACGTGGACAACTCCTGGTTATATTTCACCTGAGAGTAACATCCTTGTAGGTGTCCGCATTGAATAAAGTAGTATAGTTGAGGAAGGCTCATCTTTAATTTGTACAAATGTCCAGGATGCCAGACCTTGTCAAAGGCCTGTTGTACGTCTAAGAAAGCTGTCGAACAGTATTTCTCCCTTCAAGACTTCTGCCGATTACGCTTACAAGCCTGTGTGTTTGTCCGACAGTGGAATGCCCAAAACAAACTGCTCGATAGTGGAAACCAAGCTGATGATCAGGAAATATACGCCCATAGTCCATACTGGTCAGGCCACATCGACACACACGATCCAGGCCACCGGTACACGATCGTGATCGTGTACCGGTTTACCTGGTTTTGGGACCGTGATTATTTGCAAAGTTTCCAATCCGTTGGGAAATAAGCTGACCGATAAATGCCGTTAAATAGGTGTGATATACACGATGGCCTTGGAAGGTACCATAAAGAGCATTTTGTTCGCAATTAAATTAAATAAAATTCAGGGCTTTTCTGTGAGCTGTATCCCTTCTTCATCACAAGAATAACTTCAGCAGTAAAGGCTCAATAGGAAAATCCATGTAGGTTGGGCCATCTAAGAAACCAAAGATTTTTTTCTCATGAGGGCTTTGTATTTCAAGAGGTTGAAAGAGTTCGCTCAACTAAGTGGCAATTATTTTAAGAGGCCTTTTCCTTGTTACTCTTTGAGTTTTCAAAGAAAAATGTGAGGAAGGAGGTCGACGGAAGCTCCTCGTGGCCCTCCATAGGGAGTAATTGTCCCTACATAAAGGAGATAAGTTTTCACGATAACACTTATCTATTTCATTCTTATTGCTTTGCAATAGCCATTTCAAATTACGAACGGTCTTGTTTAGTGATGTCCTATCCTCGGCATTCCTGTAAGTTTGCCATCTTTTTCTGAGTCTCCTTTTCGCAGCAATAAGGACTAGCACATTCATCGAATGGCCTTTATTCGTTCGACCCTCACGTTTAACCTTCGGTGTCGATCGCCAAGCTGTCTCCTGTAGAACTGCGGTGAAGTATTGCGTGGCGTTATCGATATCATCGGAGGAACTCAACCGAATAAGGACTACCAATTCCTCCTCAATCCAGTTACAGTACGAATCCCAGATTGTCCTGTTTTTGTGGAGTACTGGTGATAGTACTCCTTCTTAATTAATAACTTACTGACAGTAAGCAGAACGAGCGGTCAAATGTTGAATCGAAGTTATAAACTTCGAAGTATAGCCGCAAATTCCTGGGGATACAGAAAATTCAAAGAGTCAGGGATCTTATAAGCATCTGATGGCCAGTAGGTAGGCTGCATTCCGGAGATGCATCTAATGACAGCAAAACTGAAACTTACAAAACAGATTTGCATGTAACACCTGTACAATTGCAGAATGTGCAGGGTTCACGTGGACGTAACACATCTCAATCCCACGTAACAACTGGTGACTTACCCCTATCGAATCGTTTCCAAGACCTCCCGGTGGAAGATACATCAAATAAAGTTTGCATCGATACTTGTTTTCTTAGATTTCTACTAGAAGCCGACAAGAATCCACGCTTTCTAGAGGACGTTGCACCGGAACTTCCGGTTGCCGACCCATTCTGATCGATGGGCACAACCGAAGGATAATCCGAACTTGCAGTCCTTACCGGCGATTACGTTAATCCAAAGATCGATTTAACAGCGACAAAGATAACATATCTATAAAATAACTAAGATAACATGCCTATAAAATAATAAAAAGTACGTGTATAAAATATCAACTCGTGTAAATCAACAACTCACATCCTCTAGAATACACTGACAAAAACAAAACAAAAAATTCAATAGCAAAATGTAAAAACTTGTTACTTAAAACAGATGTTTTCGAATTGAGTAATTTAATTTTAAAAATTACATATAGATTTCTAACAACTACTGGAAAATATTTTATGGCTGTTAATCCTATATATTTTTTAAATAGAAATTACCTTTTAACGCGAAATCAATTAACACTTGACCTCGATCGTTGTTCTCAATCCAGGTAAATCCCGGTGATGGTTGCTTAAGCGATTAAGCAGAATTCATAATAATTTATGAAATGAAACATGAAATATTTAATATTTGAAAAAATAATATACGATTATTCTCTCTTTCTTTGAATCTTAAGCTTTAATAAAGATAAAAACATTAAAAAAACTACGAGCGGAAGTCGATTGCAAAATCCAATACTAAGATTAAACATAACCAACCGCAACCTTGAAATACGGCTAAAATTTGTGTTTTTCATCTGTTTGATGAACTGTAGAATTGTAATTTATACATATATACTAGTAAATAGGTATCTAATAAATAAATAACCGTTTCTATTTAAAAATTCTTATTGCCTATTCTTTTCGTTGAATTTTATTCGTTTTTTTTTTAGCTTCCGAGATCACCTGAGGATGAGATGAAATGGTAAATTTGTAGCGTGTGAAAATGCCATGCCTGACCGGGATTCGAACCCGGGACCTCCGGATGAAAGGCCGAGACGTTACCACTCGCGCCATGGAAACCGGAAAATTTTATTAGTTGATTTTAATATCGTTTACGTAGACAAAAATTAGTTGTTTTATTAAAGGGCCTTATTAAAACTATATTATTTATTTTCACTACGTTTTTTTTTTTTTTTGTTTAATAAACACATTTTTCCCTCCTAGATTGAATTTACTTTTCGAAATCTGTTTGGTTAATTTAATCTTAAGTTAAAGATTTTAAATTACTTTTTTGATTTATTTTTTATGTAGTTCCTTCTTATACAATTATTTTTTGTTCATTTATTCAGCAGCTTTATTTTTGACGGAATTCTTGTGCTGTGAACGTTTTATATTATCGCATATTTTGGCTAGTTTTAAATTACGAATTTTATTTATTGTTTATTATCAAATTTCATTTGTGATATCTAAAATGTTTTAAAAAGCGTAGACTGAGTGTTAAATGTTTTATCTTGCCTTCTACTAAAATAGAATAGAATAGAATAGTCGGCAGCAGGGAGATCACGATTGAGTCGGATTGGCTCAAAGTAGGGAGAACTGGGGGACTATGAATTTCGAATTCCTGAGACCATGGAGTGCAGTAAAAAAGTTAGTTTCTACGCAAGATAAGACATTCCGATCTTCACAAGTAACACGTTCATCTAGCTCCAGAATAATAAACAGTTAAGTGACAAGAATCTATTTCTACAACAAAAAAAGATCTCCGTGAATGATATTTAAATTAATTTCACTAGTACTTACGAAATTACACCTTTATATTGCATGTTAGGATTACATAATTTTTTTTTAAGTTTCAATGCAAGAAAAAATATGAAATTCTACTATGAAAATTTCGTTTTTTGAACAATATTCCGTATACAAATTTGTAGATTCTACAAGATTCATAAACTTTAACGGTAGCTAAAAAAATAAATAGAAAAAAATAATTACGTATAAAATTATTTTATTTTAACACCCAGTCTATCCTTTTCAAAACAATTTAGATATCACCAATGAAATTTTAAAATAAACAATAAATAAATTCATTCGTAATTTTATTAAAAACTAGCCAAAGAATGTGATAATACTCGTAATATAAAAAGTTCACAGCACAACAAGGCTCAATTCAATTAATTATTATTCCATCAAAACATAAATCACGTTGAATAAATGAAATAAAAAGGAGGAAAACAATTTATTAAACAAAACAAAAAACCTGAACGAAAATAATTTACTTTTAATATAATAATAAAGAACTTCAATAAAATAACAAATTTTCTACCTAAATGATCACAAATAAAACCAACAATAAAATTTGCCGGCCTCCGTGGCGCCAGTGGTATCGTCTCGGCCTTTCAACAGGAGGTCCTGGGTTCAAATCCTAGTCAGGCATAGCATTTGCACAAACTACAAAATTGTCATTTCATCTCAGCCTCTAGAGCAATATCTAACGATGGTCCCGGAGGCTAGAAAAAAACCTGGCCAAAAGAATAGGCAATAAAAATTTTTAAATAGAAACATTTATTTATTGCATACCTATATACTAGTATATATACAGTAAAATATCCTTTTCGCGGGGCTTAGAGACCCTAAAAATGACGCGAATACAGGAAACCGCGAATATAGAACGGAACTGATACTTATTTAAGGAAGAATGGTTAGGTTCTACGTAAAATTAAAAAAATCATAAGCACTTACTTAGGGCAATGTTATTGATGAAATACAAACGGCAACATTAATTATAAGCACTGGTTTAGTACAATACATAGGTACGCTACACAAAAAGTAGTTAAAAAAATACAGTATATTTCCTAATTTTCTCGTAAGCACAAATCGAACCGTTTGATTTAAAAAATGCACAGTACGTACAGAAAACGTCACTGTACTGTATTAGCAAACGGTATTACATCTTCAAATCGAACTCGGTAATCGCTTTAAAAAGTCAAGACAACAGCACTGTAGTACTACGTACACTAAAACTAAAATTACTGTAAAGGAAACTTACAAAAAACTAACCTACAGTAATTTGTATTGCATTTACAAAAATTTGTAATTTTTCCTTGTCTAGCTCTTGTTTTTAAATGTGAAATTCTGTGTATTCTTGCATGGAATTTTAAATCTTGCGCTTAAAGATTAAGCTTCTATTCAAAGATGGATCAGCATCTATAAACTGGATAACATTTCTGGATAGTTTAAAACTCTACCTGTGCCATTAAATCTTTTAATATTTTTATTTTTTAATGTCACTACATAATATACGTGAATATGGAAAATTTTAGCCGCGAATGTAGAAAATATTTCGCAAAATATTGCACCGCGAATAACGAAATCGCGAATACGGGAAACGCAAAAGGAGATTTCACTATATGTATATAAGTTTATCAAGCAGACGAAAAACATAAACTTTAGACATATTACGAGGAGCGGTTAGTCTTATGGTCTAATCTTAGAAATTTTAAATACGATATTATCCAGCACGTGCTTTCTTCCTTCACTACTTATCCAGTTGCGTGAAACACAGTTACAAAACTTTGCTCAAGATACAAGGATAATGATGTTATCTCTGTAAGCAGTTACTATAATTAAATTATTATTAAATAATGAGTTAGACTTAACTGGAAGCCTAACTGGAAGTAGTTCTGTGAAATAAAACCATAGTTTTATATTTTCTGACAATGACTTTTTTCTAAAATATAACTGAAACCAAAAAACCTGATTTATGGAAAGGTGTAATTTAATCACAATCAACGTTACCAGGGCGACCGTTATTACAGACGTAGATATTTTCACTTAAAATTTTTTATGTGCTATATACATATACTTTCTTCAAAATTTTAATGTTTTGTAGTTCATTCAAAAGTAAGCTATGCTATTTTAAACAAATTCCAAGTGAAAAACGTGTTCGGTACCCGGATTGTCCTAATGAACAACGATATTATAATAAGCCTTTCATCCGGAGGTCCCGGATTCGAATCTCGTTCAGGCATGGCATTTTCACACGCTACATTGTCATCCATCTCATCCCCTGAAGCAATACCTAACGGTAAAGAACACTTCTGATGGACAGTAGACTTATAAGAAATACAAAGAGAAAAACAAAAAAACTGAATAAATCTGAGAATAAATCTTGTGTACATGCTATTATTATATACTAATATTATGGTAAGGACATTTTTGTTATGGCAAATTGTATTTTAATTAGATCAATTTTTTATTTAGTAATTTATTTATTATTATACATTATTACCACTACTATTTAATGAATTACACCCGATATATAACCATGACCTACTTATTAAAACTGAACGAGGTGCGCCACGTCTTTATGGTACAAACAACTAATCTACCTACTACTTGTACGGAGACTCACCAATTACATAATGTACATGGACACACTAAAATATGCAAATACACACATAATGTGGGCAAACCATTTCTGTCGGAGTATTTCCTTTATTTCATTGTATCTTATTTGTTTATTAGCCGTACATTCAAGTTCACCATGTTTCACAAAAAGGGAATTTAACCGCTACCTGAAATTTTTCTTTACAAAATAAAACGAAACTCTTAAAGTAAGCTTCATAATAATCAGATATATTATTTATATAAAAAAATGTATAAAAGAGAAACAGAGAGAGACTAATTAAGGGGAAAACAAACAAAAAATTATTTTTACGGTTAATAGATACCAAATACCTTTAAAAAATTCATCGATATAATACACGAAATACAAAAAAGTGGCAAAAAATTTTAAAAGTAATATGTTATTTTTTTAAATTTATTTTTTGAAAGGAAAAATTCACGGAATTAATGGAGATATTTTTGACAAATTAACAAGAAGGCTTAGAGCGAAAGAATAGTATAAATTCTTCAGAACTTATCTTAAAAGCTTAGGAAAGTGCAGGCCAAAGAAGAACGAAGAGGTCTTCGGAAGAAGAAGAGGGAGAAGAAGAAGGAAGACCAACCACTCGTCTCAACATCACGGACTGGAGTCCGGAACAGAGCCCAGCAGAGATGCGTCCTGAAGGGCAGCCATACCAGAAGCGGATGAAGAGCTTCTACACAACCTCTCCTTTTCAAAACTTACAGTAAGATAAAATAACCCAGCAATTGCGACTCCTCCGGAAAAGGGGACGCATTGCTCCCTCCTTACAGGTAGTGCCCCGTTGTGGCGTATTCCTGCTAGCCTATTAAAGAGTTAGCACCGAAAGGATTTCAGTGGACGGTCTGAAGGGGAATTACGTCGGGAGGACAGGCTTTATAAGCCTAGCCTTCCGCGGTCGGCCCATAAAATGAGTCCGATAACGCTGGTTTAGCAACGGATTGGAATGCAATTAAATCCGTCCTTAAAATACTAAATAATAATAATAAACAAAACTTGAGAAAATTAGAACCGAGATTTAAAATAATTCTTTTAAAAACCAAGCCCGATTAGAATGATCCAGCAGCAAGGGACTCTGTCCAGGTTCTGCGATAAAGTAGGGAGTAATAAACTCCTGCCAACTTTGCATTCCATTCCATTCCATAAAAGCTTATGTACTCTTGACAAAATTAGTCTCTACGGAAGCCTAGTTCCATAAAAGAACTTTCGAAGAACATAGCGTAAACATTGGTCGTACTTTGTGCCACCAAAATGAAATCCATACCACCATACTGAAATCCATTACCATAAAGAGGAACAGGGTTTTTGTTTGTTTGGGATAAACTAAGACTACTCGATCAATCGCAACCAAACCATGTTTCTTGGGATAACTGAGAAGGTTTATAGATATATTTCATCTCAAAAATATACGAGTACATAAATGTAGTAGTAGAGATTTTCCGGTTGAAGTATAAACTTTAATGAATAGAATAAATGAACTGTGAACAGTGAGTCTCTGGTCTCTGTCGCTGTGTGAGCTGGGTTTGAACTGAATGAATCGAATAATATTACAAAAATAGAATTAAATCTACGTTAAATAAAATAAAATAGTGAATAGAATAGATTTAAAATAAAATAAAATTAAGTAAAAAAATTCTGTTTAACAATAACGGGCTTCTTGTGGGGACTGCGTGTAAGGCTAGAGTAGTGAGATATGCAAGCACCTCGTAGGAAGGTAGACCGATCATCACCATCAACTAAACTAACTGGTAACAAACGAGGTGCCCTTGTGGTGCTGTTTTGGGAGGTACAATGGGCTGCTCTTATAATACCTCTGCAAACAATCGCCCGATTTTCAAAATTCAAACGGGCTGTTGTATTTGTTAGTAGGTTTTGCATGCATCAGGGACACACCCGATCTGACAGATGTGTATATATATATATATATATATATATATATATATATATATACACATCTAATGATCTAATATGTATATATATATATATATATATATATACATCAAGTTTGTCTATTTGTTGTCGCATCACGCGTGAACCAACCTACCGATTACTTTAAAATTTGCAGAATACATTCATGTTATCCCAAAAAAGGTTTTAAGCCATCGACCGAAGACCTAGCTCTCTTGAAGGTTAAGATATTAAAAATATTCATTATTTCTTTGCCCCCCAAGGAGGTTGAAGAGTTGCGAATTAAAGATATTCATTAAGAAAAAAGTAGATTAATCCTTTTACTTCATTATTATATTTTTTCCACCATGGAAAAGAAACAAAAGTGTGTACCACAGTTACTATTATTCTGTCTTTTATAATTTAATTTCTTTTTCAAATTTCTATAAAGCCTGAGTACAATAATTATTATTTATCAGTATTATTCTCACAACCATGAGGATAACGTACAGTGCCGGGTGTCCAGGGCGCCGAAAATTGGGAATGGCAAACGAAGCTAGCTCTGCAGCCAAGGGATACGCCGCTTAGCCCCGAGGAGCCCCTCAGTTGGCTCCGGGTTTCACCTGGGCTGACCTGAGCCCCGACGTTCCAGGTTTTGGCTAGACGGGCCGGCTAGATAGATATAGAATTACTCGTTTTTGACGAAATCCTTTGCGGTGAGGAGGGTCAGGTCTACAGTTTTAAGTTAAAATTAAATGGCTTTCTATTAATGTAATATCTTTTTTATTTTCTACCCGAAAAGCATTAAATAATCGGGTACGACGAAGCACAAAAATGGTTTCTTTTTTATGTATTTTTACATACAGTATCGTAAAAAGAATTAGGATAAGCCCTTTAATGGAGAAGAACCCTTAAAAATTAAATGAACAAACGCGATGAAACGTACAGACCAAATTAATACTCATAAGTTAGAATATTAAATTTAACGACAGTTTTTTTTAGAGATTTAGTAAGTAAAAGAAAAACCAGCACACGATGATTGGGGGGTCCTAGAAAATCAAACAGCTATATACTAAAACAGCTATGATGTACGATTAATTTAATAAAATTAGAGAGAGAGAGAGATAATTATAATTCACTTCGTATTCGCATGTAAAGAAAATTTCCTGAAAATTCAATATCAGATATTTTCAACAGTCTAGGTAAGATTAGGTAAAAAAAAAATAAGATAAATAAACTGCAGCTATACCTATTTTGTTTTTAATATTAAGTTAGGAATACAAAACATTTTGTTGTTCTCTTCAATTAGTACTTATTATTTTTTTGCATTAGAGCTGAAGGTGAAATGGTTGTAATTAATTGTAATCAAAGAATATCGTATTTGCCGCTACGCATTTGAAATAGACTACGTAATTTCTGCTTTTTATTCGTTTATAATGAAACATTTTTTAAAAGAAATTTTATGTTAAGGTAAGTAGTGCTTGCGATTAAATCTTCTTAATTATGAAATTAATTAACTACAATAAACTGATTAAATAATTCTAATAAATGAGCAGCATACTTATATGAATGGGTAATAAAAATTCTGTATTATTAATTATGAAAAGTAGTTAGGATAATTTCATACTGGCAATAAAGTAGGCTAATGTGACTAACAAGCAAGCGGTCTAAGTACGTAATATAATATTTCAATATGCTATAATTAGAATAGATTTTTTATCAGATCAAGCAGAATTTTGGACATAAGTTAATTTATTTATTAAATGTTTAAGTGTATTTTAATGATACATCTAATTGTATTTTGAAATACATTATTTAGGATTTTAGTACGCAAACAAAGATGTACATACATAGATAATACCAGGAAGTTCTCCTGGGACTTTCATAGCCTATTGGTGAAAATAACTGAAAAGTTCATATAAATATATATCTCAAAATGAGATATCTGGGAGAAAATTAATAAATTGGGGTAAAACCCCTGTTTTTTTTTGTCTGACGAACAATGACTTTGTTAAATGGGTAATAAAATATACAACTTTTTAACAAAACATGTGGGGGATTAAATTCTGAACAAAATGGTGTAACATAAATTGATTAAAACAAAAAAAAGAGCTAGTAGAAACAGCACACTAGACCAACACGCATTGTACGTACTAGTTTAAAACAAGTGTTCAAAAATGAGACCGTCATTTTCAACACATTTCTTGGCACGCTTCTGTACTGCTTCTGTTGCTCTTTTCAGTTCTTTAGGGATGTCCTTAATTTCTTCAGCCGCTCAAACCGTCTCCTTGGAGTAGATCTTGAACTGGTTGTTTACGATAAGGATAAAACTTGTTTTGTTTAAGTGTCCTCCAAACCATTGAATGGGAAACTCCGATCCGCTCATGTCATGTACTGACGCCTGGACTGCGCTAAACTGCATCGATAATAGCATCGTTTTGGACAGATCCTTCGTAGCTGGTACGGTGGACCGTTTCCCAAAGATTGCGAAATGTTGCGCTAATTTTTTTGGGATCTGGAATCCTCCGATTCGGAAAACGTATTTGATATTCTATTGTAGTAACTGTAGCATTACCATTATACACACCCAAAATATATACCATATCAGCGTATTCCTCTGTTTTTAAGTAAGTACGGCATTACTTAACGGCAAACCGAATACTTTCAAATCGAAATTCACAGTAAACCTTCGCTAAAGAACAGCATAGTTCACAGTACCCGATATACTTAATGTACCTGATAGAATTATTTAAACACTAATACCGTATTGAGCACTGTTGATCAGCTGTTATTTTATTTCCAACAGCGAAATATTTTTTCAAGTAATTTATTGTATTTCTGTCATTAATAAAAAAGATTATTTTTATTTTAACAGTAAATATTATTATTTTTAACAGTAAATATTGTTTTTACATCACCAAAAAAGAATTTGGTTGTTGTTTACATTAAATAAGTACTTTTCTGACAAATATAGTAATGTACTGTTTCTAAATAAAATTCAATTTTTTCTAAGTTTTCATATGTTTATCACCCATTATCACAGCTGTATGTCAAATATAAAAAACAGGGTTTTTTAGCCCAATTTATTGGTTTATACTCAGGTTTCTCAAAAAAACTTAGGGTTCTAAGTTTTTTATGCAGATAGGGTTCTGGGTGCAGATAGGGCAGATAGGGTTATGCAGATAGGGTGCAGATAGGGTTCTGTGACCTATTTTATTCAATTATTCAGGTCAAAAACCATAAAAAGGTCCCGGGAGAACTTCGTAATGCATTCTATATATACGGATAAATTTCATAAATTAATTAACACTCAGTTCGTTTTGAAAAATATTATCATAAAATTTTTCTCACATATATTTTATTTTAATAACTACGATATATTAAGTTCACACACCGGTCGTTACCGTAATTAGAAATATCAGATAGAATTGTATGCACAGGTAATATTTGTGAAAATCGTTTTAGCACGAGGAGTAGTATGTATGCATGTATGTATATATATTAAAAATATTAAATTGTATAATACATTGAACTGTGTTAAATTTTTGATAACCTACCCTAACAGCATCACCAAATATCATGATTTACCTATTTCATAATGAGAGAACAATCCTGAAAGTAAATAAACAAATAATAAAAAAATGATAAGATAGTTTTTCCTAACTTTGTTACAAAAAAAATGTATATGATGTAAATAAATAATATGAAAAAACCTCAAAAATGTACAGCTCTATTTTCTAACATAAATATGTTTGCTCAAAAACAACAAATAACCAATTGAATTAGCTAACATAACTGATTATCTAATACTGGTAGTGGAAGGATGATATAATTTTTTAATTTTAAAGATTGCAATTGATCACGTTCTGATTGAATTATTAATGAATCACGTTCATTTCAGAAAATTCGCACAATTAGTAAGTAATTATGTCTTCAGCTTAATCAAGTAAATTATTAGATAATATTAAAAAAATCTTATTCCGACAAAATAAAAATCTAATGTGAACACCACGTGACTTATTTCATTTGAAAGTGAGGTATGATCATCCAGTTCTTTCAAAATTGCTGAAATATTAGTTTTTATTATCAAATATTTATAAAATTATTAATCCATCACTCTTACATGAAATATTAGGGTAGAGTAAAAGTCCCTTTCTACTCGTATTAGTAGATCAATATTATTCGAATCTTCGTAAGTTGCTGCTTAACAAAAGTTTCAGATTTGTGGTGTGTCTCGTCCCTTCGTTCGGAGGTCACGGGTTCGAATGGCATGCAGTTAAGCCGCCTGCGATAGTATTGTACGGTATTTAGCACATCACGAAGCTGTATGAGTTGTTGGACTCGGTGGTGAACAAGGTGGAATACACCGTGAGAATAATAAACAATAAACTTCGGCTGCTGTCGAAGGATATTGAGAGCTAAAAAAAAAATAATTAGTGTTCCCGAAAATAGTCTGATAGGGCATACCTATACGAGGCGTGAGGAGAGGCTGTTTGAATGATGCTCAAGAATCTTCACCATTTGATTCCCAGCTTCAGTTATACAGCAGAAGATTGCGAGTCAGGGGCACAAGGCTCGGAGGATCGTAAACGCACGCCACTGAGTAACAAAGGAGCCGTTGGCGATTTTTTTCATAAACCTGGAATAATAATGAGGTGTTCGGGATAAAGTACATAGCAATCTATTGCGTTAGGTTTGAAACACCAAAGAGAACGGTGCAGTGTATGAGGTGTCAACAGAACGGTTACACTAAAAATAATTACATGAGGCCGTATCGCCGTGTGGACTGTGCAGGGGGACACAGGACCGCCTTGCCAGAAGTTAGATAAGAGCACACCGGCGATTTGTGCTTTATGCCACGAGAATCATTCTGCAAATTATAAAGGTTCCAGGGTCTGTAAGGAGATCCTTGAAAGGAAAGAGATGAGGAGGATGAGTTATGCTCCGAAGCACGCTCCTGCTAGGTCCGTGGGTCTGAGAAGCAAATTGTACGACCTGCGCCATGATTTCCCGTCTTTAGGTCAACGGGCCAGTAATAATCCGGATAATAGTAACTGTGACACTAGCAATATTCATTGGACTCCGCATTCCAAAACCTTTACTGAGGCAGTGGCGGAAACTCCAGTGGCTTCGGTTACACTGGATAGATTTGAGAAGCTAGCGAGTAACGTTGATTTCTTGGTTCAACAGATTGGAAACCTCCTGGGTATCTAACGAAGGTGACTTCTAAACTTTGTTGATGAGGAATTACCTGACACTCCCTGTATGGAATATCAATAATGTAACGAATCGCAGGGAGGAACTGGAGATGCTGATCTGCAAGCTGCTAGATGTAGTTCTTATTTCTGAAACTCATTTTACTGATAGGAACTATTTAAGTGAGAATTAGGGGCTGTTCAGTATACATAACCAACCAGGAAGGGCGCATGGGGGTACTGCTGTTGCGCTAAGAAATGGCATTCCATATGTTTGAGAGGAAGTTGGACGTCTATTTTCAAGGTGTGTCCAAATTGGATAAGCATATTATCATCTCGCTTTGAATCTGCTGGACAACAGCATGGACGTTAGGAGACTAAAAAGGCTTAATCTTGTTGATGGCCCGTTATAAGGATCCGGTTTGGCGGTTTCGTGCTCACTATTATTATTTCTTGGCAGTTTCAAAGTTACTGTTTCATCAACTGTTCTACTTATAGTTATTTATTTTGTTATTTTAATGTTAATGCTAACTGGACATTCGAATGGACATTCAAAGACACTATCAAATGTTATATTATTTATGTTAATACTATTGTTTGTTATGTTATGCTATTGTCTTTTAACTGACCAACACGAGATGGTCAGTTTCACGTGATGGTCAGTCATACTATTTGCTTATAACTTTATTGGAGAAGCTAATTAAAAGTAAATAAAGGAGTTCAAAAAAAAAATTAATATTAAATAATCACATGTTTCACCAAATCTATTACATATATACATATGTAATAATGCCTATTAAATTACACGTATAGACATTTTTAAATGTACATAAAATTTTATTTCACTAACTTCTGATTTGTTCATTTTTATATAACTATTGCAGAAGCTAATTGAAAGTAAATAAAGGAGTTGGGTATTGTTTTCTTATTTTTTTTTTTTTATTATTATTATTATTGAATAATTATTATTTATGATAAATGTTTTTTTTTACAATCACGGGTTAATAAACATTGTCCTTAAATTAAAAAAGTTAAAAAAAAAAATCATAAGAAAAAAAGTTAAAAAAAAGGAGATGAAGTCTGATTCGAACCGACGTGCCTTCCCTTGTAAGATTCGAATTTCATTAATTAAAATTTTATTTGGCTGTAACTCTGAAACCAATGAAAAATAAGTATCACTTATGATACGCCGTTGAAAAGCTCTCAATTAGGGCTTATTAGAAAATAAGAAACACTCCAAAACCCAAATTTTTGAGGATTTAAGGCTTTTTCAGTCGATCGCAATAAAAAGGGGAGGTGCACAAATAGATGTTACAGAAGTCTTAAATTCAAAATTTCAACATCCTGCAGTTAATAGGTTTTAAGTTATGCGAGATACATACGTACTACAGACGTCACGCCGCAACTAGTCAAAATGGATTCAGGGATGGTCAAAATAGATATTTCCGTTGAAATATGAAAACCGAAATTTTTTGCGATCACAATACTTCGTACAATAAAGTAAAAACGTAATACCTTTTCATGCTAAATCTTAATTTTTTTTTCTTACTTAACATTAGATTTAAAAAAAAAAAAAGATTTAGCAAGAAAAGGTATTACGTTTTTACTTTATTGTACGAAGTATTGTGATCGCAAAAAATTTCGGTTTTCATATTTCAACGGAAATATCTATTTTGACCATCCCTGAATCCATTTTGACTAGTTGCGGCGTGACGTCTGTAGTACGTATGTATCTCGCATAACTTAAAACCTATTAACTGCAGGATGTTGAAATTTTGAATTTAAGACTTCTGTAACATCTATTTGTAACGATACAAAAAAAATTAATTTTTAAAATTTTACATATAGAGACAACTTATATAATATTTTCTTAAATAAATATTTGTTTTCTTGGATTCAAGATATATTATGACGTGTCAATCTTAAGTCGTGTGTCATTAAAACTGATATTCCGGTTAGGAATACATATATATATGTATATATGATCGATTATTATGACATTGTAACCGAATTTATAATGAATTGTAACCTTTCTATCATATCATGTTGACTGTAATGAGTAGAAATGTAAATTTCCTATATACATATAAAATCTGATGTGGACAACACATGACTTCCTTATACGCCTATTAAATTACATTTACACATATTACTTAAATGAAAAGTAAATAAAATTCTATTTCATTAAAAACTTCTGATAGGTTTTTCTTTTTTATTTTGTTACTGAATTATTATTCATCTTAAACATATTTTTACAATGAGAGGTTAATAATTATTAATAAATCAATATATTTAAATTAAAAAAATAAATGTTGAAAAAAAAAAAAGAGATGAACTCTGATTCGAACCGATGTGCCTTCCCCTAAGATCCAAATATTTCATTAATTTACAATTTATTCAGTATTCTACAGTGTAAGTAAATTATTTTTTCAATTTTCTCAACGAAAATAAAATAAGTATTATAGAATCAGAAGAACAAAATATTTAAAGATATTGCAGGAAATTTAAAAAAAAGTAGAAAAGATAAATGTTTAAAATAGAAAAAAAAAATGGTTAAAAAGAGAAGTTGATAAAAAGACGCCTAGAAATTGAAATAATTTGAATTACGGTACTGCTTAGTTAAAACCATTTCAAATAACAATATTTTGGGCAATTAGGATGAAAAATTACTTTTCTTTTAAAATCATTTAAAAATTATTCTTTGGCTATAAAATATTCTCATTTTGATAACGCTTAATTTATAAAAAAACAAAAACTAATATAGAAACTAACTGGTTTAAAGCCTTACAAACTAATAGATAAGCTGTAGAACAGATAATCCTTTAGCTATTCAAATATCGAGTAAACAGCAGATTAATTATTAGCATACCTGCCCCAAACGATGTACCGAGTTCTCTCTATTGAATGGGACTTTGCAGATTTTGCTGTGACCAGCAGATTTTTATCGAGAGTGAACCTAGTCCGGGACTCGCCATATTATTTAAAAATGGCCAACCCTATCTTGATGCAGTCACCCTGCTAAGTCAATTCACCGCTAAAATTACACACCAGTGAGAATCCGATCACAGGGACTTACTTACTTAAGCGGCCTCCCGTTATGCGGTGCTGAAGCTAAGTTCCCGCCAGGTAAACGCAATGCTGCGGACACCTTTAGCGCTGCCGATACCTTTAGCAATTCAGAATGAGACACGAATCGAACGAAGTTATGCTGGTACCGGGCTAAAAATATAGCCGTACCTCGTATGCCTTGAGCGAATTAAGTGAATTTGCAATGAGAGGTAATTTTTTTCCAGTAGAAATATGTATCCTATATTACAGAAGCTGAATTTCAAACCAACTACTAGAAAGAACCGATAGTAGAAACTATATCTGTTTTCCCTTCATTGAAAAATTTGTAATATTTTACTCTACAACTATTTGCTTCAGAAAAATCAGCAAGCAAAGTACACACACTAAACAAAATCCGTTTGAAAAATGCTTGAAACATGTTTTTTTAACGAGGAAGACGATACGAATGAAATGACAGTTGTATATATCAGATCGTGCTGGAAATTAAACTCATTATTAGTTGATCAACTTCGCATATAATAAATTATGAAACATTTAAAAACCATACATATTTATGCATATGTAGAATATGATTATTGAATAAAAAATGTTTGGTTAAATATCCTAAATGAAGGAGAAACAGGTATTTCCGAATGGGTGGAGAAGTTGTATGAAAGGATGGCCAGTTTAATTTATAGAATAAGTGAAATCAGATCACATAAGATTAAAGTCAAGTTTTGTATTTGTTCATTGAAAGATGAACTGAACTGACCCCATTTTTTAACAAGCAAGCAAATGTTACTCAATGAAAAAACAATATTGCCCAATGTAACAGCAGCAAGCAAAGAGAGGTTTACCGCCTGACTCAAGTGACATCTTGCCACAATTTTATCGTGTATATATATATATATATATATATATATATATATATATATATATATATATATATATATATATATATACACGATGTGTGTGTGTGTGTGTGTGTGTGTGTGTGTGTGTGTGTGTGTGTGTGTGTGTGTGTGTGTGTGCATATACACACACACACAGAGATAATAAAAAGCAAATAAACGTAAAAACAGAGGGGACATCATCTTAACGACAGTTTAGAGCATTTAAGTGAAAGGCAGACCATAAAAGATTCTATCATTAAATAAGTACTGAAATGTTTGATTATTTGTCTTTTATAACGACAGCATAAAATAAACCACACGCGAACCTATATTTATATGTTCGACTGTAAATAAATATTTAAATGCTAGTTCGTGGATAGTAGTTGTAATAAATATCAACATATTGATCTATTCTTAAAGATCCTTAAAGTTGTAATTATGTAAAAATCAGGAAACCTTAGAATGAAACGTGCATTAAAACGAATATCGATTTTTGAACTAAAAGGTGAAAGATACAGATTAAATATACTAAGAAACAATATTTTAGGGAAATAAAATAAGCTGCAAAGTGATGTCATAAAAAAATTATTTAATCCAATTGGCCCCAGAGTCAACGGAAGGTTCAAGTAATAATGTTTTATAAACCTCAGAAATGAATATTCAATATATACTTATGATAAATCAATAATTACGGTTTAATTTAGCATCCTTTTCGAAATTTGGTAAGATATTGACGGGTGGAAAATTCCTGATGATCTAAGACAACTTCAGGAATTATCGTATAAACAGCTGGAGAAATAGATTGACACACACCGACCGATACACGACTCTATAGTAAGCTTACTTTTTGTAAAAAAAAAAACGAAAATTTTACTATGTAGTCCAAATGAAATGGAAACCCCATTTGTGTTTTACTGTATATAAAGACAACATGTAGAAAAAACTATCCATAAATCTAATCGGAAATCATAGGTAAAGTATGGTTTATGAACCTTCTTACACAGCTCATATTTTGTACACCAGTAAAATTATCACGGAACTTATATACGATGTCCAACGAAGAAACGGAAAAACGTTTAGGAGATGTTCTACTGGTGAAAATAATGAGAAAATTTCATATAAACATAGGTCTGGTAAAGCTTTGCTTTCGAGTTACGGGTACCGTAATATTTCGCCCAGATTTCAGCTCTTCTAATAGAAAAAAGCCCTACTGTAATTTTTGAGACCCAAATTAAGGAATAAATTTGGTGGTTTTTTTATGTAATTTCAACTGGAGAATAGGATAAAAAGGTCGTAGAATTGTAACTCCAATAGTTTTTAAGATATCCGACGGGAAACACATAATTCGGTGTCAAAAAACAGGTTTTTTTTTAGGTTTGTAATAAATACAATAGCTTTATTATATGGCTAATAAATTCGGAAGATGTAGTAACAAAACTTGTAGATAAAATTAATGTAAATACATTGAAACAAAACAGACGAAAAATAGACATAAATATAGTATTATTATAGATTATAGTAATATAACAGACAGAAATATACTTTGCCCGACGTGAAAAATTTCCGGTGGTTTTCCGTATCATCTCAGGATCGTTTCGTGTAAATTCTATAGCACTTCGTATTTTAATGAGAAATTCATCTTTAGTAACTTTTTGTCGGTATACTGTAGTTTTCATATGGTTCCAAATGAAGTAATCTAATAGCCTTAAGTCAGGTGATCGTGGTGTCCAATCGATTGATCCACCACGTCCAATCAACTTTAAGAAATTAGCATTTAAGTGTGATTTCTAGCTGCTAAAGAAAAATATGTCGTTGCACCATCGCGCTGGAAAGTTATTTACAATCTACTTTGTAAAGAAACGTCCTCCAAACGAGCCGGTAAATAATTTTTCAAGAAATTAACGTATGCATCTCCCATAAGGAAATATACTATCCCAGATTTTTGTCATAAATGACACACCAAACATTTAATGTGAAATTTAGGCTGGAAACTAGTTTCCACAGTACCATGTATCTTCACTGCATAAATGACTACTTTTAAAATTGAAGACTCCGTTTCTCGTAAAAATTACTTCATCAGTAAATAAAATTGAATTTGCCTTATCAGCTTTGTCTAGAAGCCAATGACAGAAGTCTAACCGCTACGGATAATCTGTTGGTCGCAAATTTTTAACCTTCTGCAGGCGGAAAGGATAAATAGTTTCTTTCCATAGGATTCATCACACTGTTTTTAGACAAAACACTACATGAAATTCGCCTTGTACTGTACCAGTGTCTGAGCTATGGTGAATCACACTGATTTCCTTTCAACAAAAAACGAACACGTTGGAAATGACCCTTTCGTTCGTAAATGCTGATACACTGAAGAAAACGTTTTCGTATTTGGAATTCGCTTTCCAGGAAATATCTCCTGATATTCACGTCGAGCAACTTCAGAATTATAAAATCATAAATAAAAATTATATCGGCATACTACTCCTTAGAAAATTGAAACGGCATTTTTACACTATGATGTAATAACACTACACTTCCTTTATCTGACTCAAATGAATTCCTTTTAACAGATTCAAATGAAGAATACAATCTTCATTGTTGACCAACTGTTAGTGTTGCCAACCTATACAATAATTTTTTTTAAAGTAACATACATTTTAAGTCATTTGACTGGTTTGATGCAGCTTTCCAAGATTCCCTATCTGGTGCTAGTCGTTTCATTTCGGTATACCCCCTATATCCTACATCCCTAACAATTTTCTTTACATATTCCAAACGTTGCCTGGCTGCACAATTTTTTTCTTCTACCTGACCCTTAAAGCGACTATTCCAGTATGCCTTAATATGTGGCCAATAAGTCAGTCTCTTCTTTTAACTATATTTTTCCAAATGCTTCTTTCTTCATCGATTTGCCGCAACACCTCTTCATTTGTCACTTTCTCCACCCATCTGATTAACATTCTCCTATAACAAAACATTTAAAAAGCCTCTAATCTTTTCTTCTCAGGTTCTCCGATCGACTAAGTTTCACTTCCATATAAAGCGACGTTCCAAACATATATCGCTCCTGCTTCGTCCATTTTTAGTAACTCTACTTCTCAAATAACAAAATTCTTCTACCTCCGTAATCTTTTGTCTTCCTATTTTCACATTCAGTGGTCCAACTTCATTATTTCCACTACGTTTCATTACTTTCGTGTTTTTTTTTGTTTATTTTCATGCGGTAGTTCTTGCGTAGGACTTCATCCATGCTGTTCATTGTTTCTTCTAAATCCTTTTTACTCTCAGCTAGAATTACTATATCATCAGCAAATCGTACCATCTTTATCTTTTCACCTTGTACTGTTACTCCAGATCTAAATTATTATTTAACATCATTACCTGCTAGTTCTATGTAAATAATAAAAAGTAATGGGGATAGGGAACATCCTTGTCGGTCTCCCTTTATTATTACGGCTTCTTTCTTATGTCCTTCAATTATTACTGTTGCTGTTTGGTCCCTGCAAATGTTAGCAGTTGTTCTTCTATGTCTGCATTTGAACCTAGTTTTTTCTAAATGTATTGGATATACACAACTAAAATATTGTTTTATACGAAAAAGTTTTTTTAAAATTATTTTCAGTAATTAGGGTTTATGTTTCAAGAAAGAATGTTTATTAGGTACAGAAACAATAATAGGATTTTCTGTCTATTTTGCTTCAATAAAAAAATACATTTTTTATGTTATTTCTATATATGCGTATTTATTGCATTAAAAATTAAAAAAAAAAAACTTTTTTGACACCGAATTTTGCGTTTTTTTACGTAGGATATCTTACTGTAGTACAGTTTGGGACTTAATTTATCCTATTTCCCAGCTAAAATTACATAAGAAACCACCAAATTTACTCCGTAAAATTTTCACCCGTAGAATACGTTCTGAAAGTTTTTCCGTTTCTTCATGGGACACTCTGTATAATACTGCTTTTTTATTTTATTATATTAAATAATGATCAAATTTAATACTGCAACGGTTTATTGCCATAACCCATATTAGATCCTGTTGATTAGATAAAAAATCGTGAGTATGCTACCACGCTTGTCAGATTTTGTAATATTGACGAAACCTAAGTACTGCGTGGGACTCTATTTCATGGCCATGTGCGGTGAGGTAGAGGAGATTCCTCCAACTCATATTATTCCTACCTTCTTACAAGCTTCATACGGACTGAAATAAAATAGAACCCCCTCACAAGGTGAATCAATTTTGCTACGTACTCCAAGTAGTTTAAAAATGTTTTACCATAACCAAAATGTTTCACAATAAAAACTTACAAATAAACATAGTTCGAGTAAATTTAATTTATAATTTTCATTGACAATGACCATTATTGGAGAATACAATTACCCAAACAAAGGAAAACCATTCTAAAAGTTACTGATCATTTTTTTAACAGCCCGAAAAATATTCACCTAACAGTATTTATAGATTACAAACGTTTTTTTTTAAAGTTTTATAAGGTGTTCATAATTATTATTTTCAATATGTTTCCGGTTGTTGTACAGTTAATATGGCAAATATTTGCTATCCCTCAAAGAATACCTCCAGAATTTCTTTACTTATCGACATTTTGACGTCCTCTAAATAGAAAAATAATAAAAATTTAAATTAAGAAGTTTTGAATACGTAAAAATTAGACCCACCATTTTTGACTACAATAAAACAACATTAAATTATGTTTAAAATAGTAGTTACAGTTTGGCAAAAAAAAAAAACTGGATTCGTTCGTCTTCTGGCGGTTCGTGTAATGTAAAATCGCGTAGGTCTCTGGACAACTTACAATTACACTATATGTGTTGAGTACATTATGTTTCCCGTATTATTATGCAAAATTCGAGATTTGGAGTTTTTTGAATAGTTATATGAATATACATTTATCAGTGATAAAAAAGTGGTTTTGTGATTAGTTGCGATACGGTACGTTTAGAGCCACGATTGGTTGAATTACGTTAGCATCTGGTTTAAATTCGGTGCATCCGACTGATCAAGAGTATTCATGCTTATAATACAGAATATTTGTAGTAAAGAGTCTACATGAATTTTTAAACATGCGCGCGCAGTTCAATTTTAGGTAATAAATAGTCAGTTTTCTACATATATTAAACAAATTAGCAATAATATCCGTATGCGATGAGTTATAATTTTATATCAAGACTGAATTTCCGGGTTTGTTAAATAATTCTGAATAGAAAGATGACCGCATAAAACTTAGTAGTACCGCTGGGTCGATATTAATATTTCTTTAACCGAGCTGGTTATTGAAACTGAGATTTGAGCTGTAAATGTTTCAAGACTGCACTATTTCTTTAGCAGTGTAACTTAAACTAAGCGACAATTAACAGGATATTTTGAGTCGCTAAATAAATCAAACTCGATCAATAATTCCAAGTAATGATGGTAAGTGAACTTATAGAAAAAAATCCTTAATCTAATTTATTTAAATTGCGTTCACTGGATTCGATAATCAGTTAAGTAGAAAATTTTATCAAACCACTAGTTTCGCAGACAGCAAATAACCGAATCTTTTGCATATGTAATGTACGTATACATAATTAAACTTACTTGTAAGTAGTTGTTTTGCGCATAAAACGACAAAACGCCATTTTGTTCAAAGGTTTCTTTTATTATCATTTTGTGCACATCATCTTCATATGTTAGTTTTGATATTTGTTCGATTTTGTATGATACAGGAGGAAAGGGAGATAATTTGGAAACTAACTGTAGAGTTTTAAATAAGAAAAAATCATACAAACATATGTCCGAAAACGCTTTTTTATCGAATTAAGACTAGCGAAAAAATTATCGCTACACTGAAATTTTTAAGGCGTTATATGAGAGGTAAACCTGATGTTTTCTTATGTTTTTGACCTGAAAAATCGAATAAAACAGGTCCCAGAACTGTACCTCTCATAGCTTTCGTGATATTCAACTTAAAACAAACATTCGGTGGTGATGAATACACGGTTTTTTAGGTTTAAAGTACATTAAATTCGTTAAATGATAAAATGCATTAATTTAAAATTGTGAAAAACAAAAAAAAAAATAAATCAACTTTTATTAAAAATACTTATTTTTAGTACAATACTCAGTGATTTATACTGTATTAATTTACAATAATTGTTTGAAAATTCCACCACTGACATCCATGCATTTTACAACCTTGATGAGGGCAACAGCATTAAGAATGCAAGCGACGATTACGAGCGAACAGCATTAAGAATGCTCGTATAAGGTCCGGTGAGTATTTTTTAAAAACTAAATTAAAAGAATTACATTTATTGAACTAAAAACGAGACATTTTAAATTTTACAAACGCATACATTTTTTTTTTTTGCTTTTAATAATTAAAGTTAATTTTGCTGTTTTCCATACTCTTTTACATCAATTTTAAAAGAAATTCTCTACAAATTTACTCGTTTATTAGTCATTTAACAAAGTTATTGCAGGTTAAATTTTCGTAACATGGCACCGTTGCTATTTTATATATAAAACATAAATAATGAGAGTTCAGCTTACCAACAATTAAAATTATTTACAATTATATATTAAAGTTATTGTAATTCAAACCTAAAAAAACCACGACTTTTCAAAAACCGGGGTTTTCATCGCCGAATTTTCAGGTCATAATAACATAAGAAACCATCAGTTTTACCAGTAACCTTAAAAATTTCACTATGACCTCATTTTACCGGGGGAACTGAAATCCGGGTGAAATTTTTCGATAGCCATAACTCGACAACAAAGCGTTTACGGACATATGTATTATCATTTTACCTTATTTCAAGCTCTACTCAGTTCGCAAACTATTTTCCTTTCCTCCTGAATTACTCTATATAATACTTTTAAATATAAAATAATTTGCTAAACTCTTTGCACTGGTTTCGTGCTACAATCCATAAAATGTAATTCAAGAATTTCAGTCTTTCTTTCACTTTTACTTTTTGATTGAAAGTCATTCTTCAAGAAGAATTTTGATATTAATTACCACTCAGTGTATTAAAAATTCAACATACCCGACAAAATTAATTAAGTTTAATTTTGTATTCATATGTTAAAATGGCGGTATTCTCTTAATAATAATTAAATTAAATCTAATAGGACAAGAAAGAAACAATGAAAATACAATCAAAAGATTATTGATTATGAAAACCATGGCAATACACGAACTGTTAATTTTTTTTTACATTTGAACCAATTATTGAAACATATGAAACGTTAACTTAAAATACACACATACATACATAAACACAAAACAGAGCGATAGCAATAGAAGCATTACCGCAATAATTTCAAAAACACGAAATATTAAGTATAAGTCACCAAAAAAAAAGACCAAAGAAGAACAATTAAAACCTTAAAATATATCTATTTATAGAAACAACAATAAAAATACAAGATTAAAACAATAAATAGGCAAATAATTAAAATAAATAAAGATGTACAATTACTTAAAAGAAAAAGAGATTAAATCGGATTACATCCTGGAAGCTGAGTGAGTTAGAAAGTTTAAGATTGATGCCAAGGATGTCCTTCAAGGATAGGTCATTCACCGCATCGTGTCCTGTCAGCGATTCAAAACATGATTGATGCGCTGTAAAATAAAATATAATACCGCGAATAATTAACGTTTTTATAAATTAAATAAGTAGTTCTTTAATTTCGGCTATTTTCTTATATTTAAGAAAAATTCTATAAAAAATATTCCTTTTACAAATGTTACTTTATGTAAATAATAGTATGATTAAAACAAATTATTAACAAAATTAAAAAAAGCATGTTTTCATTATCAAACCATAATTCATTCCATTAGGCCATGAGATTACCATGTTTACATATTTTTAATATGAAAAATGAGAAATTCGGATTTTCAGATCCTAGGAATATTAACGTGTAATGGGAACTTATGTTTATCAAATTTAAGCTAAAAAAGAAGCTTGTTTTGTTTATAAAACTACTTTCATCATCACTCCTACATTTATTATTTTAACTTTTTTATCTCAGATCACGTATAAATACGAGAGAATTAGCAATTCATGTTTTTTTTGTGTTTTTCGCGTAAAAATGAGTTTTAAATCTGTAAGATTTTTCTTATTTTGCCCACAATGTTAATAAGAAAAACTTTCTTGTCTTTGTAACAAATTGTTTTCATTGACAATGATATTTCATTTTTTTTAATGAAAATAATTGAGATCTATTAAGTTTCCATACATTATTTTTGTTATTACGAGAATATTAGTAATACCAAAGTTTGTTATTTTGATAATTACCACTAAATTAAGGAATTTTTCAGATTAATTAACGTTTGGAAAATATATGTGTTTGTTTTTATGCGTGTGTCTTTGGTTTTATATATGTATAAAATACAGTAAGGATTTATAAATTTGAAACTATTCTTGTACAATTTCCCGTAATACATAAATTATAAAACTATTTATAAATATTCGAATTAACAATTAAATTCATTAACGACTTATCAGTGTAATGTAACTTTACCGGTAAGTCTTGAACAAACTCAGGCCGACCATTCCTGAGACGTGTGATTTTGATAGAGCAAAAATATGTTATTTATTTTTTTCTATTTTTAAGAATTTTTTATAACTAATTAAAAAATTAATTCTATAAACTTAATTAAACCAGTCACTAGTAAGTAAGGAGGAAAATCGAAGATTCAAGTGGAACTATGGACAACGTGAAAATATTATGGAGGTGATGTGAATATTTTTTGCGGTATTTTAGAAATATTTAAAAAACCAATTGATAGTTTTCACGCTCCATAAACAAGAGATAAATATTAAAAACTAAAAAACACCACTGCCGAAAAAAAAATTGCTGACAAACATTGCTCTTTTTGTTCTGGTTTGGTTCCATCATGATTTTGTATACTAGCAGTACCCCGTTTGAATTTGAAAATTAAAAGATTGGTTGCGAAGATATAACATTTCTGAATAACCGTTATCTGTTGTATCTGATTTATGCAAAAGTTAGCCTTCAATCTACTAACAAATACCCCATTTGAATTTTGAAAATAGAACGATTGTTTGCAGAGATATAAGAGCATCCCATTGCACCTCCCAAAACAGTACCGCAGGAGCCCCAGGAACACCCCGTTTGTTACCAATTGATTGGTCTAGCCTCGCACGAACTGTTTGCAACACCTCATCACTCTAGCCTCACACTCAGTCCCCCATGGGAAGCCTATTATTATTATTAAATAAAAATCTTAATTAAACAGAATCGTTTTAAATTTATTTAATATTAATTAGTTTATTTTGTTTAACGAAAATTTAATTCTATTATTTTTTTTAATATTATTCATTTGATTTATTCGAATGATTCCGTTCAAACCCAGTTCGCACACTGATAGAGGCTCACAGTTCATTAATTCAATTTACTAAAGTTTGTGTTTCAACCGGAAAATTTCCACTACTACATATATGTTTATATAAATATGTACATATTTATATAGCCTTTGACACTCCCGGTAACGTAAGGATTCCAACATGAGGTCTACATCTAAATCGGTTCGACCGTTGAGCTGCTACGGTGGTTAATATATATATATATATATCACTCCTGTTTTGGGCAGTCGTGTAAAAAGGATGGTTCGTGGGTTTGTTTGTTGTATGTGCTCAAATTTTATTTTAGCTATTATTGGCGCAGAGCGGACCGATGGTGGTGTGCCGGGCGGCTGCGCGCAAAGCACGAACGATTTATTATACTTCTTGATGCGAACGATTTATCTAAAATTATATTTCTGTTTTGGAGATAAAAAAGGAAAACATTGGAGTTACAGCTGTGTTAAAAAATCCAACTCAAGAAACAGCTAAAAATGCATTGTAAATGTTTTTGTTGTCAGTACGCTAAATTTATAAACGTTATTTAGTTACAATTAGCAAAAATATTTTAAAAAATCATGTGTAATGAAACATAAACCATGTAACATTTTCGCGGCAGGTCATAGGCCCGCTTTTTTTCTAGTAATAAATAAATGGAAAAAATTAATTCATTGTTTTTCACCTATAAATATGCAAACGAATCTTCAATAAAATTAGCTTAATAGGTATATAATATTTTTAACATTAAAAACTAAGCAAATTCATTAGAAAAACAAAACATTGCCTGATTTTTAATTTTTCACAATTTTACTTGTATGTAGATTACACTAGATAATCCTTTTAATAAGTAAATACTTATTGTATCTTTACAGTTTATTTCGTTATGCAATAATTAATAAATAAATGAAAGAAAGAAATTTAAAAAAAAGAAATAAATTGATTATTAATGTTTTGCTCATTTTTAATCACATTTAAGCAGAGAATACTGATGAAAATTCACTCTAAAAGAGGAACGCAGGTAGGAAAAAATATGAAAATTACAAATATAAAAAATTTAACTAGGTATTAATTTAGTATTATACTGAAAATATCGCTAAAAGAAAGACACTGTAAAATATCACTTAATCTCGATTTAATGTGGTATTACTCGACCAGTTATGGAAATACAAGTATGTAGGTAAACTTTTCGACCTAAATTCTTTCTAAAGTTCAAGAAACGTAGTGGTAAATAAGTTGTCTAGATTAAATCAATGGTTTTTGAGATTAAAACAAAAATATTACTACGTAGTATAGTATACGCAATTATTCAAACAAGACGATCATTCTACTTCATAAGCATAGTTATAAAATAGCTACCTCTACTAGATTATATATGAAATAAATGAAGTGATATTTCTTATAGATTTAGAAAATTTTAGATTTTCCAGAAAAAAATATTATATTTTCTAATTATTTTTAGAAAGAATATTAAATTTTCCAGAAAAAAAATTATAATAGTGCAAAATTATCAAATAATTAGCTGTACATGCAGTATAAATTATTATGTATATAACCAGAAAAAAACATTAATAAATAAAATGAAAAATTATTACTTTTGAATTACCATGTGTTGAAATAAAATATTGTTTTATCAATTGGTGAGTATCAACGAAGTTATAAAGCATTGTTTCATTAGTAAAAGGGAGTACAATAATAAGTTCCTTTACACTATTTGTCCCATTCCTTTTACTTCCTTGTACGAAGTAAAAAGGTATGTGATAGCGAAAAATTTTCAGATTTCAACGGAAATATCCATTTTGACCATCCCTGAATCCATTTTAACTAGTTTCGGCGTGACGTCTGTAGGATACGTATTTATCTCGCATAACTCAAAAACGATTAGCCGTAGAATGTTAACATTTTGGATTCAGGACTGTTATAACATCTAGTTGCGCACCTCTTCTTTTAATTGCAATCGACTGGATCAAAAGTGTCCAAAAAAGCCCATCCAATTTTTTTTTTTATTTTGTACTTTTATCAACTGCAGTAATAAGCCCTCATTGAGAGCTTTTCAACGATACTCATAAGTGGTACTTATTTTCATTGGTTCCAGAGTTATAACAAAATAAAATTTTAATTAATGAAATATTTGGATCTTATAAGGGGAGGGAACAGCGGTTCGAATCCGATTTCATCTCATTTTTTTTTAAATTTAAATATAAATCATAAAAAAATTTGAAACCATATCAAAAGTTATTAATGAAATAAAATTTTACGTAGTTTTAATTAAAAAAAAAAAAGTATGTATGTAATTTAATAGGTGTACAAGGAAGTCATGTGACACACCAGATTTTTTTGCCTGTGATTCATGTAAAGTACCTGACGTCCTGGAACAGGATAATTGTTATACACAGGGATGATCATTTCGAAAGTAATTTTTGATTCGTATAAAATCTATTGTATTACTTGACATACATACATACATATTCACTTTAATTTGAAATAATATTTTTGTAAAACTTTCAAAAACATTTTTTACGATGTAATCCTAAAATATCCCACATGCTCTTTGCTCTTAGTAAGCCAGTAGTCTTATTTATTAATTAAAATTTGTAAAATTAAAAAACCTCAAAAAAACGGTTTAATCAATTTTTATATTTTATGTGTTTTTTCTGTAGAATAATATTAAATTTCAGCACATATTTCTTAGCAAGCGTAGCAATTTATTTATAATTTTTTTTTAAAATCACTTTTTTTAAGTTTAAAGTTGTTTCATATTATCAGATGATATTTTAGAAATACTGGTCGGAGGTACATTACTTAAGCAATTTAAAATATTTATAAGTACCATAAAAAAATATATATATAAATAATAATACTAAAATGAATTTTAAAAACTTATTACAAGGCTTGATATATATTCAAACGTATGAAAGGATTTTCCTTTCAGTACGTAAGGAAAGTTCCAGAAAAATTCTTCTTAATTATTTTATTTTAACTTTTTATTTTCATGGAAGTTTCATTTCTGTTAGTACAAGATTATAAAATGGACATTGAGGTCGTACCTATAAATCAGGAGAGAGAAACTTTAAACAATTACGATTAATTATTCTTTCTTAAATATAAGCCTACAAGGACTTTGAAATTAAATTCCATAAAATTTTATAATCGTTAAAACCAGCTTAAATGTGTTAAAAAACCTCTTTCCGAATAGGTTTACATGCACATATTCACTATGCTTGTTTTTTTTGAGTATATATAAATATATATATAGGTATATTTATGAATATAATTTACATATTTAATGAGATAATCCGGAATAGATAAGTAAGATGATTTAATGAAATTTAAATACACGAAAATAAAACAAACTTTATTTATAACTATTAAAAGGAAAACTAATATACCTATTTATTATTTTTATCATTTTAAATCTGTTTATCTCAACATGTAATGCGATGACCAAATAAAAATATTCATTGTGACATCTGTTTTGATGTTAATAAAAACAAAAATGATTCAAAAAATATATTTTAAAAACAGTTGAATAATAAATTTGACTTTAAAAATGCTATTAGTAAATTTATATTTTTTTATCAAACACTTTTGTTTTTAAATTAATTCTTTGACAATTTATTAATTGTCATGTAAAAATTGCACATAATATATTCTTTAAGTGATGTTTATTATACAATTTTTTGGCCTGTATGATTTAAATACCAAAGATTTAATAACATTTAAAATAAATAATAAGAATAATATATAAGATTAACCATAAGATACATTTTCATTGACGTGATGCTGAATTTTAGTTCAACTGCATGTACATTAAATAGATTTTAAACAGATGATCAGATTTCAGCCTAATTTTTATTATAGTCTGCTCTTTTTATAATTAAGCTTTTTTTTTTTTATCAAGGTTTTGCTTTAAATTTATTTCCTCATAAATGGAATTAGACCTAATATACAAACGGATTCAAACTGGTTTCCAAAGGACAAGACTCACTATATAGAATCATCCACTCCTTAGCACGATAATTCACACCTTTAGTTACGGTTAAGATTCGAAACATGTTACAACGCTCTTCATATGATTGTATGTAAAAAAAAGTGCTGAAATGTTACATATGTATTTATATTGTACTGGTGTGTAATGATTTTTTTTTTAATACGAGGTAGATATTTAATTTAGTGAGAAGAAAGATTAAAAATCGGTCATCCTTAAAAGTCGGAACTTATAAAAATATCATCAGAAGGTTTGTTTATTATAAACTTCCACCCACAAAAGGTTTTATAATTTTTTTTTGTTTCAACTAAAAAAATTATTTATTTTTTAATATTGTTTTCCAAGTGAATGAATCATAATAATTCAACTTTATCATATAGATAAATAATAATAAAATATTTTCAAATTGAAATTTTTGAAAGAATTATCATCTATAAGAATTTATAAACAATTTACAGGCTAACAAAAGAATTACTAAAAAAAAAAAATATTTCCCTTTCATTAACAGAACTAATTAATCGATAAATAAATAAGAAAATAATAAGTAAAATCAGTTACAATAACAATTTTCACACTTTTTTACTAGGGGATAATTAAATTTTACGCAAGGCGTAAAATATAATTAAATTCTCTTTACCATAATAATCAATTTAAATTGTCAATGGAGAATAATTAATTTATTCACGGAGAATAGATTGTGAAATGAAACGAAAATTTTATGTGAAGTTAACATAAAAGCCAAATATAATTAAACCGTTACTCCTATTATAGTTGTTTTTTTTTTTTTTAGTTTTTTTTTATTAAATACTTTTAAAAAAAATAGATAGGATTTTTGTACATAAAAATTCAAAATAAGATTTTCCAGGCGAATACAGTTAGATTGTTATATTAAAAAGGAAAGTATGGTGATTATATAAAAAATTGGGTATAGAATTTTTTTTGCAAATTTTTAGGTATTAAGGCACAACTAGTTCATCCAAACAAAAAAAAAAAACACATATATATGCAAGTATTTATTAATGTAAGTGTATGTTTCGCAATTTTTATGGCCTTGTATCTCAGGACAGACCTAAACTTTTCAAATTTGGCTCTATTATTTCTATATATAGGGCACTGATATCCATTTTTTTTTTCAATTCATTAAGGGAGTGGTAGATGATGATATCGCGAAAAAAAAATTTCGATTTTCTTCAGAAATATTTTAGAAAAAAATTTATTAAAGCAAATTTCTTTACCTACAATACAAATGTAAAAAAAAATCAACCACCATCTCTTAAAATTGAAATATTGGTTTTTTGTTCTTTTGCTCTATCTCCCTTCGGTTTAAATATTATTGCAAAAATTTGTTGAAATTTTTTACTACATACATAGAGTTATCAAGAAAAGACTTTTTTTTTAAATTATAGACCTGGACCTAAAATGTAGAAAAGTGTTTTGAAAATTTTCATTTTATTATGTTATCATTTATTGAAGGGAGTTTTAGATTTAGAGAAAATTTTACTTAAGAAAATTTGTTAAGCCTACGTATAGATATTTTTAGAGGCAATATCCGAGCCGGAATCTTTTTTTTACCGAGGTCCTGGGTTCGAATCCCAGTCAGGCATGGTATTTTTCATACACTACATTCTCATACGGCAAAATTATCAAAGCAGTCGATGCCCGTCACCTCAAAAAAGAAAAAAAAAATTTGAAAAATTTTTCTTAAACTTATTTCCCAACTTTATAAAATAATTTTTTTTTATCTAGCTTTCAGTCTTTATGTAATTTTTTTTATTAAATTAAAAATATTAAAATATCTTATGAAGTGGCTTAAGACCATTTTGAAATTGATAAGAAAATAATGAAAACAGTTTTTATTCAAAATAATAATAAAATATTGTACATATAAAAATTTAATTAATATTTTTTCTTACTAATAATAAATTATTTTTTAATAATGAATAAAAATTATCTGATACTTTAAAATGTTATTTTATTATTACTACTTTTTTTTTTGGTTAATTTATTACATTACATTAAAAATATAAAAAATATTACTCTAAAAGCTTTTGCAACCATAGTATATTTTACACACCATATTTGTGTGTCGTTCAACTGGGAACTGAATAATAACAGTTAGATAATAACACTCGTTGTATTGTCTATATAATACAATGTACAAGAATTCAGCTATGCACTTTTTTAAAATATAGTTGCATGTTCTCTTCTGAGAAGATTCCTCGTTTCTGGAATACTTTAATGAACGCAATTACGTAACGTATATATTTCAAACATAAATAGAAATATTAAAATAATAATTTATTAAAAATATTACTCAACTATTTTAAATTATATATATATATATTTGACTTTCATAAAACTATATAATTTTATAATTGTTACAATTTAAATTATAATTACAATTCCAATTACCGATCATCACGGTGTAATTATAAAATTACAAACCAGAATATCTATTTATTTAAAATGTAATAAATCTTACACATTTATATAATTATACGGATATTAAATAATAATAATAATATACTTTGGTTAATTAAACGCAGGCTGTTCACTGAAGTAAACATCTAATTGCGAAACAAATTTATTAACAGTAATTTAAAAAATGTAGTTACATGCCATACTTTTAAATAGTTGTAGGATATTGTTTATACAGAGTGTTTCTAAAATTGTTGGCTGGCTATACTTTTTCGAATTCTACTTACTAAACAAAACATATCCTTAGGAAAAATGGCAATTTCTCCTTCGTTCTCCCCCTGTCCACCACCTTATTATTTTTATATAAAAATTCATATCTCAAGTTCGGATAGATGAATCACATTAATATTTGGTAAGCGTCTTGGTAATAAATTTTTAAAATAAGCACAAGATGGTATCTCTTTATTTTTAAATCCATTATATTTCTATAAATATTAGTTTTATCAAAAGTTATGTTAGTTAAAATATTAAGCCTTTTATTTTGAACAAAATTATATTTTATTTATTAAAATCGGTTTATATGTAGCCAAGTTATGGTTAAAAAATAAATTTTGATTAACTAATATTTATGGAGATATAACGGATTCAAAAATAAACATGGCTGCCATTTTGTAATTTACAAAGGTCCTGATTTTTTGATAATTTTAAAACTTTATTACAAAGACGCTTACCAAATATTAACGTGATTCGTTTATCCGAACTTGAGATATACATTTTTATATATAAATAATAAAAATGGCGGACAGCGGGAGAACGAAGGAAAAATTGCCATTTTTCCTAAGGATATTTTTTGTTTGGTTTTACATGTAGAATCCGAAAAAGTATAGCCAGCCCACCATTTTAGAAACACTCTGTACATCTTAATGCATGAAAAATAAACGTAATAAATTTAATATAGCTAAAAAAATATTTATTTATCATAATCAAAATTTCTAATAATCTTAATGAATCAAAGAAATCTTTTCTTTTTTTTGAGATGATTAATTCAGAATATGAAACTTTTTGTGCGTGAGAATATAATATTTAAATTCTTTATTCGATGAAAACTGCCCAGCCTGACTGATTTGAACCTAGAATTTGAAGAGTAATTAGAAATGAAGGGTTAGATGGACAATGTTAAAATATATGTATACAGAATATTACTACTATAGATCCTTGAAAAAATATTATACATTAAAAAATTAATACATACAATTACAATTTTTTTTAATTTAAGGAATCCTTATTGAATAAAAGGATTTAAATAAATTAATTAAAATTTAATTTTAAAAAAATTTTTTTTTCGATTTAATAAATAAAATAAATTTTAATAAAAGTAAATTAATATTTTATTAATGATATCCAATGTTTTAATTTTTTTTCAAATTATTTGTTTGTATGTTAAAATATATATTTTTTTTTTTTTGTTATTGTATTGATTAACACGATAACAAAAAAAAATATTTAATATATTTAAAATGTTTAAATTAACTGACGATGCTGTCCAAAAATCGCGAAACTCATAGCTTTTTAAAATATTCACCCTGTAATTTCAAATAAATTTTAAATACACAAATTTCATATTTAAAGCTAATTATTTCAATTGATTTCTATTATGAATAGATAATCATAATAGTTATCTATTTATGAATTTCCGGACATGAAACCAGAGTATAAGAACTTTATTTTTTTTAATTTTTTTTTTCTTTATATATAGTCGCATCGACAACTAAAATCATTAGCGATTCATCAAGATCTGTGTAAATGTACCAGTAAACGTGTAGTGTTGAAAAGACTCACGCCGACCATGTTTAGTTAATTGAAACCCAACCACCAAAGAACAACGGTATCCACGATCTAGTATCCAAATCCGAATAAAAACAACTGCATTTATTAGGATTTGAATTTTTTAATTCGATTTCGGAATCAACTGAATTATGAGGACGAGTTTTACCATTAAATAAACCCGGTGGGGTAAGAACTTTATTAGTATGAATCTTTCAACATGAATTAATACTACCTAAAATCTTAATTCTAAATATTTACAGACGGCCCAGTTTTTTATAATTTTTTTTTTTTTTACTTATTAACTCGGGCTCATTTAACGAAAACTAAATTGTACAATAATTAAACCCATGAAAGTTTGATTAAGTTATACGGCATGATGCAGTATAAAATTACAAAACATATATAGTCAGACAATGATGAAAAAATAAACCTTTTAGCAAAATATGAAAAGAATAACGGTTCTCAGAGTAATAACGAAATGCAAGTGACCTTCCGATTTTAATAAACACGTGGCGGTTCGCTTGATTCAAGACAGAACTATTGCTACAGAGGGAGAAGAAACGCCGGTATTCAACAGCTAAAAATGGTAGTCACGCACTTCCACGTTGGCAGACTTCAACAAACCACGTGCTTGTTCTGTCAAGTATTATTATAAAGTTACAATTCTAGCTATTTTACTAATGCCGTCGATTTTATTTCTCATTTATATAAATTACATAAAATTATCGATGATTTCTATTTCATCATTTTATATTTTCTGATTAACATAACACGAAAAATAAATTAACCTTAATAATTTCGACAAGAAATTAAAAATGACTAACACAAATGTTAGTAATTTAATACATGAAATAATCACATCGTAATTGAGTTAAAAACAATATATTCAACGGTCACAGAGTTAAAATGGTAGATGTAAAAATGTTACTCGTTTTTTTCAGAAAAAACCCTGCCGATAAAGAATTTCGTAATTTTTTGTAGGCATATCATAATCATCTTATCGGCTTTTGTCTTATGCTAATTTTAAATGATTAAAATTTATTAAAAGCTTGATGAATGATTTTAATAATTATTCAATAGTTATTGTTAAAATAGACTATTGATTTATTACGAACTAATAATAATATTAATATGTAGTCTAAAAAGTAGCGTTACGTATTCTGGCAAAGGCAAGGAAAACCGGCATGAAAGCAATCATAACATCGCCAATGACCTAAACATCTATCATGAAACAGTGTTAACCGTTCTGAGAAAGCTGGATACAAAAAGAAGCTGAACGTTTGGGTGACGCAAGATCTGACACAGAAAGATTTACTCAATCGAATTTCTATCTGCGAATCTCTACCGAAACGTAACGTAATCGAGTCATTTCTGCAGCGGTTGATCACGAGTGATGAAAAGTGGATAATCTACGACAACAATGTGCTAAAAAGATCTTGGTCGAAGCGAGGAGAAGCTTCATAGTCTGTAGCAAAACTCGCATTGACGCCCAGGAAGGTTATACAGTGCATTTGGTGGGATTGGAAGGGCATCGTGCATCATGAGCTGCTGCCGCCAGGAAGAATGATAAACGCAGACCTATAGTATTGATGATTAGCACGATTGCACCCAGAAATTAAAAAAAAAAACCGGTCTGAACTGGTTAACAGAAAGGTTGTCGTATACCGCGCTGACAACGCCAGATCGCATCTTCTTAATCTCAATCTCCGTACTCTCAACCTCTGACGACGATGGGGTGGATTGGTTTTTAGATCGTCAGAAAGCAGTTCTTTTTCACAGCTGGTAAGGAATGTCCTTACTCTAAACAGGGGTCTTTGAAACGAAGTAGAAATTATGAAAGAAATTTGTCACCCAATCGAACGCTTTTGATATCTCGATTGGAGAATGCATTATTCATAATGGTGGTAGGAATAAAGAAAGGAAAATGTGGATAGTTCCAAGCTTTTTCCCCGGCTTTTACAGGAGGAATAAAACTGATATTTATATATACTTTTATATCTTAGAGAAGTCAGCTGCGTTTCCACACCACTCTTGAGGCAAAGATTGAGAGAACTTCACTGGTAGGTTTTTGTATACCCACCGTACAGCCCGGACCTGGCACCGTCAGACTATTATTTGTTTTGGTCTCTGCAGAACTCCCTGAATGGTGTTCAAGTTAGTTTCAAAGAGGCCTGTGAAAACCACATCTCACAATTTTTGTGACGAGAAACCACAGAAGTTCTATAGCGACGGGATTATGGTACTGCATGGAAAAATGGTGCATATGTGGTCTCATAATGTTGTTTTCCAGTAACAGTAAATGTATTCTCAATTTTAGCCTCCAAAGACACAGTACTTTTTAGACAACCTAATATTATTTTAATAGCTAATAAAACTTATACAAATAAAATATGCTAAAACGTAATAGAAAAGATAATAAAATATTTAAATATGTAGAAGAGCTCTCAAAAATATACAAAAATTGTTGGATAGGATAAGAAGAACAAAACTAAGATGGTTTAGGCACTGTGAAGAGGGTAACTGAAAAAAAGACATTAAAAATGTTACATTGGGCGAAATCAAGAGCGAATTAAACAAAAAGTTAGGGAATACGAGCGTGCAGAGTTATAAAGGAGTGATGAAGAAGGTATAAAACGAAATGTCGGTATGAGTCATCCCCCCGACCCAAGATGTAGGATAAGGAACAAAGAAGATGGACTGATAAATTTTTGTATAGTTAAAGCATTTTTAAAGCACATCTCTACATGGCATATTTAAAAAGGAATAAAATAATAAGAATTTAACTCCCTTTACGGAATGATCACAATTTAATCATTTTTTACTCAAACCATAAATATACTTTTCATCACCCTTCTCTAACATCACCTTTCAAAAATCTCCCTTATTTCCCTTTTTTCTATCCCTGTTATTCACATACTCGTAAAAACTCCTTCAAGACTATGTAAATATTTTTTCTGAGTTTAATACCAATCTCTAAATATGGTATATGTTTTGACATCAGCAGACTTCAATTCTTCAGCACTTCTGATTTGTTCCAGTCTGTTTTTTGATTCGTTCCTTACATTCTGCCAGTCTTCGTATTTTATTATTAAATAACAAAACGTTTGGTGTAGTGAGTTTAATTTTTAAAGTGGTCGTTAGCCACCTTTCGTTCGCTTTTCGTTACTCATTCCCTCCAAAATATTTCTATTCTCTCTGCATTTCAAATTAGAAAGCCAATTTTCAAATTTAAATAATATAGTAAAATTTAACTAAAAGATTGTTCCAATATATTAATTTTATCTTTTTTCCTTAAGATTACTCTAATAAAAATATATGATGGATTCAAAACGAAATTAATTTAAACGTTGTATTAATCTACGAGTACAATTAGAAATTATAATTACATTTTCAGAACTTGAAAAATTAAATAAAAATGAAAAATCAGAAATATAATTCCGGAAGCTGAATCTTAAACTGGTTTTACAAAAATAAAAAAAAAATATAAATTTTACAAATAAAATATGAAATGCTTACTAAAAATTATAAGTACTTAAAAATGTATAGTTTAATCCTAACTGACCTTTAAAAATATTTTACAATGCCATTATACATTAATTTACCGAAACTAATTTTCTATATCTGGTAGAAAAAATTTTTTTTTTTTATGATTGTAAATAATTCTAGATTATTTTCCAAACTTAAACTAATATTGATGAAAATAATTATTTAAAAAAAAAAGATGGAACCGACATCAATACCATGTAGTAAGATGCACGTACACAGAATTATAAGATTACTACTGTCCCTACCGACACTATATATTACACGTGCGTATATAATAACTAGCTGGCACGTACCTGGACCCTCGAGGCTCAGGTTAGCCCAGGCAAATTCCGAAGCCAACACAGTGACTCCTCGGGGTTTCCCGGGTCCAAGGGACCGCAGAGCTCGCTTCGCTCACCATTCACAATTTTCCAGGGGGACCGGCGCCCTAAATACCCACAGTGCTTACTTCAGTCCCCATTCTCATCTACCCAGAGGGCTCCATCCCCTGGATCCCCGCACTGTACGATATCCTCATGGTTTTGAGAATAATACTGCATAAATCCTGAATAATTCAGGAAACTAAATTACAAAAGACAGAATAATAGTAACTACGGTAAATAAAGTACAGACACCTTTGATGAAGAAAAATTCATAACGCATATATTTGCCGTGGTGACAGAAATATAATAATTAAGTAACAGGATTAATCTATCTTTTCCTTAATGAATATCATTTATTCACAACATTTCTGAATAACCGTAATCTGTTAGATCGAGAGTGTACCGGTTTCGCAAGGTTTACCCTTCAACCTACTAACAAATACCCCGTTTAGTTTCGAAAATCGGACGACTATTTGCAGAGATATTATAACAGCACCCCATTAGACCTTCCAAAACTGCGCCAACTGATGGTGGTGATTAGTCTAGCCTTCCACGAGGTGCTCGCATACCTCACCACTCTAGCCTCACACGCAGTCCCCACGGGAAGCCCATTACTGTTAAACAGAAATTCAATATTTCATTTAACGTAAATTTAATTTTTTAATAATATTATTCATTTGATTGATTTGAATCATTCAGTTCAAATCCAGCTCACACAGAGAGGCTTACAGTTCACATTTCATTAAAGTTTGTGCTTCAACAGGAAAATTTTTTTTGAGATTAAATGTATGTAAAACCCTTCTTCTCAGTTATGCCAAGAAACATGGGTAAAAATTTGGTCGCGTTTGATTGAGAAGTTTTTTATCCCGAACGAACAAAAACCCTCTTCCTCTTATATAATAATAATAATAATAATAATAGTACAGACGTATATTTGGTCTGAAAAGTTTAAGAGAGATATTCCGATTATGATGATTTTATTAACGATACTACATATCTTGAGCAGAAACTCACAATACCTGTCCTACAGAAGACCATATAAAATTCGTCTAACGAGACGCATACATATAGAGTATGAGGATTCCCACTGTCCGTACCAACGCGCCGGATGGTGGAAAAAAAATGTTTGTGTCTATAAACATTTTCAACATCATGGTATTATTGTGAAAAGCAGCTACGTTGATTGCAACAAGATTTATTTAAATCGGATTAATAGGAAAAACGAAGAAACATTAATTTATAAAAACGTTAGTTCATGAACATGTATTACTTTATGAATATTAGTTCATAAAAATGAAGAAATATTAATTCTTATTTTATCATTAGAATAAGTTAAGAAAAATCACTCATACTTGTCTCAAGATGAAAACAAGAAAACTTATTCGAAAAACAATTCAGTTATCTTAAATATTAATATTTTATCTATTGTAGTGAAGAAACCTTTGTAAAACTTTTACTTACAAATTTACATTTTTGAATTTTTATTGTTAACTATTGAAATAGATAAATAAATTAAAATTATTATTTGAATATAGTCGTTGAAGCTTGATAAAGATATTGTTTAATTAAAATTTATTTATCAAAATTAACTTTGACTCACCAAATTAGCAAGAATAACGATAATTCTGATTATTTTTTATTCAACATAGTAATAATTTAATTTAAAGATACTAATTTTTACTGATCTTTAGTTTCGTGAATGTTTAATGAGAACTGATGTTAAAGGTCGATAAAGGTCAATGGAACGGTCTCTATTTTTTCTATTCAATTAGATAATGATGAAATTATATCTTTATTATTACAGTAAAAATATAATAGTGTAGTCCTGTACTTTAAGAAGAGATAACTTTTATAAGTCGAATTTTACCGACAATGTTTAAATTAAAAATTCTGAAATAATTTATCTTATTAGGATTAACAAACATAAGATAAGCTTATGGTAATACTTGTACTATTACAATGTTATATGATAATATTTATACTTAATCAATAAGCCAATTCTAAAAATTAGTTTTTAAATATTCACATGAAGATTACACACATCAATAATCAAGTTAAATTCATTTGTTATCAAGAGATTAAGTAAATTTCAAATAGTAAATAGTACAATTTCATTTTTTTTTAACCCAGCCTCCCGATACCAGACCCCCAATTAAATATGAACACGGTTCCGGGAGGTGCCTTTGCCACTAGCCGCCAGATGAGGGAAACGCCCGGCTATGCCGTTCCCGGCCTCCATCACCCAGCAACCGGTCCTTTGTGCTTCGCCTCTAACCGGGACACCCCCGAAGGGACGGTCCCGCCGGTAATAATTTAATTGTTACTGTATTTCAACACTATAAATTAAGAATTTCAAAAAGTCCTTTCTTAGTGAGCACTTGCACTTTCACTGTAATAAGAACGTGTATACAAATTTAAATCAATTTATCTTCAGTACTTATTTCTGGGCGTTGATTATAAATCACTCACGATAGTATATCGATGTAGATAATCGATTATTATTTTTATTTTTTTTCAGGAAATCATATCATATTATATATTAGATTTTTCTAATGAAATACTTCTATTAATTTTAAGAGTTCGACAAATAATATTACTCAGTCATTTATACTTTTACAGGTTACCGATTATTTTAATATTTTAATGAGATAGCGAGGAAATAAAATAACGTATTCAATACGTAATAATAATTTTTAAATTTCTTAATCCTATGATCAAGTTATTAAAAGTAACAGAATATTTCAATTTAACCGGCGGCCATATTTTTTATCAGAAAATGAAGTTATCAAGTTAATAGACTTATTTCAGTAACTTAGATAAGTTATATATTTATTTAAATAAATAAATAAAAACATACATGTCTGGATAAGATTGAACATATTTAATGTTGAAAACAAGCAGTAGAATAAATAAGTAGTGGAGAGGTAAAGAAAAAATTTTTAAATCCTTATTTGCCAATTATTAGGTTATTGAAAACACAATGACTTTAAAATGTCGATAGTGTTGGGAACACTGAACATATATAGAAGACATTTCACAGTCGAAAATTCGGTTATCGGAACCAATACGTATATTTTATTATATTCAGAAAACTTTCCTATACATAGACATCTAAAACGAAAATAGAAGAAGGAACTATAAAAATTACCATATCATAATTATATCTAAATAATTATCAAGAAACTAACAATGAAAGTTATTAAATCAACCAAACGATCGACCAAAAATATTTCTTATAAAAATATTCCATATATGATTTCATTCATAAATCGTCTCGTTTTTAATTATTAACATGTTGCAATTGACCTTGAGCCAATTTATTTCACATCAGATCTTCCATATATGTCATCTAACTCGCTAGTTGTATTTAATATGTATTTGTACAGCTATGAATAATATAGAATTAATAAAAATAGTATTGTATTCTGAATAAACCGTTAATTATTAAAGGTTTTTCAAAGAGTTTAATAAAATATTTAATCTTCCTCGGAAATATACGTATTTATTTGTTAATTAACAGAAAATTTATAGAGGATACTATAAAAACATACAAGGATATATATGACAATTGGAAATTAATTTAATAATAAATTCATCAAAAAAAGGACTTACGTGTTTAAATTTTTAATATTATCTTTAGTACAGAATCTACATGAAATGTGAACTGTATAAATACTAAAAAGAATGAGTAAAATTTAAAAGCTTAGCACATATTTTTCATTTTTACTTCATTGTACTTCGGTTTTCAGATTTCAACGGAAATTTCCGTATTGACCATCCCTGAATTCATTTTTACTAGTTTAGGCGTGGCGTCTGTACGTACGTATATATCTCGCATAAGTCATAAACGATTAGCCGTAGGATTTTGAAATTTTGGATTTAGAACTGTTGTAACATATAGTTGTGCACTTCTTCTTTTGATACCAATCGACTGAAACAAAAGCGCCCAAAATCAAGAAGAATTTGGATTTTGGACTTTTTATTAACTGCAGTAATAAGCCCTCATTGAGGGATTTTCAACGATATATAATAAGTGGTACTTATTTTTATACCCGAATAAAGATTTTTATAATGAAATATTTGGTCCTATAAGAGGAAAACACATCTCCGTGGCGCGAGTGGTAGTGTCTCGGCCATTCATCCGGAGGTCCCGGGTTCGAATCCCGGTCAAGTAGAGCATTTTCACACACGCTACAAATCATTCATATCATCCTCACGGCCTAACGGTGGACCCGGAGGTTAAACAATAAAAAAAGAGAAAAACACATCGGTTCGAATCAGATTTCATCTCCTTTGTTTAATATATTGATTTATTAATAATTATTAACCTCTCATTGTAAAAAAAATTTACGATGAATAATAATTCAATAAAAAAAAATGTAAAAATTTCAGAAGTTTTTAATGAAATAAAATTTTATGTACGCTTCATTTAAAAAAAAAAAAAATGTAAATGTAATTTAATAGGCGTGCATCATGTGTTGTTCACATCAGATGTTTTAAATAAATATCAAATAAAAATCGGAATAAATTTTAAAAAATGAATTAATAAATAAATGAATTTTTTACATGTATTGCTCGTTCATGTATCTGTATTTTATTATTCGTCTGTTCAAGTGGACAGTTCTTCACATCAGATTTTTTAAATAGATATTAAATAAAAATCAAAATAAATTATAAAAAAAAAGAATTAACAACTAAATGAATTCTTACATGTATTGCTCGTTCATGTATTTCCTTGTTTTATTTATTATTCGTCTGACAGCCGAATAAGACAGACCTTCGATAAAAATATATTAAAAAAGGAGCTAAATTTAAGTAAAATATAATTTAATTATCAATATGATTCTAAACTGACATTTTATACACGAATGAACACAGAGATCAATACAAACCGGACGGGCCCTTATTTTTGTTGTTGTTAATTTTCTTTTATTATAAATTATTGTATGTTTTCATTTTTCAAAACAGAATTTTTCAAAATTAATGATCATTCTTTTTTCTATAAAAAATTTTATTTAGGAGCAAGTATGGACTTTATGATTCGCACTACTTTGTGGTATTAAACTCCATTCGATAATTTGCCTACCAAATAAAGTTACTTTTATATTTCAATATAAGATATTTTTTCTACGTACAACTCTGTGCCTAATCATACTTATGTTGAGCTACTTGGCTTGTGCGGGGAAAGTTAAATTCCGAAACGGAGGGATTTATACGTAGTAAACAGGATCAAGTAGTACCAACAAGAATTTTTAAGAAATTTGTTCTTAAAGAAAATATGAACAATGTAGGCTATCTATGCTAGATAGTGAAACAATAGAACATATAACACTGGCTGTCCGATTATAGTTCCGACGGAGTACAGCAGGAGGCGACAATCGTACACATAGAACTCTGCAGCAGACACAAATTACAGTTTCATAATAAGCCCTACTATACTTACGAACCGGCCTCCTTTTTGGAGAACAGTAATGTAAAAATTCTCTGGAACCAAGGAATCGTAACAGAAAAACGCATCAACTACAATATAGCAGATGATATAGTAGACAATATAGTAGACAAAATGGAAAAAGTAACTTACCTAATAGACGTAGCTATCCCATCAAGTAACAACATCAACATTAAACACAATGAGAAGCTGCAGAAATATACAGATCTTGGTTTTAAAGTTAAGGAAATGAGGAATCAAAAAGAGATTTATATAATCCCAATAATTATATTTGTGGAGGGAATAATGCAATCTACTTTGCACAACAGTCTTGAAAACTGAAAATCCAGTGCAAAACCCACGCGCTAAGAGCATAATAATTGACACCTGCCATGTTGCCCGGAAGGCACTTTTTTAGTCAACAATAGCAAGCCTAGTCTTCTTGGTATAGATTAATCCGAGTTTAGAGAATGTCACCGGCAAAAAGATGTAAAGTAATAATAATGTGTGGATTATATTAGAATTTTTAGGTCCACATAGATTGTTAAACTAGACAAGTTTTTTTGTTTTATTTACTCAAATGATAGACATAGATGTGGGTTATATTTAAATTAAATATAACCCAAAGATTTGGGCTTTAAATAAATAAATATTTATCAAAAATATATTTATAACGTGTAATTTTTTCAACTGCAGTTTTACGAAAGTATTTTTAGATGAGTTTACTGAAAGTCTGCTAGATTGTAGGAACTGTCTAAACTTTCTTCCGTTGTTTTATTTATTCAGATGTATACCGACAATAGTTAAGAGTAACGTTTAGTAAAAATTAGTGGTGCAAATCCTTCAGTAACAATCCTTATGCGTAACGTTTTAGTAAATTACAGTAATTTTTATAGTTTTTCGAAATGAGGAAGAAAGGAAGAGATTGATAGACTTAAGAAGACCAATGAGCAGGCAAGAGACAATAATGGGACAAGGGCATCTACCACTCAGAAGAACGCCAAACGACGATGATAATGAAGCTATTGGAATTTTTAACTAAATTACCAGTATATATTAACGATTATACTATCTCTTCAAAATAGCTAGTAAATGAATTTAATTTTCTTATTAAATCTTTTTTTTTTTTTCATAAAAAAAAGTGAAAAATTGTTTTAATTATACAGAAAATAAACAGAAATAATATTAAAAATAATATATTATTAAAATGTAAATCTTGTTTAGAGGTAAATAGCCCACGCATATAAAATTTTAAAGAGAAGCTTAAAAATAAGCCTTGAAAAAATTTATTTCAAAACTGTACGTCGTTTATTCAACATGTATAACAATAACATAATAAATTAGGTTCAAAAATTCATCTCTCTTATTTAGAGATTCAATAACTATTTGTAAAACAGAATTTGTTTTGTATTAGAAACAAATTTTTAACCTTAAATAAAGATAGTTGAGGTCGTCGGGCGATGACCTCCACAGAAAGCCAAAGCAGGTGACCTCTCGGAAGAAGGGTGAACAACGCCCCGCCTTTACAACAAATATATAGATATATTACATATAAATATAATATATACATACGTATATACAGACAGGTAGATAGACATGTAACTTCCTACCTGTACAGGACAGGAAGTCTAAGTTTGGCACGGGCGATCGAGGTTCATATAAGGATTGTAAATTAATAAGATATCATAATAAGGAGATAACTGTTTAAAGTATTTTTCATAGAAACTAACGGCTAACTAGAATTATATCTATTGACTAGTGACTAATTAAGAATTAAGTCCAGCGAGTGGAAAAAACAATGAACTTAAACAATGCGTAGAATTATGCCTTTTGAATAGCCAAATAAAATAAAGAAATAGCGCCTTTTTTGTTACCTATTATTATTAACGAATTTAATTAAAAGAGGATGAGAATAGAAGAGTATCAAAATGAATGAACTAAAATTTGTCGGTACCATAAATAAAGAAATCATTTTAACCCCTATAAGGTAATGTTAGGAAGTAAAAATTAGTTTACATTAAATAATTCTACTTGCCAAAAATAGTAAATATTGATACTTAAAATAATAAAAAAGATACAAATTTTTTATCCGAAAAAAGACATAACCTTTTGTTCATGCCCAAAATTGTAATGACAATTTAAATACCTTCGTACTGTTCAACAACTCATCCGTAAGCAGTTATTAATAGTATATAAACTTTTGGATAATTTAAATCTATTTTAGTTAGGTTCTTACTAATATAAGATTACCTTCCTATGCTTCAAAACGAAAAAAATAAATAAAAAGAATTGAAAATAGAAATCAACCGAGAAACCCTTTCAAAATCTTTTACAATAAAAATGGTTTTGATAATATTAAAATGATATCATTAAAGTAAATATACAAAAAAACCCGCTCACCAACAATTGAATTCGAAGAGTTCAAGCGCTTTTGGAATTAAATTCCATCTTCAGGAACTGTCATATTCGTCCTATTTGTAATAGTAATTAAAACTTCACAAGTAAATTATAAAATCGCGATATTTGCTTAAACATAACAATTGGTCGTTATATGCTATAAAATTATATCAACGTGTCAAATTGACAGGACGTTTACGTTAACATAATTTTATAACATACGATGATCACTGTTATGTTTTAAGCAAATATCACGATTTTATAGTTTACAAGTACAGTTTTAATTACTAATACATATAAGATGAATATCAGAGTTCCTGAAGATGGAATGTAATTCCGAAAGCACTTGAAGGCTTCAATTCAATTGTTAATAAGCGGGTTTTTTGTATATTAACTTTAATTATATACTTATACGAACGGGCCATGTTTAACAATATTATTATAAAATTATATATTATGGTATTATTGGAATAATTAATCGACTTCTAAATAAATTATCAGCTTAAGAAGCAAAGCAAATAAAACAAGATAGAAAATATACACTCTCCTGGACATCTCCGATTAAAAAATAAAACTTTTTTTTACGCCTGTTTTATGATTCACCCCTATTCATAAACTGCTTCTACTAAATTATTATTTTTATTTTATTTCAATTTTACAATATTAAATAACTGGTTTAAAAGAAAAACTAATTTAAATAGATTGAAATAACGATTATAAATTTCCGAAGAAAAAATGTCGAAGCATATTACGGTAACAAATATTTTAATTTTAAATTTATAGAAAATATTTAAAATGGATTATACCTGACTTCTAAACCGGTCAAATTTTGAATTTAAGCTACATTTTTGTAATCACAGAGTTTTAAAAATTTCTAATTACAAATTCGAAACGGATCTTAGTTTAAAAAAACATGCTTCCTACACACACACACACACACACACACACACACACATATATATATATATATATATATATATATATATATATATATATATATATATATAATATATATATAACATGATAGTTTAAACTTGAACCGTTAATAGATAATACTACATGAAAAAATATTTATGTGTGTAGGCTGTAATAGTGATAATGGAAGTTATTGGACAACAAAGGTAGTAACTCGGAAAAGAATTAGATTCATGACCGAAATTCAACTAGGAATTTTTTTATTAAAATCAAAAAAGCTCATAAAAAGCAGCATGACTTTTCTGGCTATAAATAGTTCATAATAAAAATTAAAAGCGTTAGAGCAAACAACAGAATATATATTTTTTTAGAGATAGAGAATAAATTTTAAGAAAGATTTTTCTAAAAATATTCGTATAAGTAACAAATTAAAGTAAGTTAACAAATTTAAGTAAGTTTTCTTTAAATCTAACACCCTATTTAATAAACGAAAATTTTCAAAAACTATCTGAATTTTACTTCCGAGGTTTATAATTTAAAAATATATAGACATTTCCTGATAGCTTTATATATGAAGTATAAATTTAAAAATAAGTGATAAAAAGTAATATATAAAATATATATTACATTTTTAAGAGGTGAGGGGGGTTGATCTTAGAAAAATCTTCTTTTTTTTTATTATTTATAAACGCAATGTAAACAAGAAATTTGCTTTAACAAAGTTTTTCTAAAATAACGCTTAAGAAAATCGAAATTGTATTTTTTGTTAATATCCCCAACTCCTTAACGAATTATGAAAATAAATTAATATGCTCAATGTCCCATATAAACAAATATTTGAGCCACATTTGAAGAAAATCGGTTAGGTGAATCCTGATATGCAAGGCCAAAAGCAGTGCGACACAAATACATTCATAAGTGCGCACATTCATATGTTGTTTTTTTTTTTGTCTAAATGCACTAGTTACACCTCTATAATTTTCAGAAAAACCCGATACCCCATTTTTGACTTGATCACCATACTTTCTCCTTTAATATAGTTATTCTAATTACATTCAGCCGAGAAAATAAAAACGATAAATTACATTAAATTGTAAAAATCCGTAGAATAAAATAATAAAGAATTTCTTTTAAGTTATAGTTTTTTAATTTATTGTTCCTAATAATAAAAATAAGTTTTTAAAGTAGTTAGTTAAGGAAGGCATATTATTATGTTACCAGGATACTGACAATTATTACATTACTAGAAAGGATTATTACTCTTCAGTTATTTGCGCAGGGTTAATGTTTTTTAGATTGAACTGTAAGGTGCTGCTGTTTCATCACAAACTTGTATAGTCCGGTGAGGGATATACAAGATATATGTATAACTGACACAACAGAACAGTGTTTTAGTGTCACTGCAACACTATACGTAATTATTTATTATATATTATTGCATAGTTCATAATAAAAGAAATCAAAAATACTGCGGTTACAACTAACCAAAACTATAGAGTTTAATAACGCTTTTATATGTGGAGAATACTTTAAATAGAATAATATATTATATACGATATTAACAGTGAAAGTAGAAGTCTTTGTTTTGATTCCTAAAGTATAATGATCATGATTGTGAAAGGCGGGAGTTCAGTATTTTTAGATCTATTCAAGTAATATTAAATGCGTCTGATGAAAACGTATAATTAAGACTTGTTATTAAAAATAATTCACTAATTGCAAAAAAAAAAAGATGAAATTAATTAAACTTTTACTAATTAATTTTATAAAAATCTTACGTGAACTATTACGTCATTCTTCGCTTGGATTATTAAAAAATGCTTAAATCTATATGCGCTAAAACTATGTTTATTTAAATTTAAAAAAAAAGTGACATCTAATACTAATGTCATAATCGACATCAAAGCACAAATAAAGTCTAAAGTTGGAACCTTCGTCATAAATAACTACTGAGATATATATTATTTATTTCTTCAAATACATGGAATTTTAAACAAAAATTAAATTTTTCAATATACATTTATGTAAGTACGGTGACCTAAAAATTATGTAAACAGAATTAAACTAAAAAAACGTTTTCTTCATGAGTATTCTCGAGGAAAAAAATGAAATCATTTATACAAAATCGATAGCTCAAATAACCTTACATTTTATACTAAGTAATATTTCAAATCTGGTTGTTTTATTATATTCATATGAAATTAAAGAAGAAAATTAAAAAAAGAAGGAATTTTGTAAAAGCTACTTCAAATCAGAAGTTGAATATTCGAAATATTATATTATATTACATAATATATAATATTATATAATTAATAATATAATATTATTAAAATTATATAATATTATATTATATTATATTATAGCGTAAAACAAAAATAAAAATATTATAATTATTTTTATAATCCCTTGAAGAATATGTTTTATTAGGTTGGATAAGAGATCCATCAGCTCCTCTCGATAAGCACTTCAGCCATAGGTCGAGGTTTATGTAGAGCCACCGGAAAGAAAATAAAAAACACAAACATCTAGAATATAGCGAGCGACTCAATGAGGTCATGATATCACTATCACTGATCAAATGGGCAGTATAGCAAAAATCTACTCAAAAAGAACGGTCAAGAATAACGAAAAGAAGATGAATGGTTTTGATTTATTCACCGAACGATTGAAAGACGAGGTGACAAAGCCCCAACCAGAAGAGTAGCTCAGGCTTCCTCCAGGCAGTATTAATCCTACCCAAAATACATAGATATCAATTATTACTATAATAGTTGAAAGGAATCGTTTGATATATTACCCAAAATAATCCATTAAACAGCATGAAGTAACTTCATAACATTTTAATATTATTAATACCAATGACTAATTTCCAAATTAATGGAACTTATTCTTTCAGAAGATATTTAGGTGCCAATTAGCACCACCATCTTCAACAGGGTTATCGTTAGCTAAGCATCGTTGTTAATCAAATAATATGCTCTATTTATATGATTTATTTCATTTTTCTTCTTTTTTCTCTCATATTAAGTAGGTTTTTAAAGTTTGGATTGAATAAGTATTCTGAACAATATACAGAGAAAGTACGTTTACAAAGACATTACACTAAGCAAAGAAAATGTGGTGATAAGGAAAATAAGGGCAATTATAAAATCAATGAAAAGGATAACGATAAGAATGACATAAAGGACGGAAAGCTTAAGCAATGAGTCACGATTGAAACCAAAACAGAAGGTACTGGGAATTTAATTCTAGAAAAGAAGTAGAATGGAGCTAGACGTAGAGAGAACCTACTGCGGATCTTACCGGGTAGTAGCTAAAGGCTCTTACCTAGAAGAAAGAAATCAGAAGAGTTTGTGGAGGAGCAGCTTGACAAAGAGTATTAAAAGAAGGAATAGAGTGGCAAAGAATGAAAACGTTATGGGGTAATATATTACTTTATCGAAACTGATTATTCTAATTTTTACAATTTGTCTATATCTTATTTGTTTTGTTTTTTTGGTTTAATTAAAATTATTATTAATTATGATATTTATTATTCATTTTATTTAAAAAGTATCTACATAAAGTGAATGGTTAATCAAATTTTTATTTTTTAATGGAAATTTTTAAGAAAAAAACGTGAAGAAAAACCAATTATTTTATTAATTTTCACTAATTAAATTAAAACCAAACTCACAAACAACTTGAAAACTCAACTACATGAAATCTACAAACATAATAAATTTTATTAAAACATATTAATGGAACAAAAAGATAGATCGAAGCAACTTTATGGCAAAATGAGTAAGTTATAATAATTGTTAAAAGTGGCCTCCATTATGCGTTTCACATAACTGAATACGATGTTGCATGCTCTTAAACACAGCTGTAACTTTTGTTGAGGAAATGTAGCGACACATAGTTAAATTTTGCTCTTCAATTCGGGATCGGTCTGAGGATGAGTTTTGTATGCAGCATCCTTAATATATCCCTACAATAAAATAAATCAGAGGACCGAGGGGACCACAACCCCTTCGAAAACACTTGTCCATGAAAACACTGATTCAAGAAAGTCATAGTGTTGTTGGCTGTATGAGCCGTAGCATTGTCCGGCTGAAACCACGATTACTCTAGCCGGTCTGCAGGTATAACGTTAACAAATTGTTGCACCATCAATAAGTAGCGCTCACTGTTCACTGTACCATGAAAGAATTTCATGAAGATACACTTTCGTGAAATTGCATATCAAACGCCCACTTTTTGTTCATGTAGAGGAGTCTCGTGCAGCTGATGTGGATTTCCGTACACCAAATGCGTGAATTCTGTGCATTCAGGTGTCCATCGAGTAGGAAGCACCCTTCGTCAGACCAAAATCAATCATCGAGTTCTTCCCCATCTAGCGTTACAGATAACACGAACCGCTGATAAAAAGCTACACGTTTTACAGTACCTTCAGTTTTCCGGTGTCTGCAGGTAACAACTCGTGAACAACACGAATTCTGTACGGATACATCTTTAAACACTTGCGTAATGCCGTGTGGGCATTATCGACGGAGAGACCAAACTGGCCAGATAGGCGTCACGTAGACTTCTTGGGACTAACGGAATATGTAGATTGCACATCGATCAAGTTTTCTGGTGTTAGCACTTTCGGTCGACCACTTTTGGCCGCATCTGCCACAATCCCTATCTCTTCGAATTTGTCGTACAGCCGCTTGATGAAGGACTTGTTTGGTGCATCCACACCATATGTTTCTGTAAAGGCACTCAGGATCTGGGCATAACTGGTACATCTAATGTATTGGGAGACATGAATATCCTCTGCTGCTTGTGTAACCCATTTTTCCTCAAACAACAAAAGAAGGAAACATGCGTTCATAAGACTGCGTCACTTTTTGAACACTGTGTACTATTCTATTATAAATTGTGGAATTTCCTAAATTTTTAGGGATGGTTGTTATTAACAATACTGCTGTCGATAGCTCCAAAAAAGAATATACTACTAATTAACATATAAATAGTTAAACCACAAAAACTGTCGAAGGCATTCTGACCTCAGACAGGAACAAACTAATATGTAATCCAAATACATAACCTTCTTCCGGAATTTGATAAAACAATAAAATCATGCATTTATATTTCGTTAAATAGCTTTTACAGCCTTCAAGAATTTACACATGTCTAACTAATTTCTTTTTTCTATTTATTTGTAAAGGGCAATAAAAGAGAATTAACATTTTAAAACTTCTCTTTAAAATACTTGTTTTTTTTTTTATTAAATATTTTTTGAATAATAAATAATGACAAGTTAAATTTTAGAATTTATATATGCAAATCATTTTCCTTCGTCGCACGAATAATAACATCGCCTGTAATGTTATATCACTAATATTTTGATAAAGTTATGTAACACAATGATCATAGTATACAAGTCGTACTACTTCTACTGCCACTTGACTGACCAGACATTACCTCTGGTATTCAATACTAATAGAGTTTATTGATATTTTTATAATGGAAAGGAAGTGTTTAAATATGAATAACAATACACCACATGTGGTATATTTAGGGCGATTCCGGAAGTTGACAAAATAAATTATTTATATATTTTTTAAGTCACATACAGTTATACGTTTCTATTTATTACGGCAGTTTGTTTAAATGGTTATTAAATAACAATAAATAATAATTTTATTTGGCTATAAATAATTAATAAAAAAAAGGACAATTTTCCATCGTAAAAAAAGTATGTAAGCAATTAAAATGTATGTATATTTTTGTTTTGACTTAATTGCTTCTACTGGAAAAATTGACATCATATATTCCAATCTGAAATATATATGGTTGTCAATTTAATCAGAGTAATGTTCTTTTTACGTAGATTTCTTAGTCATTATACGTAAATTTTCTGCACATTCCAGTGTTAACTGAAACCGCTCTTTTTTTTAATTTTGTAAAAAGGAATGTTTCGATAAAAAAAAACAACATAATAAAAATGAAATCTATACTTTTCTACATTATTTTACTCGAATTAGGAACTCACGTAAACAAGAAATGAGCTGATTATTATTTTTTAAGTAAAAATACAGGAAAATACAATTATGTATTCATCTTTTTATATTTGGAATTTCCAAAATCAGGAACTTCAGCAAAAAAAATAAGAAAAAAGTTTAGTTAGCATGAAAGAATGGACTTAAAACTTTCCTCTTATATCAAATTTCATGTTTTTTTTTCACCATTTCAGAAATTTTAGACCATTTAAAAAGTTTGCTGTATCTTCGTTCCCAACTATTTCTAGTATTATTAGATAAATATCTAAAAAAAAAATATATATATGAAGAACTGGAGGGAACAGGGGATGATAAATATATCTCCCCATTACTCACATTACTCATGCGTATGTGTGTGTGTGTGTGTATATATATATATATATATATAGAGAGAGAGAGAGAGAGAGAGAGAGAGAGAGAGAGCCTTTTGCGCACGAAATAGCCTTAGTGTATTCTGGCAAAAGTCGAGGAAGACTGGCATGTAAGCAGTCGTGACATCGCCATTGATCTAAACATACATCAACAAACAATGTTAACCAATTGGAGAAAGCTGGATACAAAAAGAAGCTCGACGTTTGGGTGCCACATGATCTGACTCACAAAATTTACTTGGTCGACTTTCTGTCTGCCAATCTCTACTGAAACCTACCGAAATCGAGCCACTTCTGAATCGGTTGATCACCAGCGATTAAAAGTTGGTAACTTACGACAACAGTGTGCGAAAAAATCTTGGCCGAAACGAGGAGAAGCTCCATAGTCTGTAGCAAAGCCCATACTGACGTCCAGGAAGGTTATGCTATGCGTTTGGTAGGATTGGAAGGGCGTCGTGCATCACCAGAGCTACTGTCGCCAAGCAGAACGATAGACTCAGACCTGTACTGTCGTCAATTAGCGCGATTGTATCTAGCAACTAAAAAAAAAAACGGCCTGAACTGTTTAACAGAAAGGGTGTAGTATACTACGCTGCCAAAGTCAGACTGCATGCATCTTCAACGAACCGTCAGAATTTGAGAGAACTTGAATGGGAAGTTTTAATGCATCCACCATATAGCCCGGACCTGGCACCGTCAGATTATTATTCATTCTGTCACTGCAGAACTCCCTGAATGGTGTTAAGTTAGTTTCAAAAGAAGCCTGTGAAAAACCACGTGTAATAAGTTTTTGACTAGAAACCACAGACTTTCTATAGCGACGGGATTAAGATGCTGCCGGAAAAATGACAGAAGGCATCGAAAAAATGGTGTGTATATGGTCTCATAATGTTATTTTCCAATAACAATTTCCAATTCTCAATTTTGGTCATCAAATTGTCTAAAAGGTGGTCAATAGCGTTTAGATAACCTGATATATTATTTAATATATATAAATTCTAAATTAATTATTTTTTATCATTAAGACCTCGTACATGAATTTAACAGTTTTAACGAGAAAGATGAGATGAATGAATGATAGGTAGAAAATATACTCGTCCTTAGTCAGATAGCTATCTGAGAACAGATTATTTAGAAGCCAGGATATTAAATATATATAAACTGGAAGAACTACTGGTGTGGAAATCTTTAAATATTGTTCCTAAATTTTTAAAAAAGCACTGTAGGAAATCGAATTTCAGCGCAGTTATTCCTAACCTTATTAATTACCCAACTACACTAATGCAACAGACAAAAACAGCTGTACTGTGATATTAAAAAATTAACATTAAATTTATTTATTTGTGAACAATAATAGTAATAAATTACAGCAACGAAAGTTTAAAATAATAAATTAATTTAAAACTTATTTAAAATAATTTTGACAATAGTTTTTTATAAAAACGTAGTTAATAGTTTACTATAATGGTCTATTTATACGTAGGTTTCGCCACACCATAATATAATTATTACTATTGTATGTAAATTTTTTTCTTAAGTGTGAAATAAAATCATGAATAACTTCCTGGAATTTTCAAAGTTCATTTACACGTAACTTTCATTTTTAACTTCATTTGTTCTTGTGACAAGAAAAAGCTTATTTTGTAAATAAATATTCGTAAAAAGTAAAAAAAAATTATTCCTAATACAAAATTTAAGCTACGTGTATTTTAATATTTTAAATATTTGATCACATAAAATGACTTCGAACCTTCGAACGTAACCCACATACCAATCAATAGTGAACTAAAAGATGATCGATATAGAAATCTTAAACATTCTAGATTTGTAAGAAATAGTTACGTGATGATTATAAATCAAATAAAAAAAAAATCTAACTATAATTAGTTATTAGATGAATATGCACGTACATTTTTTTTTTAGAACATAAATTTGTTACGACCGTATTAGAGTTTGCGTTTTTCCTTTGAAAGATGTATTTTCCTTTGATACCGATCGATGAATAACTACATACATGTACAATATTCCGAGTATATTGCACTCGAAAAAAATTAATCGAGACGAAATAACAGAAGGTGACATAATTCATTCTATTATTTTACAATATACCAGGATACTGAGCGCAAACAAGAGGATAAAATATCGATTTGGTGCCTGTCAAAGGACCATAGATGCATCTATACATATTTAATGTACTAATTTTTTATATAAAATATTAAATCTAATCTATTTTTTTTAAAAGATTATATTCTACCTAACTTTAACAATAAGTAACATATTAGTATAATTAATTTCTTCACTTATTTATAAGCAACCAGTACTTATCCGCCAAATATACTCTATATCATTTCCATAAATTTTCAATCATCCTTTTAGTAATAAATTTAGTTCTATCATTTGATTACGCCTTTTATTAAAACATGATGAAATATCGAAAATAGGCTTGTTCTACTAATTACAAAAAATCCCTTTCCGTACGCCAAAAGGCGGAGGTAGATTTCACCGGTGTTAAGTAAAGAATAAAAAAAATGTCTACCATAAAGTTAAGAAAAACTTCAAATTTACTCAATACGACAATGGTTGCATGTGAAAAAGTTTCAACATGTTTAGTATACAACAAGCCCTTTCTTACAATTCCAACAATATTTTGGTCATCCCTTGCCGTAAGGGTAACATCCCAAAGGTTTTAGGTAACGTTTAGAGGACTAACGATCATCTTAAACCGATTTGATATTGTGCCTATTAGGAGGTGCTTTTTTCTGTCATCAAAACCCCATTCTTTCCACCCCGTGGGCCAATGGTTGGCGATATCAAAAAACTTCACTCAGATAAATTTTAGGCTCTTATGCAAATAATAGTACGAACTTTAAACGAATTAGATGTTTTAATTAATAAGAAGGTTATAGCAATATTTTGTTTTTTCGAAAAAGCCTCCTACTTTCACTCCCAAGGTCCGATTTTTCCAGTTAACGAACTCGACCGAGATTTCGGGTCGTTGTATTTTACTTATCAATTTGAAAGTGATTGGCGCAAAATTACGGCAGTTATCGTGTCCACAAGAAAGTGAAATGTAAATATAAATTTTTGAACTGACGGTGGATTTGGGGTCTGGGGGATGTGAAACGCGAAGATATGTCGAAATTTTCCGGAAGTCGAATCATGGTACCCATTACAACAGGTAGATTTCTTATGAAATCTACTTCAAAATCTGCATGTTGATTGTAACTGCAATCATGATATGAATTCATAACATGAAATTAAGTAAACGTAATTAGAAATAGTTATTATCTCAGTACCCTCAAAAAACTTTTGATATGAAACCTATTAATAGCTTTATTATGAAATCTACCAAAAACGCCAAATTTAACTTTTTATGTTCTCCAATTACTATTCTGTAGTCAATTAGACACCATTTTTAGAAAAATCGTTAAAATTGTTAAAAACCGTTATTTTTTTCTCTGGTAAATTATAATAAGCAATATTTATATGTTGTATTAATATTCTACTCAGAACAGATATTTCCTTCTAATGATTAAATTACATTTTTAACACGATAAACATAACCACCAAATGACAGTATACTTCTCAATCCTATAAATGGAAGTACTTCTAAATCCCTCCTTGATATAATTGTTATCTCTCTCTTTCTCACTCTAACACATTCACGCTTACGTCATAAGAAAATAAAAACTAGCTATAGTTTAACTATTCTATCATTTATTATTGCTGATTTTTACGTACGTAGGTCCATTGCAGAAAAATATATAAAAGGTACCTGTAAGTTAATGTACTGACTACAAAAGATTATTATTGTAATGAACACGAAATATCCTATTAAAAAAAAACCTTTACGTTCTATAATGTCATAATTTAGTACCGAAGACCTTAATAAAGTAATAAAATACGTGCAAATGAATTGAAAATAATATATTTTACTAATACAATGTCTCATATTATTGTGCAATTTATATAACATGCAAGAGAAAATTTATTATATGGTCAGTGACAATCAATTTATAGCATTAATATACTGTGATACTGTGTACAATGAGGCGAGTCTTGTTAATAAACTCGTATTTAATTAATGATTACAAACATAAAATTTAGTAACATATTAATAAGTACAAACAAAAACACTAAAGTTGTACCTGTAAATATGTTGTTTTAATAAAAGCGTCAGCTATTTCGTGTATGTGTTTGTGTTTAAATAATAACTAGGTGTGTTAAGAGAACAAAGCAAAGCATAACCAGTATATTTATCTCTACTTTTGCTTCACAACAGGTCGTCCGTTTTTTCCTAAAAAAAATTGTTTGGTTGTTTTGAAAGTATGTTGTACCAGATAGAGTAAAATAATAATTTTTCCAATCATCAATAAGAAAGGTTAATAAAGTTACAAAAAAAAAAAAAATAATAATAATATAAAAGACATCAGAAAAAGTGTTATTTTTCTACTCTTAAAGTTTTGTGGTAGGGTTTAACCACTGAAGTACAGATTTATTTGAATAAAATTTTATCCCGACGGAGTGTTCATTCTCTTGAAACTTAAGACGAATCATTTAATCTGAATTTGAAGGAAATACCTTTTACGATCTTCCAAAATAAAAAAATGGCAAGGCGTCAAATCTTAAAACGTAATTGTCACTCAGTTGTTCTTCGCATCCCGTTTAGGAAATATTTAATTCGTGTAGTCTCTAAATTTAAAAGCATAATGAGGAGGTACCCTCCTCAATGAGGAGGACCTCCTAATGAGGAGATCTTGCTGCTATACTAAGAGAGTACCAAACTCAAACAAAGAATAATTTAATAGCTCAGGAGTAACATCTCACGATTTGAATCGCCTGTTATACTCTCCTAAAAGGAAAATTGTCTCAACACTGTTTTATGTGAACTCACACCAAGCATAGGTTTCAGATAAGTTAAATTCTTTCTTCATATAACGAGAGGATTTCATTAGATCAATAAAACAATTAAAACGGTTTATTAGGCCGTTCAATTTAAAGCGTGCTTCATCCATTGTTATCAGTTTTAGCTAGAAAACTAAGGGGCTGCTTCACCACGAATAATAAATTTCTTACAAAATTGCACCCTAACGTCAAAATCCATCTTCATGAAGTAAATGATTTTATATTGGACAATACATCTAAACTTTACTTCCCTAATAATTTTTCGTAAACTTGTGGCTAATTACAGCCTAGCACACCCCTTGGACATTTTAGCTTCTTTGTAATAACACACCATCTGATCAGTACGTACCCTAATACCATCCAAATAACTTAAAAATCCGTTTTTGTTCTCAAAAAGTCGATAAATAACCGAATAGCTAATTTATACATTGCAGTACTAGAATAAAATACATCTAACTTTCTTATCATAATACTGTAATGTGATTTTCCATCAAAATTTAATTTAAATTAATGAGAGTAAAATTTTTAATTAACTGGTACAAATAGATTAATTAAATTTTTCAATTATAATTGTTTTATTTTTATTTTTTTTCTTATGATATCATAACACATAAGCTTGAATCTTGTGGGTGAGATATGGAAATGGAATTTTGTAGCGTATGAAAAATGCCATGCCTTTTACCGAGATTCGAACCCGGGACCTCCGGATGAAAGGCCGAGACGCTACCACTCCGCTACGGAGATCGGCAAATTTGGATCTGTTCTTCACAACCACTTAGTATAAAACATTTTAGATGTAATAAACTTTATATATGCAACTGCTTCCAGGATATTTTTGGGAACTTTTATGGGAGTTTTCGGCAAGATTAAATGTGTCTTCTACTTAATCTGTTCTTTTTTTTTGCGAGGACAATAACCTTTTCGATTAATCACCCGTGAAAATCTAATAAAAAGGATGCATCCTAGTCAAAAGAAGCAGACTTATAGAAAACCTACTATATTGATGGCACCTTTTTATGACTTTCAAAGTAAAATTTGTAGTATAACAAATAAGATTCCCTGGAAATTTTATTGTTTTGATGTATATAATAATTTTATTTTCTCGTCTAGATAGCGGTACACCTCTAGAAAGGAAAGTATTGTAATCGGTCCAATACGGGTACATGCGGTTTTCAACGGATCTTGACGTTTTGACACCTAAGGAACCCAAAAAACCGGATGGAAATTTTCCGGATATTAATGTTCCTACGTAAGTATGAGTGTGTTCAGTGTTGGGCTCTAAATCACCTTATATCTCCATAACTACTGGACCGATTTTGACCAAATTTAATCAGATTCCTTCTATATATGGGACACTGATGCCGTTAAATTTTCAACTTAAACGATCAAGGGGATGAGGCTGTAGAGCATTCGTTTTCAAAGTGGGCGATAACGGCCCCTTGTGAGCGCTGGAGGCCTTCAGGGGGGATGGTAGAAGACCTACAGAAAATTAGAGACGTTCAGGCTGTCTAGAAAGACGATGACTGATTTAAAAAAAAGAAAGGCAAAATTATGTTTTCCTGATGTTTCAAACTAAAATGTAAAGTAAAATATGACTTTACTCAGAAATAGGATATGCCAGGTTTAAAAACAGTAATGGCAATTATTATTTTTAACAAATGGTAAATCACAAAAACTTAGGGGGACGCTAGAAAATTATTTATTCTCAATATGGGTGGTGGGCAAAAAAGGTTAAAAATCAATGTTGTAGAGCAAGATCACCTATAGTATCTCGAGATTTCGCTTAATTAAAGTCATATTTTTCTTAGGCACATTTAATCGTTATTGTTAACGATTAAACAATAACAATATTCTCAAAAATAGTTTTACAAAATCGCATCGCTACCCCAAAAAATGCTGTTGTAGTCGGCTGCAATGTTGTGACGTCACAGGTGAACGGTAGAATTAAATAAATTAATATTTCAAGTGCAAAAAAGTAACTTGGTTTCGCCGGGTCTCGAAGTCGATCGCCCGGTCGACTCGGTACCTGGTTCGTTAAGCCTCGAGGTTACACCGGTCTGCTGACCGTACAAGCAAAATTTGTTATAAAATTAAAAAATTATAAATTTGTTCTCCGACAGTCACCGCTAGCACCGCGCGAATTAAATACGGTATGTCCGTGCGCGCTTAATTAGAATAATTGAATTAAATAAACGAAAAAATATTATATTTAAATAAAATGATAAATATTTTAAATTAAGTTGTATATGTGAGCCATCACGCGGCTAAAGCCGCGTTCCGATTTTAAGACAAAAAACAAGAAAAGTTTAAAAAGATTTCAAAAAATATTTAACAGAAATGATGTTAGTAGAAATTTAAAAACTTTTTACTGTATTTCCGACACAATAAAAAAATTATTTATATAATATCCATCCACGCACAACATGTAGGCTCATAATTTGATTGGTTTAGGGTTCAAATTCTATCGAGAAGTTTAGAATAATGTCAAAGGTTTAAAATTATGATATTTAAATTTAATACCTATAATTAACTTACAAACAAATATTACCAATCAATATAAAAGTGAACTGTTGCATCATTTATAAAAATTTTAACGCGCATACACAATCACTTTCTTGTACAAGTGTATGTGTGTGTGTGTGTGTGTAATATATATATATTACGCTCGTATAAATTTTTATTATCGTGTTTTGGTCAAGAATACAAGAGTTGATTTACCCAATAAAAATAACGTAATAGGCTATATTAGTCTCTCTTTTTATTCTTATTTATTACATATAAGTATATCTTTCTTTAACCATTCATTAATTTATACCACAGTTTCTTTCCCTCCCCTTTCTCCGTGGCCTTGACACAGAGTATACATACAGGGGGGCGTTGACTGAAATACTTTTATAAACATGACTTATTTTCAACCCATTAAGAAATAGATTACAACACAAAGTATACGTATGATATATTTATGCAGGCCGACTGCTATAGCATATTCCGAAATAAGTTTAATTAGTTTTAAGAATCGATTGCAATTTAGTCTTAACAAAGCGTCTTAAAATATTGGCTTTTAAAAAAGTATTACGTTACTTATAGCGTCATATCTTATTGCCACCGTTTTATTATCGTGATTAATAGCAATTTAAAGAAATAAGTATTTGTCACTTTAAAGAACTTATGACATCAAATTTCATTGACAGTACAGCATTAAAACTCAAATTTTACATTTTCTAATTAAGAGAATACTATTATGGGAAAAAGCCGATTGAGATAACAAATCTTATCTATTTTGGTTTGTGAATCAAAACGTAAACATAATTACGAAAATGCTGATCTAATTTACTTACGCGATAACGTAAATGACATAAAATGAAAATAAAAAGGGATTTCGATCGATTAACATAAAACATTTTCACTCAAAAATTTGAAAATACTTTTTTTAAGTAAAATAATTACCGGAAAATATCGTTTAAATTTATATAAATATTCAATACATAATTTATAAATAATAAACAAACATTTTATTAAGATCAGAAAATAGTTGTAAAATATATTTTACATTAGGAATGGTAAATGAGCTATATCAATAAAAAAAATGGCTTCAATATCTGACTGTATTGCGAAAAAAGCTTTATCAGGACACCATTACAAATAACAAGATCAGTGAAAAAAAAAAGAAGAAAAGCTGACAGCAAATTTGTAATACTGAAATTTTATTGTAAAATTATCATTATACTCGTATGTTTAAATAAACCAAAAATTCTTAAAAATTAAAAAAATCGGTATTTTTTAAAGTTTATTCTGCTTCTCTACCTCCAAAATCATCTTCCAAGAATTTTTTTTTGATTTTTCAACGTTTACTATGTTGAATGAAAAAAACTAGAAAGAATTCCACTGAAAAAATTGCAACTAACAAGAATTTACCTAAGATTTTTTTTTGGTGAGGGGTTAAATTATGATGAAATTTTATTGTAATATTATTATTAAAATTTAAAACTAGTTTTAAAAGATTCAAAATATCTATATTTTTAAACTTTGATCGGCTCCCCCACCGCCAATATTGCTTTCAAAGTATTATTTGTTTGACGTTTGTATTATTATGCTTTAATAATAATGCTTTATGCTTTAATGCTTTAATTTTAATTTTTGAGAAAATTAATCCCCCAAACCTTCCCGCTGGAGATGTTGACCACAAAAGTTTACTAACAAATTGCCCTGTAAACAAGAATTTCTGTACAAAATTTCATCAAAGTCGGTTTGTTATTAAGTCCAGTCAAAAGTTATTAAGCTTTAAAGTCGCCTATGCATGTACGTACAAATATTACTCCCTTTTTTGTTTTTTGTTTTTTTTTGGGGGGGGTCCTGGGTCGTGAAACATCGATATATGAAAAACGTATGAAACCAGATAAACGATACTATTTACGGTTGCCTCCTGGAAGAAGAACTGGTCGTTCTTTGTTTCGTGTCAAGAGTAAATTGTATGCCTACTAGGAGGCTTCCTTCCGTACTCTCTACAAAAATTACGTTGAGCTGGTTCAACGTAATTCCTTTACTATACTTCCTTAATGATGTAAAGGAAATCGTGAAAAATTTCGGTTTCAGATTTCAACGGAAATATCCATTTTGACCATCCCTGAATTCATTTTGACTAGTTACAGCGTGACGTCTGTACGTACGTGTCTCGCATAACTCAAAAATGATTAACTTTAATATTGAAATTTTGGATTTAGGACTGTTGTAACGTCTAGTTGTGCCCTCCTCTTTTGACTGCAATCGACTGAATCAAAAGTGTCACAAAAAAGTCCAAAATCAAAAAAATTTGATTTTGGACTTTTTGTTAACTGCAGTAATAAGCCCTCATTGAGAACTTTTCAATGATATATCGTAAGTGGTACTTATTTTCATTGGTTCCATAGTTATAGCCAAATAAAATTTTAATTACTGAAATATTTGGATCTTACAAGGGGAAGGCACATCAATTCAAATCCGACTTCACTTCCTTTTTTATATTCTTTTAATTTAAATCAATTGATTTATCAATAATTATTAACCTCCGATTGAAAAAAAACTATGGAAAAAACAGAAGTTATTAGTAAAATAAAATTCTATGTACTTCTCGTTTTAATTCGAAATTATTTGCAATGGTTAATAATTATTAATAAATCAACATATTTAAATTTAAAAAAAATAAAGAAAGAAAATATGTGTGTATGAAGTTGGAATCGAACGATGTGTGCATGGTTTCGGATCTGACACGTTCTCACTTACACCACATAACTACTTGAGCGATGTGAAACAAAATTAATATATAAACTAATATAAAATACTGATACGGACACCACAAAAAAATTTGATGCAATGTGGCGTTTACCACTATGCAATTGTGTAACTGTCCACTTTATTAAAGAATTGGAGGATCATATCTCACTTTCAAATAAAATAACTAAATTAAATGTAGCAAAAAATGTATATAAGTAATTTAATAGACGTACAAGGAAGTCATGTGGTGTTCGTATCAGATTTTTTAACTTCTATATTAACCCAGTTCTTTAACTATTATTTTCGCAAGTGAAGAGGTTTTATCTGCGAGAGAAGTTTAAAATATTGAGGAAAATTGCTTAATTAAAATTATTAAAAAGTGGAAGGAATCATGAGCATTTTGTGATATCCCACATTTTACAATAAGATTCCCCATTTTTACGAGTTCTTTAATCATAAGATGAGCCTTTAGTGTTCTGTTTACGGTAATATTTAACAAATTACGTTCAAGAAGAGAAAGTGAAGATTCTAAGATTTACTGATAATATTATTCGTCTATCAGAAGCGAGTTTAAAAAATATTTAATGGTATTAAGAAGCTACAAAGTTACGAAATACATCGTTTTTTACTTTCATATTTTTTATTTACAACTTTGTAGTAAACAACTAGTAAAAGGGATGACAGGATAAAATGACGTAAAATACGGTGAGAACAACACTCAATAGTATACAGTGTAACTCCCAAGGGAAATAAAATATGTAAATGTGTGGTTAGTACGTTAACTAAATATGTTTATATGCATATATTATTGTCGGTTTAATTTATTCTAATTATAAATTATTTCTTCTCCATTCCTTATCGTTTCTGGAGTTCCCTAGAAAAGATTGTGGCATGACGAGTTCCCTAGAAAAGATTGCGGCATGACTAAATTGCGTGTTGTTATAGTCCAAAAGTATTTGATTGAACCATTTCTAGAAGAGGAAAGAATCGTTGACGTAAGGTATTTTTTGGTTTTTATTATAGCATTACGTTATTAATCCAAGTCTGGTCAACTATATTCCGCAATCACTTTGATTAGAAGCGTTACAGTAAATAAAAAGCTTGATAAAAATCAAAAACCTGGGAATTTTAATTTTGAAGAAAAACAAATTATATTCCATCTAGAAAATAAATTAATATTAATAATAAATATAATAAAAATTAATATGGTAAATTAAATATTACAATAGGAGAACATATTTTATCAGAAATCGTAGAATTTTGTAGACGATAAAATTCGCAAAGGATATAAAGTAAAAAAAAAATGTATAAAAAGCTGCTTAAATGATATAAACAAAGATGATTTTCACGCAGGAAAAAATCAGTTCTAATGTTGAACGAATTTAGAAAATTTTAATAAAGATTCTTTGTAAGTTCCATATTTGTATATTAGTGTTTAATGGAAGCGAAGCATGGACACCGTAATCAAAACAAAACCAAAAAAGGAAAAAGAAAACAATGTCGGTTTTTCTAGCATTGCCGCAGGAATTTATAAGTTCTAAAATGAAGTGGACAAAATTGATGAGAATTTTGTGATAGAAATTTGAAAAAAAGACACTGACTAATAAATACATCTGAAGACATTTAAGTTTATTGATAGATAACATTTATAAGATAACATGATAAGTAGCATTTGGAAAAATATAGTTAAAAGGAGAGACAGACTTATAGGCCACATACTAAGGCATCCTGGAATAGTCGCTTTAATATTGGAAGGACAGGTAGAAGGAAAAAATTGTGTAGGCAGGCCACGTTTGGAGTATGTAAAACAAATTGTTGGGGATGTAGGATGTAGAGGGTATACTGAAATGAAACGACTAGCACTAGATAGGGAATCTTGGAGAGCTGCATCAAACCAGTCAAATGACTGAAGACAAAAAAAAAAGATAGATAACGAAACCAGTAATATGAGAAGAACAACACTAAGAATGTAGGGAGTAGTAAATATTTTAAGATAAAAGATTAGTGCATAACGTACAAGTAAGGAAAAATACCAAAAATATTGTTCAACTGATTACTGAAAAACAATAATTATTTTTAAGATAAATGGTCAATACATTAAAAATTACTATAAGAATACTGATCACCAGCTGCCTTAGAGATTAGTTGCTTTGATCATTTTTTATAGAGTTTACATACTCGTTAGGCATAGATTGCTTAATTTTGATGTTAAAAATCTAACAAGATTTATCTTTTAATAAGAATTATAAGGCATGAAAGTTGTTTCCTCTGCTTAAAATATTACATTTTCTACTTTGACAGGAAAAAGTGCTTCCTCAAATGAAATAATAGAAAAAAAATAGAGAATAATAACAATGCATTATTTTTTTTTAAAGAGAATTTAAATAGGTAAAAAATGTTAGTACCACCACATGAAGAAATGTATGATGTGAGAGTACTTTATAAGGAATTCATTAAAATTCAGTTGCACGACAAACATACGATTGTTCCCGCAATAAACCAAAACAATATTACAATATTATTATGAAATTGTAATTGACTAAATTTCCTGTTATTGCATCACGCCATAACATACACACATACACATACAAAACGTGTCAAACATTACGTTAAAAACTATGAAAATTATTTATTTTTTAATTTAAAGATCTGGAAATTTAATGAAAAAAAAATTACAATCAGACTACAAAATACACACACATACATACAAACACCCAGACCGATATATTATCTATCCAATAATTATATAATAAATAAAAAGCAGACATGCACGCAAAAATTTTTAATCTATAACGCTTCTTCAGGACAACGTAGACAACCGATAGTAGTAATAATAAATCTTAATTCAACCATTAAACTGATTATATTTTATTAATAAGAAAATACAATAATCTACAAAATCCTTCTTTACAATTTTAGCTTTCAACATATTTTTTGTAGAAAACAATATAGCTGTATTTTCATTCAAAAAAAATTTATATAAAAAACGTATTAAACTATGTAAATATTATACATGTCTTTTTTTAAATTTAAAATGATTGAAGTCGGCGTCTAATTAAGGGTTGGTAAGTTTAATCGTTTTAAATTTATTTCCGTTTCAGAAAATCAAAATTTAAGAACAAATGAAAAACATTGTTTCCTTTTTTTTTAGTGCGTTCATCTTTTGTACCTAAAAAGCAATTTTTCCTGACTGGCCGATTCATTAACGCCCAGCAAAAATTACTAACTGAAGAAAAATTGATGAAAATTTTTATATATGTTCTTCTTACGGTGTAAGTGAACAAAGAAAGAACTTTTTTGAAATTATAAGTTTAAATGGTTAAAATGAAGTAAAAATGAAACTAATTATTTTTTTTTTAATTTCTCGGTAAAAAATGAAGATATCAACTTGATTTCTGGTGTGTGTAAACTACAAGTGCTTATCTAAAAATAGATTTCTAGATTTTTCGAAATTCAACCTTGAAAGGGGTGAAGAAAGGTAAAAAATGTTGAACATTTTGATTGAAAATTTTACCGTTTCCGACTATACCAAAAGAGATATTTACTAGATTTCTACTTGCAAATACTCTTAAGATAAATACCTACAAACCGTTTTCGGTTTTTTGAATTTCGATTTTTAAGGAGAACAACGGCTACGGCGCGGCGGCTCAACCAACAGAGTCAGTGTTACTGAATGTGCGACGCGACTGGCTGCACCTGCCTTCGGTTACTTGACTGAAAGACAAATTAAAAATAATTAAAAAATCTTTTAAAAATGAGAAACGAATTACCGGTCATCTCCTACTGGTGTTTGTCGGGCAACGCTAAGAACCGGATAAAAGAGATTTTTACCCGTATTTCGTATGGGTAACCAGTTATAATTAATATTTTTAAAATGGACTGTAACTTGTTCTGAAACCCACATTCTTACATAACCAAATTGTTGCTCTGAAGAAATTACAACACACTAATAGTTTTTATAAATTGAACAGGCTTTAATTTTTATTGATCATTATTATTCTCACCAGCATGAACACAGCGGGGCCGATCCAAGAGCAGAGTCTTCTGACTAAACGGGAAGGGCGAGCCATGACCGGCTAAATATTCCCTGACCATGATGGGAAACGCAAGTTAACACAAAGCGCGGGCGAAGCTGCGACGGGGAATGCTAGCATTCATATGTGAAATAAATAAATTTACTATTGAAAAAAATATTATGGGTGAAACTGCAGCCATAATATCAATATAAACCGCACCCGCAATATCAATGGCCGGGCAATATCAATGGTCGCGAAGCCGCGACGGGAAAACGCTAGTCTTTTTTAAATTTATAAATTTAAAAAAGAAACACCCTGAGTGATTCATAATCAACACCCAACAAAAACTAAAGGTAGAATAATGAAAATTTGTATACACGTTCTTCTTAAGTGTAGCTGCACACAAAGAAGAGTTTTTGAAATTCCGAGTTTAAAGGATTAAAATGTAGTAACAAATAACTGATTTTTGTTACTATTTTTTAAATATTATTTTTTTTTAAATATATATATATATTTTTTTAAATTTCTCAGTGATGAAGATATCAACTTGATTTTTCGTGTTTTTAATCTTCAATTAAATTTCAAAAAAGTAATTTCTACATCTTTTTGAAATGCTTAGTTTAAACGGTTAAAATTGATTTTTTAACTTTTTTTAAACCCGGCTATTTTTAGAATTTTTCTGTAACAAATGAAAGTATGAACTTGATTTTTGGTATATGTAATCTTCACATTAATGTATAAAAAAAAAATTTCTAGATTTTTCGAAATTCGGCCTTGAAAGAGAAGGAAGATAAAGTTTGAACAATGATTGCAAACTTTTCCAATTTCCGACTATACTAAACGAGATATTCACTAGATTTCGGATTGCAAATATTCTTCAGATAAACAACTAAAAACTGGTTTCGGGTTTTTTAAAACTTCCAATTTTTTTAAGGGATGACGCGGCGGCTCAACCAACACTGCCACAGCTACTGTTACTATCTATGTGACACGACTTGCTGCATCTGCATCCGGTTATCTGACTAAAAAGGGTCATCAAAATCAGTGCAGTTGGTCAAAATAAGACTTAACTGAGAATAAAAAGACCCTGGGCACGTTAGAATCTTATTCGATTTTTAAAGTTGTTAAAAAACACTATTTGTCATATTTTATACATAAATAAAGTTTTGAATATATAACCATGGTTACCATAATAATTCAATGCGTAAAACATAAAACGAAATAGTTTTTTTATTAATTGAATAATATTTTAAAAATATTTTCCAATTTTATAGTTAGGAATTATAAAGAAATAACAAACAGGAAACCGAAATAAAATCTAGTTAAAAATTTTCATATCGAACATTAAAATTAGTTAATAAAATATTAAATAAATAATTACTGAACTTTCCCCGTCTCGTTTATCGTAACATTTGTTTAATAGTCCATAGTTTGGGGGATTTTAATTCGGAGATTAGTTGTATAATAAACTGCCCGAGTATATTTAAGGTGTGTGTGTATATATAAGTACCGCAGCAGAACGTAGCGTAGTACTGCCGCTATACTGGAAGGGTGAAGTGAACGTTAAAACGTGCTATATAGATTGACGGATGACGTAAGGAGAAATTTTACAAAACCGGTTCGAGTGATGCAATAATCAACCTAGTGTACGCTGCAGCACCACAATACGTTGAAATATGACTCTGGTACGCGTGCTGCTCCATACAAATACAAACACACACCGCACCGAACAACAGAACAAAGAGAATGAGGGGGTATATTTTGATAACAATGTCACCGTCTTAATCTGTTTGATTCGTTTAACCTAAAAATGAAAATATTGAAATAAAGATAGGCGTTTTAATTTTTAAATAGATTGTTAATCTAAATTTAATTAATTAACATGACCTAAATAATAAAATCCATCTGTAAATAATTGAATCAATAAATTTAAAACAAAATATGGATCCATTCATTATTTCGTTTTTTATTGTATAGTCAATATAATTGTTTACGTGATACATTTACAGATAATTAAACAAATTAATAAACAATCACTCTAAATTAATTCGATTTCATTTTATTTATTATCACTGTTCATAAAAACAACGGCCAACAATTATTAGTAACGGCATATTTTGACTTCACTTTATTTATCTACTAATTTTTAAAAAAGATTGTTATTACCATAATTTACAGCTTAAAAGCCATACCCTCTTGTTAATTTTGCTGTATAATTACTACCTCCCATTAAAGGCCATCAGAGCTAGGAACGGGTTGGGGGGGGGGGCGACCGGTCACAAGGCGGGTGTCTTCCCCTACGGGGTTGGGATGTATAATTACTACCATACGTTAAATGACCAACTTCATTTTCGAGATTTTGAGTACCCGAAATTTTCCATATTTCCATAATTGTTTTTTGTGATTTGAAAAAAATAATGATGTACTGTACCTCATAATTTTATCAATATGGATGATTAAATAATCGTAAAAACTGAACTTATCAAATATTGTTATTGAATGCTCCTCTTAAATATTCTCGTATTCATAATGATTTTCCATCAATTTTAAAGTAACAACTTAGTGGAGTATCATCTACAAAAAATTTCATAAATACATAAAAGTTGAACTTTATACGTTCTGTCAGAATTTTTATCTTACCTGAAAAATTAAACGTTACAATTAAAAATTAAAAAACAAAAAACTTTTACAAAAAATATGAATAAGATATTTAATAACAAGACAAAGGGTGAAAAAAAAAACAATTTTTAGAATAATATCAAACTAATCCATCGAGACAAAATATATAAAATGGTCCAAATCAGACTCATAAAAAAAAAATAATTGATTAAAAACTAAAGTAAAAAATAATAATGATAAATTTAAAAATACATATCATTATTAATTTTACAAGAAATGAGGTTACTAAACAAATATATTATAAAAAACAAAATCACACAAAAAACTTTAAATTTTAAATACGACAGCATACAAAGGAAAAAGAGTAATCAACGGTGTTCATGAATTCTTTCAAAACGATAAAAAAATTAAAATAGATGTAAAAAACCAAACACTCGGAAAATCCAGCAAAAGAAAAAAATAATTACGAAAAAACAGAAAACTAAAAAGATAAGCCATTTTAAAATTTGATAAATAAGCTACCTGGAAATATAAATATGTATTATATGAAAATAATTAAGGATTGTAGAACCCCATTGACTTCTATAAGAAAAAATGAAAGCAATATTACTATGAAAAAAATAAATTTCATACATTACTCTACCGGCTTTCAAAAATGTAAAAAGTTTGCCTATTTGGTTTCAAATCACCGTGGATAAAAAGTAAAGTAAAATAAAGATGTCAGTCTGGGGGATTTTAAATCTCTAGTATTAAAATTAAATTACATCACCTAAAATATCAACTGCATTCCGTTCTAATTTGAAATTTTAACTGTAGTGTACATATAAGAGATAAATGATGTCAAACTGTTTCTTCACGGATGTTATATAGTGGACAAACGCATAAGACATCTGATCGTTAATCTGGTGTGCTGTAATCAAATGCAAATAACAGTGAATGATGTTCACAGTAACAATTTCGAATTGATTTTTTACATGGAAAAATATCATTTTTAATAATAATAAAAATCTTAATAATTATTGGAGATTATAATCAAAATAAAATACTAAGTTTATTATGATAAATATATTCTAATTATACAGGAGTTAAGTAAAAATGTAATTAAATATAGGCTACTTTTTTTTCTATTTTTTTATTCTTCTCAGAAGTTCGATTAACTGCACAGTTGTAAGACTACTCGTCTGAAAATTGACAAACATCTGAATCGTAGTTTAGACGTATGTTTTACCATTGGAATATAAAAAATTGCCATTTGAAAAAAATAGAAAAAAAAAATTTTAAAGGAAAAACAAACACTAAGCTATTTTTTTTGTTGGAACTATCATTTTTAGTTGATGATTAATTCATTGGAACTTGGACGTAGAAATACGGAATGGGAATTTTTTTTCTTCAGTCATTTGACTGGTTTGATGCAGCTCTCCAAGATTCCCTTCTAGTGCCAGTCGTTTCATTTCGGTATAGCCCCCACATTCTACATGCCTAACAATTTTTTTTACATATTCGAAAAGTTGCCACCCTGCACAATTTTTCTCATCTATCTGTCCCTCCAATATCAAAGCAACTATTCCAGGTTGCCTTAATACGTGACCTATAAGTCTGTCTCTTCTTTTAACTATATTTTTCCAAATGTTTCATTCTTCATCGATTTGCCGCAACACTTGTTCATTTGCCACATTATCCATCCATCTGACTTTTAACATTCTCCTATAAACCGCATTCCATATAAAGCTACGCTCCAAACATATACTTTTAAAAATGTTTTCCTGAAGTTTAAATTAATTTCGATGTAAGCAAATTATATTTCTAACTGAAAGCTAGTTTCGCCTTTGCTATTCAGCATTTTATATCGCTCCTGCTTCGTCCATCTTTAGTAATTCTACTTCCCAAACAAGAGAATTCTTCTACCTCCATAATTAGATTTGATTATTAAGCTTGTTTAAAGAAAAAACACACACAAGGACATTAATCGTAAGTGTAACCAAATAATTTATTTAGCTCTCATTCTAGAATAAACAATAAGAATCTCTGAGAATCTGGTATATAAAAATATTTACTAATCACTTTTCTTTTATAGGATCACTTTTCCGAATCACCTTTTACGTCCGAATCACTCTTTTACAAATTCGTGGTCATATAAGCCGATATAACATGATATATTTTTTTGAAATTTCAAAACGTTACAGAGATTTGTTCAAATTAAAATCTAGTATTTAACACTGTTAATGTACTCATAAGACAATTAGTTTTATACCAAATACTAGCATATCTGTCACGGCTTCGCTCGCACTATACGGTTACACGCGTTTCCTATCATGATCAGGGATGTTTAGTCTGTCAAGGCTCGTTTCACTTGCCCTTCCCGACCAACCAGGGAACTCTGCACCCTGGGCCCCTCTGTATTCATTAAACTCATAAAAAAAAAAAAAAAAACCATTAAAAACTAAATCATAAAAAACCTATAAATAAATAACCTAAAACTTCTTTTACTAAATTTAATGTAGTTATATGAATCGAGAGATGATCATCTACATCGATTGCCATTGTCGTCTATATCGATCGTTGTCTATGTCAATATCGACTTCCTCAGACAATTATTATGTGATTAAATTTGTCTAAATATCTCAACGCCAGTGCCACCTAGCGGGTGCATTTTTCGCAAAAATATTTCTTTTCACATAACTAATAAATAATCTGAATATGAGGCAAATCGGACCATAAATACAATTTTTCGAAATATCTCGAACCCAGCGCCACCTAACGGGTTCATTTTTTGCAAAAAATATTTCTTTTCACGAAACTAATATAAATTGTGAATATGAGCCAAATCGGACCCATAAATACAATTTTTTGAAATATCTCGACCCCAGCGCCACCTAGCGGGTCCAAATTAATCCAGAAAAGGGCGTCCGCACAAATGAAGAAAGTTTTACTGCAATCGGCTGAATGGTATAGGAAGTATACGGGACAAACAAACATTAGTTTTTATGTATATAGTTTTTATGGTAACAGCGGTATTACTAGACTTTGTACATTTACATAAATAATGTAAATAGAAACTTATTTTTTCTTATATTTGTCGAATATTTTATTTTGTTTTCCTTATATTTATCTTATATAGAATTTTAAAATATTAATTTTATGATATAAATACAACATAAACAATCAGTAAATATTTTCTACAACAAGTAATACAAATTTCAGTATTTTACACGAATATTTAGGTTAAAGATTCTGAAATGTTGTAATTTTTTTAATTTAGTTTGTTAATACCCAATTTTTATTTACAGACGGCTGTGGTTGAGCATTTTATAATCCATTTGAATACTTCACTCAATTTCTAGGAAGAGAGAAGAGGACATTTTAAAAAAAACTTCTTTTTTTTTCTTGAGTATTTCTTTATTTTCTGTAGAAAATAACCTACCTTTGTTGCCGTAAAAATTTTAGCTGGCCAAGAAAAAAATTGTTGGCATTATTTATAAATTTAATTCTTTTTTGCCTGAAGTTCTTGAAAATTTTTCCGGATAAAACAATTTTATCTAATTTATTTTCTATGAATGTTGAACGGATCCTGGTAGGTCCATTTTGAATATTATCGAAACCTTTAAAGTATTCTTCATGTGGAACCGGTATTCCTGTAACCTTGACGCGATTTGGTGGGGAGTGCCACTGCTCGTGGTCGGACCCAAGGACTCTATTTCCAGTCGGGTAGTTGGATAATCTATCTTATGGCAGAAGTTCCTATCGGATGAAATCGGACAATAATAGATCTTTAAAATATAACTTATGAATACATTACATCCAATTCTGAGTTTCACTATTTGTTTTTAGAATTTTAAGAAGCTTTGATGATAATTTTCATCCTAAGAGTAAAAATACCAACGGAATGTTAACTTATCAGTCACGAGTTCGATTCGTCACGTACTGTAAACTAAGAAAAACTACAATATCGACAATTATATATGTTAAAGATTTAATACAAATATTATAAGAAATAAAATTTATACGTTGTACGTAAAATTACAACATAAATACTAGTAATACGAGTATAGAATTAAATTTCAAATAATTACATTAAGTAATAATTCTGTTCTATGTTGCCGTTCTACAGTAAAAACCCCCATAAATTATAGTCTTAAATAACAATAAAGAATTAACTTTATGTTGTAAGAACTAATCTATGTTATTAATATTTTTCTCCAAATCACTCGCTTTCCCCCAAACATACAAACACAGTCGTGAACAAAGATGGAATCGAAGTGATAAAGATAAAAGCGCGAAGGCGATATTAAAAAATACAGAGGCAAGGAGAAGTTGTTATAGAACTCGTTAAAAATTTAATAACAAAAACAGTAAACCTAGTAATAAAAATACTTAAAACTAATGAAAAAGTGCATAAAAATATCGATAGAAAATATGAAAATTAATTAGTGTCAACATAATAAAAGCCAAGAGGTTAATGAATACGTAAATGGACCACCTCCTTTACAAGTGGAACCGCGCTCAATAAAACAAACACAGACCGGTATGAATATTCTGTTTTTTTTCCTTTTTTATCCATCTTTTCTTTTGTGGTATGTACAAACACCAAAAGATAAACACAAGTTTAGAAGTATGAGGAATGGAAATATACAATTCCATAACCAAAATGAATCTCCGCATAAAAATTGCTCATAAAATTAACAATGAAGTTTATAGGTAATAAAATAAAGATATCATTTTAAGAAAGTTATATACAATTACATTAATATATAAAAAGAAATAATCATCAGATAAATTATTTGTATATAAATGATTTAAAGACAAAATTAAGGTCAGTAACATATCAATAAAAAAAAAAAACCTTTGAAACAAATTTACTATAGTAAGTTAATTAATTAAAAATAAAATATATTTGAAAAAATTTCCTGATAAATTTTTATTAAGAGCCTCGTTTAACATCCTCCTTTTCAAAAAAAAATTCTTTGCGGTGTAGAATTTTAAGGTTCTAGAATTTTATAGCCAAAAATTTGTTTCTATATTCAATTATCTATATCACTGGAAATCTGAAAAACCTTGCGATAAGCAATAAATAATACCATTCCGACCTAATAAATATAATATTTAAACATAATTTGTTATATACTTGAAGATGTAAACAATAATGATTATGAATTTATAATAATAGTAATAAATATATTAGTAAATAGCTTGATTTTTTTTTAGGCAGCGTAGACGTAAAGTGGGCGCCCAGCCAGTACATAACGTGGGTAGCAACAGTGAAAGTGAGTGAAAGTGAAGAAAACAGTGGTGTAGTCTACAGGACAACTTAACAACTAACATTTGATTACCACTTCGCTACGTCGTCGCCGCTGTTGCAACTGTGTACAGATTACTATGTTTGTCAGATAATTATTATTTTTTACTACGTACGTTTACTACTAATTTACACACAAAAAGAGTTTAATTTTACAATTATTATTAATTATCACAAAACAACTGTTGTATTATTTCGACATTGTTAAATATTTATTACGCTTATTAATTTATACCATAGATATGACAATTTTTAAAGACCAAACAACCAGATAAGGTTATTTATGTCTGAGCAAAGCGAGTAATAGAATAGCAAACTATTTCAAAGTAAGAAAAAATTTTAAAGAATTTTAAGAAAAGGCTACACAAAATAAATTTTCAAAATGTAGTAAATAAATAAAAGTAAAACATTTGAATTTATAAATAATAATAACAACGAACCACATATATTCAAACTGGTTTGTAGAGTATAATGCATAACGAAAGAGCACACAAATAAAATTCTTTAAAACATTTACATTAGTAAATGTTTTAAAGAACCCCCACACAGCAATAACCAGAAAAATTTCTGATTACTGTAAAACCCACCTCTCAAAAAATAAATTATTACGAAAAAAGAACCAATCATAAAAAGATTAATTAAAACGTAACAATTAATTATGTAAAACATTAACCGCAACTAATCAAGAAGTGTGTAACGGGCTTCTCTGAAAATGGAAAGGAATAGAAAATAGATTACAATTAAAAAAAAAAACCCCGAACTGAATTTAAGGAATTTAAATAATTTTGAGTTTCAGGTAAATCATCACCCACAAAGTCAATATTTTGTGAATTACTTTAAACTTACGATGTAATGTCGCAAAAATAAACATAGTTGAGTAAAGTGTGACGCATAGTTACGTGGCAGTCATTCATGAGACATATGGGAGTATTGCCAAAAATCATGACGTCTCAAAAAAAGGTTTTCAAAAAAGGATAGAAAAATGGGTTATCAAGATTATTTTTTGGTTTCAACGAATATAAGTTAGATATTTGTGTTTTATTTAATAAAATGAAATAAATAGTTTAATTCAATATTTAAAATAATTTATATAAAATTAAAATATTTCCTTTTACTAAAGTGATATTTCTTTGTTGACTATTTCTTTTTATAAAATTCTAATTAAAAACACGAAACTTTCGGCATTTTCTAGAAAAAAAAAAAAATTTAATGTTCATATTTTTTCAAGTTTTTTGCTCTGTATTGTATTTCAATATTATTTAATTAACGTCAAAATATATAGTTTATCTATTTTTATTTCTTCTTATCAGGTATTGATTTCTAAACAGCCAAATTAATCAGCCGATCTCCGTGGTGAAACGGTAACGTCTCGTTCTTTCATCCGGATGTCCTAGATCCTAATTCCGATTAGGCATGACATTTTTCACAGGGCTACAAAATTCCATACCCATATTCCCTTGCATAATTTTCAAGATTCTTTAGTAAATTAATTCATAAAAAAAAAGATAAATTAAAAGTCACTTCCAAAAATGGTAAATCTATTCTCAGGAACATTAAACGTTATTCCTTTTCAGGAAGTAATATAAATAAGGAAAGAAGTAATTTCTCATAGTCTTCTTCACTCAGCCGTATAATATACTGTTACATATTAACATTCCAATTCCATTGAAACGGTATTATTCAACCCTATGGGTGCCACATTCACTTTGTTCACCACAAAAACCAAATACAAAATTTTGATCATAACTCTCGGAAAAAGTAATTCTGAGTGAGATTTTCTTATAGCTCAAATATTTTACATATATCATATCTATAATGAAAACTAGGGCAGCAGTAAAGTAATAAATTATTGAACTTTCTTCTATGAAACAACTTACAACACAAATCGGTTCAATTTGGCTGGAATCATTATTATTTATAAGTATTAATATATGATTGTAACCAACTTCCGTTTTTTATTTATTAATTCATTAATTTGAGATATTACTCTGATCAAGACTTTCCAATCCTTCTATGTTAATGCCGGAGTTGATCCTTTGTTTGTGGATCTTTGTTCCCGATCATTTATGCCCAAATAATCACAGAAAATCCTTGGGCCCTTGATTCATATATAATATTTTACCACCAATTATTATCGGTTATCTCATTCATTATTAATTATTACAATATAGTTTATTTCCTCCTTAGAATTGACTTATAGCTATTTCTCTAATACTTAGGAAAACACATTTACCAATTATTCTAATCTATTTTAAAGCTCAAATGCTAAAAAAAATATATATTTAGGAATTTTTTATTTCTTCCGATTGAGTTGTATTAAAGAAGATACTATTTTTGCGTTTACCCTATCTATATCTAAAACACTGCATTTATAAAAATTGATAAATAAATTATGCAGAAAGTATTTTATGTGTAAGATATTAATTATTACATAGTAATTATAATTATTATTAGTTGTTTATTATGGTATTACTTTTAAGGTCTTTCATGTAATAGATATCGTTTTTATAAATTATGATATAGGTATTTTACAAGAATATTTACGATTTTTATGATTCGCTTGTAGAAGGGAATAATGAAAAACGATCTTTTCATCGAAGATTAAATTATTACATTTAGACTAGTACATCAACCCACTCCTGAGTATGAGTGGGTTCTGTGGCATATATGAATAAAATTATGTATTGATCTGATGAAATAAAATAATATTTATTTTTTATAATGTAATAGTAGCTAAACAAAAAAAAAATATATTCTAAAAATTAATAATTATAGAAGAGTTTTCAATGATAAAGAGAAAAACCCTTAAAATTTTCGACAACAAAAAAATAAGTAGTTCAAAAATTTAAATATTTTAGAGAAAAATCATAACACCGTATATAATTGAAAAAAAAAAAATGGGATACAGGGTAGAGTACAAAAAATTTACCTATCATCTCAACGAAGAATATGAACAATAAAAAATCCCAGTCACATAACTCCAAATTGAAATAGTGGAAAACTTTAGTCCTACCAGAAGCACTGTATATGGTAGAATGTCTGCAATTTTTTTCAGTACAAGAAATAAAAAAATTTAAAAAAAGAATTTTTCAAAAACTTGATGGAGCATAATATGAAGATTGAATTTACTAACTGAAAAGTGAAAAAGAAATTTATAAATATATAGAAAAAATAGAAGATTTAATCTAGAAAAGAAGATTACAATTTTATAGACATTTAAGCAGAATGAACGACCAAAAATTAACAAAAATATTTCATTTCTACATAAACAGAACTCAAAAACCAATTGATCTAAATAAACAGAAACAGATCTAAAAACATTAAACGTTTCTAAGGATCTGTATTACAGATAGAAATAAATTTAGAAAGGTAATTCGAGAAAATAATTTTACAGAAAGAAAAAGAACGGTATAAAACCTGAATAAATAGAGGAAGAAAGGCGAGAACAACAGAGTAAAAGAATGAAAACCTTTTGTGAAAAGAAAAAGAAATCAAAACTATGCAAACGTGATTCGTAGTGGTCGGAACAAAAATACAAAATTATAGAATATGCGTAAATTAAATTAAGAATGAGTGCCAAGAAATGTAACATCTGCTTTTCTAAACAAATAATGAAAATAATCGCTGAAGAAATCTCTTCCCTTAGAGAAAGGGAAAACCCATTTTAAGCAATTTCTAACAGAATCGTTTGCATTTCCATTAGAATGGACTATAATTGGTTTGAATTTGAATTCTAAAGATAACTTATTTTTAAAAACAAAGTAGATTACTATCATCATCTAATTTTACATATACTACCTAAAAAACAAATGTTCAAGTAAAAAAAAAAAAAAATCATAAAATGTTACTTAAATCCAAATATATGTATGTAATTTTCGAACATTATTATTAACACGAAAAATATTTTTAAAAAAGTACGCAAAAGAGGTTACGAAGAAGTGACGTCATCGAGAAACAAATTAACAGATATGAGCAAAGAAAGAAAATCGATCTGTGTTAAGTTTATCCATTTTACAAGAGAGATCAGTAAAATCCATTACCATTAAAGAAAACTAATCAAGTTAATTACAGTTTATTTATTTAAATAAACTTAGGAGTATATAAAGGCAAACAAGAGAGAGTAAAAGGCTTCTACCTAAATACAAAATTACAAAATACAAATTAATCTTTTAAAAGGGTATACAAGGATTTTGTTTGTAATTGGATCAGTTTGATCGATGCTGGCATTCATCAATCATCTCCTAAAGTCGAAAATATGAAGTTAAATAATAACCAAAGATCTGCTGAGGCTGTAGCATATATTAATAAAATTATGTATTGATCTGATGGAATAAAACAATATTTATTTATTTGTTATAAAGTAACAGCAATTTAACTAAAAATTATGTATTTTTTAAATTAATAATTATGGAAGAATATTATAATTTAATCTTAGAATAGTGCCAAGAAATATAACATCTGCTTTCCTAAACAAATAACGAAAATAATTGCTGAAGAAATCTCTTCCCGTAGAGAAAATGAAAACCAATATTTTAATAAATTTCAAACGGAATCGTTTGCATTTCCACTAAAATGGACTATAATATAAACAAAATACAATGATGCATTAAAATAGCATATTTTTGGCACCAGAAAATGTTTTTGGCTTTTGAATTCTGAGTAAATCATTCTTGATTTATTTATCAATCATTTAACAAAGTTTTATTTAATACTACGAATACATCGATTAAAAAAAATTGCTTAAAAATATATACTGATTGGAATTTACCCTAAATAAAAAAATTAACCTTCGGAATTAATATTCCGATGACAGACTAGTAATTTTTTTTACTTCTTAGCCATCGATAAAAGAGAAGGGAATAAATCTAGTAATTTTCTTCATTCTTTACATCCCTCAACTTTCTAACAAACTTCAAGATCAAAATAAACATCCAAAAGAGTTAAATAAATCAAATCGGCTTTCCTCAAGTTACAAATTCTAATCTGATCAAGATCATTTTTAACCTGCAACCTTTAGATTAGAAAGTCAGTAAGTGCTCTTCCTCGACTCCCATTAGAACTTATATAAGCAAACAATAATATTCAGATAATATGTACTCATACGGTCTACCCATAAATGTGTTAATAGTGAAAGTATTACGCTATTTATTGTAGTGTACCTTTAATTGAATGAACGCATTAAGATACTCTAAAATATTTACAATTATTTATTTTTTTCAATTTACAATTAATATTGATCAAAATAAAAATTTTATTACCGTAATTAAAGGATAATAACATTTTATTCTGAGTAATGTTTCCAAAATTACCTGTTACCCATAAACACATGAATTTTATTTTGATAAATATATAGCATCGATTTCCCCATAAAATTAAAAGTAAATTGTTAAAGAAAGTTTTATTTTAATACTTTTTAATGCACCAATACTCGAATAAAAATTCAAAACAAGTGTCTTTCACTGGCACAGTCAACAAAAATAAATAAGTAAATAGCTGTTAGTTTCATTGAATTAAATTCCAGATGAAATTTATTTGCGGTTAAAATGGTAACAAACAGTATAATATTTGCTTTCACCTGAAATGTGTTTGGCACATTCATTCAATGTAAAATCGCATAAAAGATCGATATCGTAAATCAACAAACGATTTCAAGGAATTAAATCCGGCAAACAATACTTATAGCATCTTATTATATCGTGTTTAAAATAAACAATTTTATCAGATACTTCAATTTTATGGTTAAGAATCTAGATTTTATTTCAGCATGATTTTATTTTTTTCATTATTTTCTAATTTCAGGTTTAAAAACCTACAAATTTGTTGGAATTTAACCAAGCACAAATAATAATCTTCTTTAAAACAAATTAAACAAGAAATATTGGTGAACAAAAAACCGATTTAGCGGGCTGGCGGATAAAGATATCTATATAATATTTTGTTGTTCTAAGATCTCCGTAAATATACTACATATTCAAAAACAACAAAACAAACTTTCCTCGCTGTCATAAAGCACCGAAAAAAGACTCACAAAAATCAACTTAATACGGTTTGCAATATACTATAGAATTGCAATCCAGAAGTAAAATCGTTTAGAAATTTAATTTTATGCCAAACGAATCTAATGTAATTTACAAAAAATAGAAATAAAAAGTATTAAGCAAAAATGTTGTTTTGTGTTAGCTTTAAAAATGAAAAGTCTTTTCAGTTAGTTTTATATCAAATACATTACACGTATAATGAACGATTTCATTACTAATTTCCTAACTGTTATTTACTAAAATTGATGATTCTAGTTTAAAATGAATTAAAAGTCGACGTTCATTCATAGTGAGAAAATCAAAAAACCTTTCCTCGAAGAATAAAGAAAGAACGCTTGGTAATTTTGTTTACAATCCTATTTGATCCGGTTTTAATCAATTGAAATATTTAGGTAAACTGCATTCTCAACGCGAAAAAAGTGGAATGCTTCATGGAATTAAAGAAATTCGATTTTAGTAACTGTTTGGTCTTAGTAAAGTTGAATATCGCCAAGAAACATAATCTGGTTGTAACCGCAAGCCATTAAAACTAGTGTATCATTTCGTAACGGCAATAACCCTATGTTCTTTCCAGGAATAAAAACTATTTTCATGCAACATTTCAGCTCAATCGGTTGAGTAGTTTTTGCGTGAAAGAGTAAGAGTAAAAAAACCACTGGATTTATATTATATATATAAATCTATATATAAGTTTATATAGAGCATCCCCGTCGCGGCTTTGCTCGTGATGTATGGTTACTTCCGTTTCCCGTCGCGGTCAGGGGATATTAAGCCGGTCATGGGGGCCCCTGGACCCTCTGCATTCATTACACTCGTACTTGAAAGAATAATAATAAATAAAAATTAAAGCCTGTCCAATTTATAGATACTATCACTGTATTATAATTTCTTCAGCAACAGTTTGATCAATACACAAGCAGGCTTTTAGATTTCCCGTCGCGGCTTCGCTCACGAAATAATTAATATATAATCAACGAAATGCAAACAAATTACAATCACAATATTACCAAATCTAACAAACATTGATTCAATAGCGGTAGTACAAAACGGCAAAATTGTAAAAAACAATTTATGTTTTTTACCTCCTAAAATAAAAAAGTTCAGATATCTGAAAATTATCTTTAGATATTTATCTAAAAAGTATTTACAAGCCCAAATCGAGGGTATCTTGTTTAGTGTAGTCGAAAATGGGGAAAATTTGCAATCACCGTTTGAAATTTTTTCACTTTTCTTCACACCTTTCAGAATTTCTAAAAAAAATCCTTTCTTAGTGTGGGCTAACACCGCACACCGCATGAACTTGTATACAAATTTTCATCTATTTATGTTCAGTAGTTTTTGAAGGGAGTTGATTGTTAAGTCAGTTAGGACATGTTCTTTATATATATATACTAGTGTTCCCCCCGTCCCGGCTTCAGCCGCAATATTTTTTTAATAGCAAATTTATTTATTTATAAATAAAAATTCCGAAAATATTGTTTTTAGATATTCATTAAATCCCCGTCGCGGCATTTAATGAAAATTTTAGTATTTTTTTTTATGACAGTGTGAATAAGCTGCTGCGTTATTACTCCAGAGCAAGCCACATAGAATTGGGGCTTCGAACCCGAGGTCCCGGGTTCGAATCCCGGTCAAGCATCTGTCATGCTTGACCGGGATGAATTGTCATTCATCCCATTCTCTGAAGCAGTATCTAACGGTGGTCCCGGAGGTTAAAAAAATTGCCCGTTGAAAGAGACAGTCCTCTTTTACGTCACGCTTGCCAACTTTAACCATTGTCCTTGAGATTATTAATCTAATTTTTAGCATCCCTATCGCGGCTATGTGGATACTGGCGTCTACCGTCGCGGTCAGAGGATATTTAGCCGATCATGGCTCGCCCTTCCCGTCTAATCAGAGGGCCCCTCGGACGTCGCTGTGTTCATTATACTCATGTTTGGGATAATAATAATGATAAATAAATATAAATACCATTTTGTATTTATATTTAATTCGATAAATTACTCAGTGTTACCAATCGCCCAGACCTACCCAACACTATTTTCAAAGTTTTTCATTTCCCTGAAATATTCAGAAAATTGTATAATTTATATAACATACATAAATAACAATACATATATTTTTTTTCCCCCCATATATATACATATATATATAAATGTCATGAACGACTCATAATTGAAGGCCAGTTAATGCTACTGAAGGTAAATTGATGAAAATCTGAATACAGGTTCATCTTACGGTGTAAGTGCATACTAAGAAAGGATTTTTTAAAATTCCAAGTTTAAAAGGTTGACATAGAGTGAAAATTAAATTTACAATTTTTTTGACTTCTCGGTAACAATGAAGAAATCAAATTGATTTTTGTGCCAGTAATCTACATGTGAATATTTAAAAACCAATTTCTAGATGTTTGACCTTGAAAAGAGGTGAAAAAAATTCGAAAAACGTTTGAAACTTTTCCTCACTTTTGACTGTACTAAACGAGATATTCACTCGATCTGGCCTTGCAAATATTCTTCACATAAATATCTAAAAACCATTTCGGATTTTTTGAATTATAATATTTTCAGGAGTAAAAAACCATAATTGATTTTTACCGCTTTATGCTACCGCTGTAAGTAAATTAAGCTATGAAATTTGGTAGTTGATGGTAATTAATTCTTGTAATTCTGATATGTGTTTCACGAGCGAAGCCGCAATGAGAAATCTAAAACCAGATTAGTGGATCGTATGCTGACCAAACTGTTGCTTTCATGAAATTACAATACACTGATAGTTTTTTTATAAATTGAACAGGCTTTAATCTTTATTTATCATTATTATTCTCAGCAGCATGATTTTAATGAACAAAGGTGGTGTGTTCAGAGAGCGGAGCCCTCTGGCTAAACAGGAAGGGCGAGCGAAACGACTCCTGACCAGTTAAACATCCCCTGACCGCGATGAAAAACACAAGTAACCATATATCGCGGGCAAAGCCGCGACGGGGATACTAATATATATATATATATATATATATATAGGAAAAATTACATCAGTAAAATTTTAAGGAAATTCTGGCGCAATAAAATACACATTAATAAATATATATTTATTAATATATTTAATAAATATACATTTCAATAATAGCACATCCGACATTGACAAGTGTACAAAACAAAATCCAGTCCGTTATTAAACAAAATCCGGTCCCCATAGATGAGATTTAGAAAATCTAAAGAGATTTTTTAAATCTCATCTAGGGGAACCGTAGAACTATCTCATACAGAAATATATTTAGTCAGCGACTCAAGTTAATAATTATGCAAAAAATACTACTGTAAAACAATTAAATATGTCACGCTCTCTCTTAAAACCTTATCAGATAATTTAGGCTTGAAGCCGATCTCAAAGAAACAAAAAGTAAAAGTAAAAATAAAGGTAAAAAAAAAAAAAATCATTCAGATTGGTCAAACAATTCCTTAATTTTAAGTGAATATCTATACACACAAACCTACATAGCATATATGCTATTTTAAATCTAAATTTAACAAATACTCGCGAAAAAGGAATATGTTTGATTTTAGGTTGGCTATGCGTAATGTTATAAAAGAATTATAGTGAAAATGGATTAATGAAAACTAACAGAAAGCTATACACTCTTCTCTCTGCTTCCTAAATCTATTTACAAAATATTGAGTAATGGTAAAGATCTTGGATATGTACGTATATTTTGAACGATTCTGTTCAAAACCATATACCTAAAATATTCAGCGAAGGAAATCTAAACTGAAGAGGAAGATTGTTTAATCAGAAATAAGAAAAAGATATCCGCCTCTTGCTTTAGACAAAGCTGGAAAGAAACAATTTGTGCACATGAATTTGTTGATTCGAGAATTAATGCAATTTCTTTTTACGATGTAAAAAAAATTTAGCAGTTGTAGATATTACAGTTTTTTTTTTCAAATACTGAGTCTTAATAAATATTGTCATAAAACGTTTGCATTTTATTATAAGGAGCTGACCAATATTTAAAAAGCATATTGAAAAGAAAAAGCTGAATCAATGTGCAGTATTGCAGTCAAAAACATAGATCAGTATGTTGATTTAAGGTTTCTTTATTGTTTTCTTATTTCTAAAAACAAGTATTTTAATGTAAGTAAAAGTAACGCGTATGAAGAAAGAAGCGAATCTCACCGCTAATACTGGTGACAGTAAAAGAAAATAATTCACAATTATACTTTTCACTAGGGAGAGCATAGTTGTAAAAGCCAAAAGGTACGACCAACAATTTTGTTGAGTTTCTAATATTCCACACGCACGTAGGGAGCGGGAGATTAAGGGGGTTATAGCTCCCGCTGAAATAGGGGCTGGACCCCCATCGCCTGACTATTATTAGACTTTATCATTCAGGGGTTAAATCTAGTAAGCTGGGTACAAAACATCCATTTTTAGCATTTTACATTTTCATAATGTAAAACATCTCAAAAGAATTTTCAAAAAATTTGAGATAAATCCGTACATAAACATCTCCATAGTCATTAATCACCCTATATACCTTAACCCGCCAATACTCAACCCTGCAAGAGTAACGCCGTTACTCGACGTGTGAGCGCCGCGCTCACTCTGACGCAATAATAATAAAAATAATTGATTACTGTGGGATTTCCCGCAAGCCAGAAATGCAACACTTGCTTATTCCAAACACATGCGTAGGCAGCTAGACGGCGTTCCAAGAATCTTGAAAAGGTTTTCAAGTTCTTTCGCGATGTATTATGATAATAAATGTACTGAATCTGTCCTCCAAGCGGAGTATCTTATTTGGTGCGAGGAGATATAGTCATTAAATTAAAAATGCGATCTAGAAGTGATTGAAATATTAGATCGCTGCAATAAAGAATATTTGCCGAATATCCATTATCTTTGACACGTTTTAGCGACTCTTCCGGTAACATATACTGATGAACCCTCGTTCTCCGCAACGAAGAGAATCAAAACGATTGTGCGTAACAGCCGGGGGATGAAGATTAAGTTCGTTAGTTTCTTTGTCGGTACATAGATATATTCCTGTTAATCCTGATGAAGTTTTAGATATTATAGCGAGAAAGAAAAATCGACGACTAGCTTTATAATAATTCAAAACTTTTATTCGAATGTAAATGTGTGTGTATAGTATAAATTTAGAATATGAAAAATATTATATTCAAACATTATGATTCTTATTTGTGTAGTAAATAATGTATTAAATCTAAGCATATGTTTTGTATTTTTCAAATGCAATAAAGTATAAAAACCCGTTTCAATATAAAATGATTTTCATTATTATTATTATTTTATCATCATCATCAGCTCCCTTAGCACCTCCAAAAAAAAATCCTAGCTTAATGCCTGCTTCAAATCGTAATTTGATTTTTTTTTAATTTTGTTTCCTTTTATTTCATTTCGCATATTAAAAGAAAAACTATATATGCATATGTTTATGAAGAAAGTAACGCAAAGAGAAAGAAGAAACGTTGGAAGCAGAGCATGAGGAAATGCAGTAGGGAAGAAGGAAACCGCAGAATAGATGCAACGGTATTAAAATAATTAGCTTCATACTACTAGAATATAACTGCCGGGAGTATTTGTAAGAGTACGCGCGCGCGCGCGCGCCCACACACACATCGGCTACTCTTTTTCTGCATTTAGTTTTTAAATGTTTTCTCTCTTTATAATACAAAAAAATCACAGCAAAAATCACTGGTAAAGACATATTACTGAAACATTATTTAATATATATGTATATACGATAAAAAATGTAATTATTTCCTAGTGATAAAGTTGAAACGTGTTATTTATTTGAATTTATTTTACTTGTTTTCAAAATAAATTTTTTTTAAATAATCTTAAAAGATTTATAAATTTACAAAATTCTATCCTCTGCTAAAAAGTACTCTCATAATTTATTAAAGAATACAGTTATAACATCTAATCTGAAAATATTTTGGTGTATTAAAATTACATTTTTTAGGAAGCCGATTCTCTCCCTACCCTGATAACGAATAATTAATTGAAAAATATAATTTTAAAGCAATTATAAGTTGATCTGAATACCGGGTGATTCAAAAAGAGCTTCAAAATTTTAAAGCATATAAAAATTTATTTACATAACTTAAAGATTTCATTGAGGTCTCATTTTTAAACCACATCAAGCTTTGACTCAATTCATTAGTACCGAATTCGGTCACCAGGGCTGTCACTAGTGTTATTAAAAATGGATACATTTACTGGTGTAGAACGTGCTCGCTGTGTGTTTTGTTTTCACGATTTGTAGTCAGCATCTGCAGTTCAAAGTAATTTTCGTAGAGAATACGGTAGGGAGCCTCCTAGTAGGGATACAATTTACTTTTGGCACCAAACATAGAACGACCCGTTCTTCCTCCAGGAGGCAACCGTAAATGGTATCGTTTATCTGGACATGCTTCAACATTTTCTAATACCTCAGTTAGACAATGATAACCAAGATGGACGCCATTACTGTCAGTAAGACAGGACACCATCTCACTACAGCCTAGAAGTCCGAAAGTTTCTCAATACTCCATTCCCAGGACTAATGTTAAAAAAAGCGATTTTACAAGCTTTTGTTTACTTTTTATTGGCTGTATTTATATTAATTTTTTTCAGAATTAAATTCTCTACAGGTTTTTTTTACTAAATCTTCCACGTTTATTCGTCATTTAACAAAGTTACTGGTATTACAAATCTAAAAAAAAACTTGTTTTTCGACACCGAATCTTGTGTTTTACGTCGGCTATCTTAAAAACTACCGGGGTTACAGTTATGAGACCTGTTTAATCCTATTTCCCAGCTCAAATTACATAAGAAACTACCAACCAACTTTACTCCTTAATTTGTATCCCAAAAATTAGAAAAGGCCTTCTTTTTATTAGAAAAGTTGAAATCCGGGCGAAATCTTTCGCTAGCCGTAACTGGAAAACAAAGCGTTTCTAGACCTACAGTTATATCAATTTTTTCATTATTTTTACCGGTAAAACATGTTCTGAAAGTTTCTCTATTTCTTCGTAGGATACTCTATATATGTAAATAAAACAGTGAGAATAACTTAAGAGAAATACGCTCTTACACTTATGCTAGTTCCAGTTTTCATATCTGTACCACCCTTTTCCTTCATTTTAAAATCATAGTCAAATAATATTTCACTCAAATTATACCAAGAAAGTAAATTGTTTTTATGAACCGACATTAAAATACCACTAACATTTTTAAACTTCATCCAGGATTTCCATGAGTACATCTATATACAACGGTTTCGAAATCAGTTTTGATTATTAATTTTAATCTAAGCCCTTCATTCCTTTCACAATGAAGTGTGACATCACTTTCTTAACTCGACTTTTACAATCGGTAGTAATCATTTAAATACCCTATAAACCCTTGGATTTCAAAACGTTTTGTTCATCATTTATTAATTTATTTTATCTTACAAAATCGATTTTATTAGTGAAGCTCCCTTTTCTATTCTAATATTGCGATTTTCTAGTAAATATTAACTCTCTCTGTTCAGGAATAATATATTTATGTATCAATTATTAAACCTGGAAATACGATCGGCTTATACTCCAAGTCCTTCCAGGTTTTCCTATATATAACTGTGAAATTCCCTTAATTTCATCATTACCGGCGTAGAGTACGATCGGGTAAAAAAAAAATGCGTAAAAATATGATTAACAATTTTTTTCTTTTTAAATAAATTTGACAAAACTATACCTCTTTTATCATTTAAAGTAATAAAAAAAAAAAGTAAAAAAATACCGAACGACAGTAATTTAAAATAATTACTGAGAAAAGTTGGAAAAAAAATATGCATGATTGTAATATTATACAACCTAATCTACATTTGCTGAAAGTTTTTTATCACAAGAATAATCTTAGGAACGTCTGTGTTGAATGGTTTTTAAAGTCTTTGTTCTTACTACGTAACCTATAGAATGTTTATGAACTAAATTTTTCAAACAATAGATTCGTTGTTAAAAATACAAAACTGCAAAACACGCAAAAAAACAGCACAAACAGCTTGTTTTTCTAATACAAAAGTCTAATCGTAACTCAAAAGTTTATATTTCAAATCTTCTCTACAATGTAGGTATATACTACAACAATGGGTCGTAATGTATTGTTTATAAAAGTTATGTGTATAAATACAGATCCTTTTGTTCTTTACGATACAGTATATGTAAGAAGTTCAACGATAAATCAGCTTTTTTCACCTATAACGTTAGACATCATTTTTATGACAAAACAGCTAAGTAAGGCTCTAATTTAAGATCTGATATAATAGGAAAAGAAATAGATTAATATAAGTCACGGCATACGCATCGTAATCATATTGTTAACTTCATTTGCGATTTAAAATAAAAATAAATTATAAATAAGAACTTACAAATATAAGAAAAATAGAAAGAATTTTAAATATCAGTATGATTTTTAATTTGCACTGTACAAAAAACTAAGTAAAAATTCCAAACTCAAAAATATTTTTTTTCTTTTTACGCGATTGCCTAGACGTTATTTTTACATTTTTTAATATTCTTCTTTAATATTCGTTTATGTTTATGCTGATCTCACACAGGTGTATAAAAATGTATTCTATATTTTCAATTACGATATTAAACTGAGGATGAGATTTTTTTTATACAATATGGTGTCACTGTACTTGATATTATTTTATCAACAAATTTGTTATTCTAAATATTTTAAACAGTAAATCTTAATAAAATTTTCGGCAATTAAATTTTAATTTATAAAAAAATCAATTTATCTTTTAAAAATCTGATAACACAGCTGTATGACTTCCCGTCACGCGGCTACTTATAAATAAAATATAATTAATATATTAATGACATATTGAAATAATCCAACGTTATAATTACAAGATAATTAGCTTGAGGTTAAAACCACAGATTTAAAATCTGGTATTACTAAAAAAAAGCTACTATTTCAACAACTTTAAGTTTAAAATGGTTTTCAGCGACCTTGAATGTATAAAATGATACCTTACACGATCTTGTTTATTACTCTTTTCGCGAACCCCAAAGCGGGTGTCAAAGTTCAGTTTTAAAAATACTCTTTTTTTAATAATACTAATGAAAAGAACTTATTCTAAAAGTTATCGTTGTAAATGCGATTAATACATTAGTTCAAATATATTATTTGCTTTAAAAATGTTGTTTTTTTGGTTTTCGTTTCTCGAAACAAAACATAAATTAATATTATTGTGAGGGAACGTCCACTCCTTCCTGCTAATACACACTTGATATCTACGTCATTTGACAGGCAAGCCCCTACGTGTGAATTCCTACTTGTGTGTTAGTGTATTCTACCACTTAAGTGTAACTTTTGTTCGATACTCGCCCGTCTCGCGACCCCTGTGTTGGTGTACACTGTGGAAATGTGAATGAAAATGGCGTGTGTCATTGACCTATTCTGACCTACTCTTACCTAATCTGATAGGGCGGTTAATCTGACCGAGGCCCCCATCGGGAACCCCTCTGGATCTTGAGAAGAAGCCGAATTTTTCGTCTGTAGCCTAGGTACCCCTCCCCTGGGGAAATACCCTTCCCGGTCCTAACGTACGTTTAAGTTCCCCTCAACTTCGCCTAACTTGTTTGTGTTGTGTTTTTGGCATAATAACAGGATCGGAGCGGAGGTACCCTCTGTAAAATCAACTTAAAATTCATTCCAGCGACAAAGGTTGTACATGTATAATCTGTAGCTCCATTTAGAGAAATGAGAATTTATTAACAACGTTTCTCTAGAAACAAAATTAATCTATTTTTATTTGATTTTTTTTATTGTTGTGATATTATTTAATAATTTCAATAATTCTGGGACTATAAATTCCCCAATTTCTTCCCCTATTCAAATTATTTTAATAATTGACGTCCATCAAAACTTTTAAGCTGTGCAGTCCTATAGTGGAAAAGATCCATATACGAGGGTTATTTTTTTTTAAAGATCCGAAGGAGCCAAGTCCGGGCTGTATGGTGGGTGATCAAACACTTCCCAACAAAAACGCTGCAGAAGCTTCTTTGTTTCAGCTACAGTGTGCGGCCGAGCACTGTTATGGAGAAAGACAATGCCTGATGACAACATTGCTCTCCGCTTATTCTGAATTGCCCTTCGTAGACGTTGAAGAGTCACGCAGTATGAGGCTGCAGTGATGGTCGTGCCACGTTCCATGAATTCCACCAAGAGAACTCCATTCCAGTCCCAAAATACAGTAGCCTTCTCCAACAGAAAGTTGGAGAAGGTTCGCTTGAACTTCTTTGGTTTACTGGGAGAATGAGAATGCATCTACTGTTGGGATTGTTTCGAAATGGACCCATGTCTCGTCCCCTGTGACAATTTTGTTCAAAAAATCTCCTCCTTCATTGTGGTAGCGCTGAAGAAACGTTAGGGCGGCGTCCATTCTCTCATTTTTTTGCGATGGTCGGACAGCATCTTGGAAACCCATCTCGCACGCAGTTTGCGGTACTGAAATCTCTCTCACTGTGGTGTAGAGAGCTGACCTTGAAATTTCAGGAAACAAATCACTCAATACAGAAATTGTGATCCGATGATTTTCTCGAATTACCTCATCCACTCGCTCAACGAGATAATCGGTTGCCACTCGCTTCCTTCCCTGACCGCCTGCATCATGAACATCTGTACGTCCCGCTTTAAAGTTACTGCACCATTGTCGCACTTTGCTGCCACTCGTTGAAGTTTCACGGTACACATTAATTATTCGTCGATGAATTTCAGCTGCATTACACCCCTCAGCCTGAAAAAATCGAATTACGCACTTCACACTTGGCGGGAGATGCTATTGTTGTAGGTATGTTTACGTGCTAGCTGTGTGTTCAGAACTAAACGAAGTGACGCGGCGTGATTGAAGACCAGATAGAGACGCTGCGCAACACACATGCGCAATGGTTCATCCGATTTTTGGTCGGGTTTTTATTTTGCGACCGATCGGACCTTGAAAAAAAATAACCCTCGTACTTTAATATTAAATTAAAAAATTATACCTCTTATTTCTTTCATTTTATTTTATGTTTAGTATATTTTTTCTTAAAAAATTATACAAAATAAAATAACAAGTCATTCTTCATGCGCAGAATTTTGGAAAATTCTATTTACTTGTAACAATATCAAATTATTGATTTTTTTGTAATAACATTTTTTCAAAAAAAGGGAAAAAATAAGGTTTTAGGTGATCTGACACGAAGTAAAAGTCATTTCTGATAACAGGAGAAGCATTTGTAAGAATAACAAGCTACCCTTGCTAGACTTATAAGGAAAAATGAGGTGTCCAGTGGTTTCCCGTTGCCTTTTTGACCAACCAAATGCACAGCACAAAGTGTAATATTTCATAATTTATAAGTTACATATCGGTATTTTTCTTATCGCTACTTAATTTATCTGCACTGCTTCTCCAGTGAATACGTTTTTTTACGAAGGAGGGTTTTTTTCTAGTATTCATGAAAATTAGAACACTTTATACAAAATTAAAATTACAATTAAAATTGGTTTAAGAGTGTTCTTTTTCAATTTCAAACTTCGTTGATAATGATAAACACTTTCTGTCGGGGCATTTGAACCAGGTTAACACGAGAAGAGCTGAAATATTTCATTCCATTTTTATCAACGGATATCTCATTATTGTTCAATTCCTGAAGTTTTTATTTATAAATGCTATTATACAGGAAAATCAATCCGCTACTACTTTAGATTTGACTGAGCCAGTGTAATTCAGAGATTCTTTAACTTCATTCCCTTGGTTTCTTAAAAAACGTTATCCATCGAATGACGTAGAAGCTTCATATCTATTCGTAATTAATACGTTTGTTGGGAATTTCGACAAAATATCTTTTTATATCAGCAAATAGGAACGCTAGTAAAATAAAAATTGATCTTCTGGACTTCTACACTATTTTGCGTATTTATGTTAATGAATATATGGGATCACCTTATAGTCGTTACGTTTCAAGCAATCTGAGGAGCTGGTGAAGGAGAAAAAAGTTATTCCGACTATAGATAGGAAATTGTACAGGATACATTTCGAATGCTATCGATGAAGATTTAGTAGATCAAGTTATATGGTTCTTTTTACGTTTGGAGATTTTTATGATAACACTGAAAGATAGGTGCAATAAAAACGGACAATTCAGCTGGTGCCGAACAAAGTTAAAAAGAGGAAGTTTTTCAGAAAAAAATACGTAATTTTTTTAGGGAATATTATGAGAAATATAAATAATAAGAAAACTGTATTTTGCTTTCAGAATAGTGAAAAACATTATACACCATAGAACTGCACACGAACTCTTCTGTTTCGGTGTTGTTCCATAATCGATGTCCGCTCACTGCTTCTTCAATAACCCAAACAAACACTAATCTTAGGAAGATGTTTTAAGGTTCCTCAGTAAATTTCGTCCAGCTTATCCTGATTGCTAACGGCTATATGAATTCGGCGTTGTCGTGATGAAGAATCACATTTCTGATCGATCGGCTGACGGTGCTTTTGTTTCTGTAGGTGGCTTACTGAAACCCGAGAGCCGGAACTAGTACGTACCATTTATAGTGCAACGGTTGTGGAAAACATGACGTGCAATAGGCCTTCCGGTCCGAAAATATAATCATGAGAAATTTAAATTAACGAATGCGTTTTCGCCTTTACGATGCAAGGCTCTCCATTCCTATGAAACTATACGAGCCGATTTCGACTCGGAAGTGTAATAATTACCCATATCTCACCATTTGAAATCTTGAAACCTACCTGTCGCAGACTTTGTGGAACTCTAGGTGCTTTGTGTTAATGGAATGGGCACTTTTATTTCCGAAGTAATTTCATCAATCGTAGAATTCCGATCACCTTCAATAAGGTTACACAGTTCGATCGATATTGTCATTTATCACACTTGACCTTCAACGCCTATTGCGTTTCATTTTCTAGAGCTTCTTGCCCTTCTTTAAATTTGCTGATTCAGTTGTAGAATTCGCTACATGACGTCATATCCCCAAACTACGCAAGAAGGTTAGTAAAAATTTCATAGATTTGAGCCCTCATTCTTGAGATAATTCTCGGTAATAACAATTTGCTCTGACAAGACGCTGCTGATCAGAAATACGGAAGCTGAGGCTGCTGGAATCTTCAGTCTCTTCTTACATCTCCCTTTGCGCCAGCTCCCTCATGCTCATATACGAGCCTTGAACACAAAGTTCGTGTTCTATTTGAGCGGGATATATTCGACTTATATTTGACACTCGTACGTTCTGTTTAAAATGATATTTGTTATTTACATAAAGCCTAGTGCAATATTACAAGCATAGGTATCTTTCATAATAGTTCTTAAGCTATTCAGGTGGATCAAATTTGATCAGTTCTGTAAATTTAAAAAAAATTCCTAGTACTATAGTTATTTGTAGAGTGTGCTAGGCGAAAATATAAGCTTAGCTGTGAGAGGAAGGTGCCTGTAATGCACATTATACTACTCTATTCGTAAATGTATTCTACATCAACTAGGTATTTTTCATGAGTAATTGTTTATAGTAATAAATAGAACTATTTGAATAAATGGAGAAAATTTTTTACGTTCAGCTTTTTATTGTATCTAGTGAATAAGAAATAATTTTACGTATAATTTACTTAGTAATTTTACAAAAGATTTATTTCATTTATATATTTTCACATATTTTTTTTTTAATAATAGTAATGAAAAGCACTTATTCTAAAAGTTATCGTTGTAAATGCGATTAATACATTAGTGCAAATTTATTATTTTCTTTAAAAATGTTGTGTTTTTTGTTTTCATTTCTCGAAACAAAACATAACTTAATATTATTGTGAGGGAACGTCCACTCCTTCCTGCTAATACACACTTGATATCTACGTCATTTGACAGGCAAGCCCCTACGTGTGAATTCCTACTTGTGTGTTAGTGTATTCTACCACTTAAGTGTAACTTTTGTTCGATACTCGCCCGTCTCGCGACCCCTGTGTTGGTGTACACTGTGGAAATGTGAATGAAAATGGCGTGTGTCATTGATTTATTCTGACCTACTCTTACCTAATCTGATAGGGCGGTTCCCCACGATAGGGACCGAAGCCCCCATCGGAAACCCCCCTGGATCTTGAGAAGAAGCCGAATTTTTCGTCTGTAGCCCAGGTACCCCTCCCCTGGGGAGATACCCTTCCCGGTCCTAACGTACGTTTAAGTTCCCTTCAACTTCGCCTAACATGTTTGTGTTGTGATTTTGGCATAATAACAGGATCGGAGTGGAGATACCCTCTGTAAAATCAACTTAAAATTCATTCCAGTGACAAAGGCAGTTGTACGTGTATAATCTGTAACTCCTTTTAGAGAAATGAGAATTTATTAACAACGTTTCTCTAGAAACAAAATTAATCTATTTTTATTTGATTTTTTTATTTATTGTTGAGAAATTATTTAATAATTTTAATAATTCTGGGACTATAAATTCCGTAATTTCTTCCCCTATTCAAATTATTTTAATATTTGACGTCCATCAAAACTTTTAAGCCGTGCAGTCCTTTAGTGGAAAAGATCCATGACAGTATGACCCTCGTATATGGATACGAGGGTTATTTTTTTTCAAGATCCGATCGGTCACGAAATTAAAACCACGTACATACGAACATTAACATCCTGAAAATTTTCATACGATTTTTTGGGTCTTTACGTAACAAAACGTCAAGATTCGGTGAAACCCGCATATACCCAAACTGGACCGATTACAATACTTTCCCTTCTAAAGCCATTGCTTTGCTATAGTGCTATCTAGACGGGTAAGTAAAAAACAAATCAACTTCGATTTTTTTTAAATTTAATAAAAAAAAGTTGATATCTAACGAAATTTTAGATTAAAGTAAAATAATCTCAAGAAAATTATTATTATTATTATAATAACGCATATCCTCAATATATGTAGTCTGAATCCCAGTAACTAAAAGGCAATCATTTTAAGCACATTAAAAAATGAATATCTTACACAAAAATCAAACTTAGTATAATAACTGTAAAAGTAAAATATTTAAAGTTTAAAAAGACAAAGTATAATTTGTTTCTTTTCATTACAGATTTTTTTTTACTCAAAAACTTTCCAGTTATTAAAAAACCTCTTAAAAGTTAATATTTTTTTAAAATGCTAATTTTCTTAAGATTGAGGGTCATTTTTTTTTTAATTTCTTAAAAAAGTATTGCTTAATACAGTATCATCAAAAGGTATTCTCATTATCATATTTTTCCAGAGCTGATTTTTGAAATCCTAAAGACTTTAAGGTTCGAATCCTCTATTTGTTTCTGTTTAGTCTCTGGAACCACTGTAAGGTATTACTTTAGAGGATCAGGTTCAAATCCTAGTAAAATTTAGTTTCCTTTGTAAGGATTCTGAATACTAGAGAGTGGATATTAGTGTACTTTGGTGGTTGAGGTCAGTAAATCACAAGCCTCATTATGCTCAGCATGAGTCTGTACAAGACTGTACCTCATTTACATGTCATATGAGCTCTGTAAATAAAGTAATGAGGCTGGTTCAGGAAAACGTTTTATTTACAATCCAATTATACATGGACTCTATCACCTTCGAAATAGTTCCCTTTCCAGTTATCTTTAATGGCTGGTCTCACACAGGCAACTCTTTTCTGCAGTCTTTCAAGAATTTTTCGGTAAACATATTGATTTACATATTGTGCTGTAGGCAAAAACTTGTTATGTACAATGCCATTACTACCAAAGAAAAAATTAGCATGGTTTTGATTTGATTCTTGATGCTACATCATAACAATGCACCTTGTCACATTGCACTCTCACTTAAAGAGTTTTTGACAAAGAAAAACATTACTGTAGTTCCTCAACCACCTTATTCAACTGATTTGAGTCCCTACGACTCTTTTCTGTTCTAGATTTTAAAAAAAAAACTCACAGATACCATTTTGGAACAGTAGAAAACTTAAAAAAAAAAAATGTAACCGACCATCTGAAGGATATTTTGGTTTCTTGAGTTCCAACACTGCTACTAAGAATGGGAAAACTGTTTGAAGCATTGCGTGGCTTCCCAAGGGAACTATTTCGAAGGTGACAGAATCCATGTATAATTGGATTGTAAATAAAAAGTTTTTCTGAACCAGCCTCATTTCTTTATTTACAGACCTCATACATATCATCCTCAACTCATTTGGCAACAGGAAGGTTGCTTATTGTTCACTAGTTGAACAGATTATAATGTACACATCAGGAAAATAAAAATTATTTTAACAGCAAATGTCAATAAAATATTAAAAAATTGTTAATTTAGAGTTACCTACTTTCTATCCATATCAAATTTATTTATTTTAAATAAAAATCATCTATTTCTCTATTTTGATACTAAATAAAAGACAAATGATGTAAAAGAAAAATAATTTAAAATGTCTAGGTGTTGAAAGTGCAATGTTAATAATACAGCATTATCTAGTGAGGAATTTGTAAACTGTTTGCAGCAGCCATTAATATAAACATTTCTAGTTACATATATTCAACTTCAGATAGCAGCAGGAATAGTATTAAAAACTAAATAATGTACTAGTAAAACAATGCAATAATAACTGAAAATATTCACGTTTTTTTAACTTTAACTGAAATTTAATTTAAATTACAACTTTTCACAATTACAACACATGTTATTTTACAAACAGTGATAAAATTTAATGCAAATAAAAAATAATAATAAAAGTTCACAAAATATAAATTTATTTATTTTGAAAAACAATTATTGTACTAAAATTGTAAATATTTTGTTTATCAATAATAATTGTGTGCATAAATTAAATGTAAATGTAAATAAATAATTTCTACAAAAATTAACGATTTTAGAATTACATATAAAATAACTGAATTTCAACATAATTCTTAGTATATAAACTTGCATTACTGTTTATTAACATTTTTGAAATTATAAGATACTTTATAAATGTAAGAGTTTGAAATCTAAATTAGATTAATTAAAGCAGCTAAACTTAAAACAAGTCCATTATATTACTGTTTAACTATTATCATTTTTTCCTGTTTTTAATTTAATTATTTCGGCTGCTATCTAAGGTTGAGTACAGTCTCCAAGTAGATAGTGTAGTAATGTTGACAGACGTTCATATATTTCATTTAATTGCATTTGTTTATTTATTCAATCTCAAAATATAAAATTATTTGATATAATAATTGATCATTTACATAAAATTAATTAAAAAAATAAACAAAATGTAATTATAGTTGTACTTTTTTAGGCATAATTTTAATGGTTCAATTAATTTAGCTTTACAGTCATCTAACCACGTTTGACTAATAAGATATAGTATTCTTTATCATTCAGTATCCTAAAAATAATCTGTCATGATTATTGGGATTCGGTCTGATAAACTTTTTTAAAGTTTCATTTTCTGATTATTAACTACTGCTATTGACAGAATCAGGCTATTTTAGAATTAAATACTTTACTGAATCTTAATAATTAAGGAAAAAAAAAATTGAAAAAGCTTAAAGTATCAATTGATTATAGTCTAGGAATAAATAGAAAACTTGAAAAGTTTAAAATTACATATTGAAATAATCCAACGTTATAATTACAAGATAATAATATTAGTTGAGGTTAAAACTGCAGATTTCCAATCTGGTATTACTAAAAAAAGCTACTATTTCAACAAGTTTCAATTTAAAATCGTTTTCAGCGTCCTTGAAAATATATAAAATGATAACGTAAAAATCCATGTTTATTACTTTTTGCGCGAACCCCAAAGCGGTTGTCAAAGTTCATTATAGTCTAGAAATAAATAGTTGATACAAGAGTATGTTATTCATGGTAAGGTTAAAATTTACTAAACAAATACATTATTAGAATGAGAGATGAACTGAAACAAAATCAATTTTATAAGATTAAGGAAATTAAAAAATTATGTGATAAAATCTAATAATATTCAAAAACATATAAACAGAATGTAAAAATAAACTTAAGAAACTGCGATGCCACTTTCTTGAAAGTACTGAAGAAAGTAGAGATTAAAATTTATAATGAAATGAATATCAATATGATATTACAATGTAAACACTTATGAAAGATTGAACAAAAATTCCTAAATAATGTTCTTTGTTCAAAAATGTAGGTAACTTGTAACAGTTCACGAAAATAATTGACTTAATATAATAATGAAAGAAATATTTGCAATAACCAAAAACTACTTTGAAATTAAGGAAAAAAGTACAAGACATGTAAGAGATGGATGCTAAGTACCCTAATTTGTATTAAGTAAGATGCCCTTACTTCACGACTTATTGTGCAAGGGGTGCTGAACTGTATCTTCTACCTAACAATTTTTGTTATCAGCTATTTCAAATACATGTATATTAGAAGCTAACAACCAAACATTTGTGCCTCACACACCAGCCTTCCCGAAAATGGCACTACCATTATGAAAAATTACAAATATCTCATTTCCAATGAACTAAGTTCTTAATAAGAAATAAAAAGAGAAATGATTTACCATTGTCATTGGTAAATTCCTGTTTGTTACAAGGATATTTTAAAATCTGATTTCTAATACACTAATATTGACTGTTTTCCATGTAAAGCTGGTCTACAAACAATTTTTCCATATTTTACATTTTATAATGAACCATATGCTCCATTATTTTAGTTGCTAGTTTTCTTCCATTGTTCACAATATATATTTAAAGTTGAAATTATCATGTTTCAAAATAAATTTTTGTAGATCAGCAAGCATATATAAATTATAACAACAATCAACTACTTAGACAATCCCACTCAAAAAATCTCTTATTTCAAAACCTTATCCTAGCTGAAATATGATGATTTGGCTAATGTGTTTAGATACCTTGTTGAAATTCTGGTTAATTTTGCTTTTTAAATGATAAAGAGCTTTTTAAAACGCAAACTACTTCTTTTTCACTAACTAAACTTTTTTCATTTTTATTAATTAAAAACAAATTGAAATAAAACATTTTTATTAAGTATTTAGAATTTAAAACATTACTTTAAGACATATTTTATTGAGCGTTCTTCTTAGAAGCTTACTTTAAAATAAACATTAAAAATATGCTCATAAAAAACAGCAATAATGCTTTCCTTTAATGAATTTGATTTAAAATATAAACTGCAAGATTTATTTTGGTTGTAAATAAAGTGATACCCTTTCTATAAATCCTACAATAAATAAAAGGAAGTTGCACCTTGCACATTGGCTCCAAATGTCCTAACTGAAAATAAATCACAAACTAAAGATGAATACTATTACAATATTAAGGTAAAACCTATTCCTTAAGTCTACAAATCTCACCCTACAGATTATAACTATGCAAAATGGAATTTCATCTCTCTTTAATGAAATTATCAGAATAATATTATAATTTAGAAATCATTCTTGAATTTTGTTTGTTGTTTTCATATTTAGTATTCTGAAAAGGGATCTAGTAAGAAAGTACTTATCTATCATACTATCATTAATCATAAGTTTTCAACTTTCAATTTTCACATTTTCAGTTTATATAAGATGTACTTGATTTAATAAAACTGATTTTGTACAATGAAATTATTTTACCTTTATTCATCTTAGAATTAGATTGTTTTATCGACTTTGTTGCATGGTGTAAGGGGGAGGGACAATGAAAATATCTTTACATAAAAACTGGTTTCCTTATATATATATATATATATATATATATGTTTATGTATAGAATTTTGTAGCTCAAAAATCTCCAAAACTGCTTGATCAAGTTCAATGAAATCTAGAAATGCTGTTGTAGTGTATCTGAAGTTGTGCATGTGAAAATTTGATGAAGATTGGTTGCATTGTTTTAAAGTTATGTTCAATTTAAGGTCGAAAAAAGCTGAGGTTATGTTGACTGTGTAGTGGTGTTTTTCATATATGCTTATACAATGAGTCACAGTGGTGACTTAAAACTTGTTCTTTTTTTATTTTATTTTTTATTTTCTATTGTGCTTTTTTGACTTTTAGCTATTTTTTGAGCCTAAAGTTACAAACTTCTTTTTTATTTCTGCTTTTAAATGAATTAACGTCCCTTTTTACTTCCTTGTACGAAGTAAAGAAAGTATTGGGATCACGAAAAACTTCAGTTTTCAGATTTCGGCGGAAATATCAATTTTGACCATCCATGAATCCATTTTGACTGGTTTCGGTAGGACGTCTGTATATATGTACATATGTGCGTATGTATCTCGCATAACTCAAAAACGATTAGCAGTAGGATGTTGAAATTTTGGAGTAACATCTATTATGCACCTCCCATTTTCATTACAATCAACTGGACCAAAAGTGTCCAAAAAAGACCAAAATCAAAAAAAATTTGCATTTGGACTTTTTTTTTAACTGCAGTAATAGCCCTCATTGACAGCTTTTCAATGATATATAATAAGTGGTACTTATTTTCATTGGTTTCAGAGTTATAGCCAAATAAAAGTTTAACAATGAAATATTTGGATCTTACAAGGGGAAGACACATCGGTTCAAATTCAACTCAATCTCTTCTTTTTTTTTTAAACTTTTTTTTTAATTTAAATATATTGATTTGTTAATAATTATTAACCTCTGATTGTAAAAAAAAAATGTACAATAAATAATAATTCAATAATAACAATGAAATAAAAAACTATGAAAAAATATCAGAGGTTATAAATGAAATAAAATTTTATGTACTTTTCATTTAAAAAAAATGTGTATATGAAATTTAATAGGCGTGCAAGGTATGTGGTGTCCACATCAGATTTTTGTACATATAGTTTCCACATAAATTTAATTTTATTATTTTTTAATTTACTAAAATGAACTTTTTAGATTATTTTAACAATCTCTGATTTTATTTTTATTTTGCATGATAAGTTACGAAGTCAAAAAATAGTCTTACTGAAATAAACAATAATACATTAATTGATTAATAGTAAAAAAGAAAACAAAACAAAAATCACAATTATTTCTAAATGAATGTAAATGTACAAATAAACTTATGATGTAACATTACCAAATTAACTTTACATTGTTAATAGTAAATAAAGATAAAAGAAAATAGAAACTAGAAGGATAAAGAAAAGAATAAAAAAGAGCTGCAATAGCACAGAAAGAAGAATGGAATATAACATAATCAGCTATAAACTATAAAAATAAATCATAGTAGTTTTTAAACTTTGTAAAACTGAATATCAAAGATGTATCTTAAGATAGCAGTTGAGAGAAATTAAGGTATAGTAAAATATTACAACTATATTTAGTCATGTTATTTAATCACCAAATTTACTAAGTTTAATATGTACTAAGTTGTATGTTAATATGATATATGTTATGTTGTTGAGATATATATATATTGTTAATATGACATACTAAGTTTAAGTATGATATGTATATATATAACTTACTACAAATTATGATATTCACCGTAGAGGTATGAATTCTTCAATCAAACATTATAATTTGTTTAAAGAGAACAGAATTGTTTATTGTTGCCACAAAAATTTAATATGATTTACAACATTTATGCGTATGTATTAATCCCACTTTACTTAACCATGTATGATATTTTTTTTATTTAGAAATGTGAGACTAAAAAATAGTAGAGACTTCATTTTAGTGATTACATGGTTTAATTGCAGTCTTCTTCACATACAGTTTTAGAAGTGTTGCCCATCAACAAACAAAACTGTAAATTACATCAGTTGTGAAAAATGTAAGTAGTAAATATAATTTTCATAGCTGTACAATTCTCGAAGAAAACAAAATTGGCAATGTAATTGTTTGATAGATTTATTGATGTTCTTATAATTTTTATTATATGTACCAGTCAGAGACAATTCATAAAGAGCTATAACTTTTACACTTTTATACACAGTTCATGATGTAACTTTTTTTTTATAACATAGAAGAGATGAACTTTTCATTACAGCGCTAGTTTTGGATCCATAAGAACTACTTTAAATATAAAAAGATACTTTTTTATCAAGTAATTGTATTGATGTTGACCAAATATCAGATAAAAAAAAATTAGATAAAAACAAATTTTATGGATGACTGTTTAATCTAATGTTAGTAGTACGACTTTACAAGTTACTATTAATTAATTGGTAGACTATTTAACTTGCCCTTTTCATTCCTTGTTGGTTATTACAATATGAACTGCAATACTACTGGTTTAAAAATAATGTTTACAATCTTTTAAGTTTTATTATTATCAAAAAGTAAACTGGTTATGAAAATTAACGTGAAAATAGAATTACAATTACTAGTTACTATTTATTCCACTTTCAAAAATGTTGTTGCCAATCTACTGCTGACTTTCTTTTTTCTTTATTGTTGTTTATACTGATGTATATAAACATCCCAGCACTTACAAATTAATTTTCGTACACTTTCATTTTACTGAATTGAAAGATGAATGTTTTGGAAAATACTAATACCTAAATTTAAAAAAAGTATCTAAATTAAAAAAAAAGTGATATTGTATCATTATTGTCCATCAATAATAATACTAACAAGTAATTTTTGTTTCCATTTTGTGTATTATGTATCAAAATTTGGACAGCTATGATCCTTCTTTCTTTCTCTTTCTGTTTAGCCTCCAGAACCACCGTTAGGTATTACTTCAGAGGGTGAATGAGGATTTGTATGAATGTAAATGAAGTGTAGTCTTATACACTCTCAGGTCAACCGTTCCTAAGATGAATGGTTAATTGAAACCCAACATGAAAGAACTCCGGTATCCATGATCAGTATTCAAATCCATATAAAAGTTACTGCTTTTACTTGGATTAGAAATTTCAGATATCTCTCTTAGATATCTCAACTTTGAATGATCCTTGGGCAATACCTTTATGCTTTATTTCTTTTATATTTTAATAAATCTCTACATAATATTAATGATTAATAAAGCTAAAACTCTCAATACTGTGATTGTAAGTAAAAACCTAAAACATCAAAGGTAAGTCTGCTTAACAGACTTTTCTACATCAATAGAATAAATGTATTTTTACAGTATCATAAAATTTAGATACTCTTAATAGTAATGTATATTCTGAAAAATTGTAATTTACTTAAATAAAGAAAGTCAACAAAGATTGAAACATAGACATTACAATCACCTTACAAAATAATTCAAGGACATTTTTGAGTGATTTAATTCATGCAATTATATTCACTTAATGCTTAATTAATTTCATTTACTCTGCTAGCGACAATAAAAATTAAATTATTCTCAAAATATTGAACAAACATATTTCTAAGGTAATATACCAAAGATTTCTACAAAAATACTCTTAGAATAATGCCTTATTAAGAATTAATAAGATATTATATGCACACATAATCATATAATTCCATAATGTTCAAATTAGGTTCCTAACATTTCAGCAAAATGAATCAGGTTTCATTGGGACAAGTTAATACTACGTTAGTACGGGATTTATTAGCATCACTAGTTGTAACAGTCTGAATTATTCAACATAATTTAATTTGTTTTTACTTAATTTACTTTTATAAAATAATAACTATCTACATTTTACAATTAATTATATATTATAATCTCCATTAAATAAATTTAGAAGAAAATTCATAACTAATTTCGTTAGAACAGTATTATTAGTACATTAACATCATTAATAAATGAATAATTTTATAAATTTGACATAAATATACTACAATAGAGTAATCAGGTAAATAACGTGTAATTATATATGTTAGGCAGCATAATTGCAATGGTTGTAGGTGACCTAACACAAATCACAATCGCTGCCAAAGATGATACATCATCTTGAAGAATTTACACAATCTTATGAGTGATTTATAACAAAAAGAGGAGTGAAATATATCCTTCCTTGACCATTAGTCAACATAAGTGCACCATAATGCTTTTTACGACTTTGAGTTATGTTGCTTTAAATTTGGCAAACTTCAGTTCAGATTGAATTGGCACTGTTTACTTATTAAGGGAATTTCATATACAGTCCTTAACTAGAGAATACTCAAATAAAACTTATTTTTATTATTATTAAAATACGATTTTATATTCTCTTTCTAACCATTTACTTCCCTTTTACTCTTTTTCAGGCTCATTTTGTATATTACAAACAGAAAAAAATATACTCCATTAAATTTTCAACTGCAAAACTTTAGAAAATTGTAGCAATAATAATTGGGAAATTTAGTAAATCTCTAGTGTGTGATAGTTATAACTAAAATATTTGGAGTCAATGTGAAAGGTACAAATTACAAAAAAAAATTGTTTAACAAGTCTTAGATACACTTTTCCTACTGGTTTTGTAACAACAAATTCTGTCAATATCAGAAAACATGTACATATTAACATGTTATCTGAGGATCTTCATTTCTTCCATCAGCTTTCAGTTTTGTTAGTGAATTTACTAAAAACTTGAATAGTATTCACTTTAGGTCACTATTCACTAGGTATTATTCACTATTTTAGGTATTTACTATTCACTTTAGGTCATAAAGTGAATAGTGAATTTTAGTGTTTGCAAATGGAATTGATTTTTTAAAAATTTATTACAAGATTTATATAAAAGACAGGACTTTTTTAAAGATTAAAAGAAACTTTGTTCTTAATTTTTGTTTTTCCTTTTTTTTTAATTACTGTTACTAACAAGAAATAATAGTTTTAATTTCTTATGTTTATTTTTAACATCTATTTGAAACGATATTGCTAATCAGGTAAATCTATTTAAAATTTTAAAAACTTTATAAATGTTTTATTTGAAATTTATATTCTATCTTTAACTAACACAATGAAAGAAGGTTGTAGGATACACTTAAAAACATTTTTAATAAATGACAAAGCAACTACAATTGAGGTAAGATATAAAAATATTATACAAATTATTTTTTTTCAAGTTGAGTCGACTTTTTCAGATGGAATTGATTGTTAAGATATGCGATTACTTTTATAATTATAGTAGCAGACCCAGCAAAGCTTTGCTATTGCTAGATTTAAGTATATATATATATATATATATATATATATATATGTTAAATAAACACAACTGAAAGTTTGATAAAACAATAAAAAACTGAACATAATGGAACTTCATAAAAAATTTTACCTTTCAATTAAAAATTTTTCCTTATTTCACTTTTCCCTTTTTCCCTTTCCCCTATTTACATTTTCCCATTTCCCTATTTTGCCTTTTATTCTTTTCCGTATTTCCTTTTCCCCCTTCTTCACTTTTACCCTTTTTACCTTTTTTAATTTTTCCCTTGTTCCCTTTTTTCTTTTTTGATTTTCCCTTTTTCCTTATTCTCTTTTCCCTTTCTCCTGCAGTTGAATCGGTCCAGTAGTTTTTTAGTCTGTAGCAGACACAAATATGAACATTGCCGTTTATATATATAGAAAAAGAAAGTCTGCTTGTATATTTGTATGTTTCATAAATATCTCGACATCAGTGCCACCTAATGGTTATAGTATTTGCAACATTTTTTTTTTACGTTAAGTAATGTATATTCTAAATATGAACCAAATCAGTCCATAAATACAATTTTCCTAAATATCTCCACCCCAGCACCACCTAGTAGGTACAAACTAATTCAGAAATCTTTGTATGCGTGTGCACAACTCACCAAAGTTTCATCATAATTGGATGAATGGTACAGGAACGCAATCGGGACAAACAAATAAACATATATATATATATATATATATATATATATATATATATAAGATTGCCCAGAAACTAATAAAATTAGTTTAATTGGCATCTATTAAACTAAAATATTACTTTATTAGATACCAAAGTTTTAAAAAAAATTCTGTAATAACAAATAAGAATTACATAGAAAATTAAATGATTTGGGATCAATATATAAATTTTAAAGTTATTAATTTTTTTTTTGTACCTTTTCTATCTTAATGCATTAAACAGATAACCTCTTAAATTTAAATTTTTATTTAAACCCACCAGATTGGGTAATACTAGTGGTAAAACTTGACATCAAAAATTAACTGATTTCAAAGTTGAGGATTCTTAGATTCAAATCCTAATAAAGATAGTTGCTTTTATTCGGATTTAAATAACAGATAATGGATACTGATGTTCTTCAGTGGTTAGGATTCAATTAAACACACTCCTCAGGAATGATCGGCCTGAGACTGTTCAAGACTTCCACTTACAGTTACAATCTAGTCGCTAAGGACTTAAATTGTTAATGGGACTAAAAATAAAGATACAAAAAAATTTGTTTAAGTTAGAGTTCATGTCCTTTATTGTTTATGCTTTACATTATCTTTCTACCTTTATAGGAATAAATATTTATCATATTCAATCCTACACAGGGGTGTATATTATGTGCATGTGGATAATTTGAGTTTCAGTGATTTACACTATTTTTAAATTAACTTTAGGAGAAGGGAAAATTGTCCTGTAGTTCAGTTAAATGGGGTCAGGATACCTCAAATCAGTACAGTGCAGTACCTGGGCTTTTACCTTGATGACCATTTGACATGGTGGGATCATGTTAGGGAGAAGAGGAAGTTTCTTGACATTAAGCTTAGGAAGATGTACTGGGTTTTGGGTAAGAAATCACAACTTTCTTTGTCCAAGGTTCTACTCAACAAGGCTTTCTTGAAACCGATATGGACATACGGGATTAAACTCTGGGGAACGGCCAGTAACAGCAACATGATGGTCATTCAACGGTTTCAGAACAAACATCTACGGAACATAACTCAAGCGCTGTGGTTCATGAGGAATACTGAGATCGACGATTACATAATTATTCTGTATGTTCGAGAGGAAGTTGGACATCTAGTTTTGAGACACGTGTCCAGGTTGGATAAGCACAGTAATCATCTTGCTTTGAACTTGCTAGACAACAGCAAGGATGTTAGGAGGCTAAAAAGGTACCATGTGCTTCATCTTGATGATAGCCTGTTATAATGATCTGGTTTGATGGCTTGGTGCTCAAGTTTATTGTTTCTTGGCTGTTTGAAAATTAGTGTTTCATCTACTGTTCTATTTAAAGTTATTTATTTTGTTGTTTTGTAAATGTTAATGTTGACTGGACATTCAAAAGCACTATCAAATGTTATATTATTTATGATATACTATTGTTTGTTATGTTATGCTATTGTTTTTGTACTACTTGTGGATTATCATTGGGTGGTCCCCTTTCAAGTGATGGTCAGTCATATGACTTGTTTATAGCTTCATTGTAGAAGCTGATTTTAAATAGATAAAGAAATTAAGAAAAAAAAATAACTGGAATTGTTTAAAACAATTCTTATAATTTTAAGTCAGTGGATAGTATTTTTTATTTAATAAATGCAGGTAGAAATAGTTATTAAGTAACAATTACTTATTTAATCATTGTTATTCTAAATTATCATTTTTTCTTCTATTTTTATTAAGTATTTAGTTTCTTGTTTAACAATCAAAATGGCCATTAGTTTCTAGATGTTAAATATACTTTTTTTTAAAGAGGTTTTGAAGTTTTCTTGCTTTTGAAAGTATTTTAAAAATTGTTTAGAATATAAACTGAATTCACATGAATACATAATTAAAACTGTAATACTGCAAGACAGTATATAAATTTCAGTAATAAAATGAGAAAAATTATTTTACTTATTTTATTTTAACTCACAATATTTTTTCATGTTTGTCCTCAAATCTTGCATCCTTAATTTAACATACTTCCTGACACTGCCTAAAGATTAAATTTTGCGCAGTTACTAAGGTCGGACGACAGTACAATATTCCACGATTACTTTTGCAAACATCCCCGTAAGGCCGTAAATTAAGCTTGCGTGTGTAAAAAATTGCAAAACGGCTATGCGGGGTTTTAAAACCAAATATTAACATACTAACTAAATTCATGCAATGAATGATAATTTGATTAATATATGACTAAAAAGTATAAAGCAAGTTTTTAAAAATTTCTGTAATGTTATTTATAGTTAATCGTATTTCAATAATTTACAAGTTGGATTCTTCCGCAATCTAGCGATGCTTATAATAAACAGGCTGCATGCTTTTGTCTAAAAACAGTACATTATCGTAATATTAAACTATTCCCGTGATATTTTTTTTAACTATACACAATTCAAATACTGGTAATATTATTGAAGTATGTTATTTCCATAAAAATAATAATTATTATAATTATCACTGTTTTATTCAGCAAACAAATATTTGGCATTTCCTTATTTTTCATCCAATAAGTTAAATTCACTTTATTTATTTATTTAATGGCAAAAAGTTTATAAATATTTATTAGCAAAAGGGCAGCATATTAACTAGAATATATATAAATACGTTTTTCACATTTGTTTCGACTTAGTTCAGAAAATAATACCAGTAAAATAAAAATGTTAAATTTAACTAAAATCTACAACTAAAGAAACTTACTTACTGGATTTTAGTTGCCCAGTTGATATAGTGATTAGCACGTTGACCTCTAGACTACCCAATCTTGGGCTCGATTCCCAACAAGTTTTGACTTTTTTAGCTACCATTCCATCAATTACGTCCTCTTTAAAATGCCTGTGAAAGCATATTCAATGTTGTAATAATAAAAATAAATCAAATAACAGATATTAACGGTAAAGTACAACTCTATAATAAACTAAGAAATGTACACAGCATAACAATATGTCAACATAAATCTAATAACTAACAAAGCACCCTTCAAGTCTAGTTTTTGCAAAAATGTTTTTGATGGTTTCTTTATTTTTTTCTTACATAAAAATCAGGTATTTGATAGCTCTGATGAGAGAAAAATACACCAAATTTCACATGTTTTGAAGTTACTAGAATGCAAAAAAAAAAAATAGAGGAATACTGGAATAAATGAATAATTATGTTTCATTAAATTAGTGTTAATAACCCTATAACATTTTTAGAGGAAAAATTTGTGAGATTCTGTTCCTATCTTGATGACACAAAAAATTCTTCTGCAGTTCTGCACAATAAGATCAGCTTTTTGTCATTTTATTTTGTTTCCTTTTGCTCAATTTAAACACATTCCTACTCATTTTGACTCTCAAAGTGGGAAACACTACTTGATGCTGAACAATATTGCATACAATAGATACCACAAATAAAAAATGTCAGTGTTTCTACTTGCATCATTATAACATAATCATTATAACGTACCCTATTCAAATTTTTTCAATCTTAAATCGAATGTAACTCAAGGATGACTTGGCCAATCTTAATAAAATCACACGCACTTCAGATAGACTACTACAGCTTATCCAAATTTCATGAAATTGATCTATTTGTTTGGGAGATTGTACAGCCAAAAAATGTTATAAATAAATATATAAAGAAACCACAATTTAATGAATTTTCATACTCCTCATACATCAAAATATTAAAAAAATTCACTTCCCCACACTCCCACTATGCAACCAAGAGTACACTATGCAACCATACTTTTCTTTGAAAAGTCAGTAAAAAAAAATTAGTTTTAACTTACAGTCTACTGGTAAAACCATTCCTCCCCAATTATTTCTTTATAATCTCATGTGAATACAGTATAAAAATCTCTGATATAATAATTCATATGTAGAGATATGCTGGAACCTGTGATGGAGTAGTAGCATTCTGTCTTTCATCCAAATGATTTAGGGTCTAAATATCAGTCGTGCTAGTTATTTTTTTTACATATACTCTAAAATTTCAACTCTCATCATTAATGGTAATTGTAACTTGATCTTACCTATATTTTCTTTGATTAATGAATGAATTAAATGTGTTTATATTTCTTTAAGTGAATTAGATGTGACTATTATGTGTATGTCTTAGGAATGGTTTAAATAATGATCAGAGAATTTCATGTGCTTGGCTTTGTTAGGTTATTTATTAAGCAGACTATTATTTTTTAAGCAGACCTATTATTTTTATAGATCAGATGAGGGAGTGTAGTGACAGGTGTATCTGAGAGGGCTTGAGAAGAAGAATGTGTAGTTACATATAAGAGAATCTGTAGTTATATGTTTTTAAAATAACATTATAAGCCATAAATAATGAAAAAAGTACAGTAAAAAGTTTTTAAAAAACAAATTTATAAAACCACACATAGATTTCAAATAATTTGAGTTTATAAATCTTTATAATTATTTGCTTGGAATTATTTATTATTCAATCTAATGATTTATAATTAGATATTATATTTTTAGTTTTTTCCTGAATGAGGTGTTATTCTTATCACAAATTAGGAAGTAATACAAAACCCCATCAAACAGCAATTTTTTTATACTGAAAGAATTTTATTATCTTTTTTTAAGTGTGATTTCAGAATAACTAGTGAAATACATCATTATATGACATATTTTTAAGTATGTTTAATGCTTTTTTATGGCACAGTACTTTAATACAGTTTTGAATCTGAATGAATTTTATTATTTTTTACAGGTTTAAAAATTGTTCTATGATACTGTTTATATTTTTCTATTTATAATTAATTAATAATGAGATAATAAGGGAAAAAATCAAATTAATTGTCAACTATGTCTGTGGGAAAGTACTCAAAGTTCTACTGAATACACACAAAGTTTAGCAACATAGTTGCTACATTTTTTTTTAAATTTATAATATACATTGTAATTATAACAGAAAATATTTGTTAATACATACAATACATAAGAAATTTAAAGCTTCCTTTTAAAAAAAAAAGTGTGTGTAAGCTATAAAACAAATGAAAATATAATAAATTTGATTATACATATATATTTAAATGAGACTTCATTCTTCAGGATACAGGTTATTGAATGATTCATTTAAAAATTATTTCATGGGAGCAGCAAAAAAAAACACCAATGTGGGCATAACTATGGGGTACAGGGAGCATATCCTCCCACCAAAGTTTAAGTGAACTGATTAAAGGCAAAACGCCCCAGTAGAAAACAATTATTTAAATCATAGAAAGTAAAATGTCAGTTTAATTCACATCACAACACATTTTTATATTTAATTTGTATAAATAAGAGCATGATGTGTAAAAATCCTGACTCAATATAATCAATTAAATTTGGCAAAAAAAAAAAACAAAGAATAAATATTCACTGTGTATTGAACTTTTCCTTCCAGTATTTTAAAAGAAGTTGAATATGCTGTTATTTGGCCCTCTTCAAAATTTAATTTTATGAAATTTCAACAACAGAATATTTCCCATATTCCTTAAAAATTCCACTGTTACTCTCCTCATTGGAGAAGGTTTAGCTCTTATTAAAATTGATATGAAATAGTGAAATGGGAGCTAATCTTTATCTATCTTGATATACTACAATCATATTTATATAATAGATATATCATATTATATTTTACATACTTTATATCATATTAATTCACTAATATGCAATTATTTAGAATGATAAACTAAGTAAATGACAATGAAAAATTGGCAGGGTCTGTCAAGACTATGACTAGTGAGATTTGTGGAATTGACGAAGATGGACTTATGGAACAAACAGCATTTTATGAAGTTTACTTTGTAAAGTAGTTTCCTAGCATACTTCCAAATTTGCTCTTGCAAATAAATGGCTTTTGAAAAAAGATGGAATTGACTCAATAAGAAATAAGTAAGTTGTAGAGCTTATCGAGTGGTATGTGACAATTTCGGTCACTTCTCAAGGATTTAGTTCAAATTAGAACAAAAAAATATTAGCTCCCATTACATTATTTCATATTAACACTAAAATCTTAAAGAATGGTAAGTGGAATTCTACTGAGTATTAATCAAAAATGGTGGGGCCTACACTAAAATAGGCGTAGCCAGGATTTTCCCCAGGAAGGGAGCAAAAATAAGATAATGTTTTTTGTTAAAAAATGATTTAATTTGAACATTTAAAAACACTAAAAGCAGTTAGTTGCAATGCTGTTTGAACCCATCTACTAAATTTTATTTGAGCACTAGCCTATGAGAGTTCTGGCTAAATCTTGACAAAATTTCTTTCTCAAATTTATTTTTTGCTTCCAGAAGCTAAAGATTTTTTAACTGAGGTTTTAATCAAGGAATTGTTGCCGGAAATCCAAAACAACCTCAACAGATGGCATAAGGCTTTGGAAAGCATTGACCTACAAGTTAAGTCACAAAAAGACTGAATATATGTATTTCAGTTTCTATGGTGACAACAGCAACACTTGGGCAGTACCTGCTATTGAAGGAACGCCTTTAAATCAAGCAGAGGAATTCAAGTACCTTGGATCCATAGTCAATGTCAGAGCAAACATGAAAAGAAAATATTTCTGTCTCCCTAAAATAAATAACTACCAACTACATATCCCAAAAAAATTAAAGCAACTAAGAATTTAAGCTTCTGAATGGACTCTCTACTAGAAACTTCAATCTTAAAAAATTTTTTTTTATCGTCTCTATACAATAATTTTTCACAAAGTTACAGCGTTTCGAAAATCAGTAAAAATTTTTTTGTTTGTGAAAAATGCTCTTAACCTAAATGAGTTTCAAAACCATGTAATTGTCATTGTTTCAAACTTATAAAAGTACATTTTTTCATTTCTACAAAAGTGTACTAGTGGAATAAGTAGAAAAGAAAACACAAAAGAACTGGTGGAATGGTCAAATCTAACAGGCTGTGGCTGTGTAGAGAAAGAAATTAATGTGAACCAACATAGTAACTGATTTGAGGTTAGAAATATTTGTGTCAAGATTGTGTTATGTTTAACATAACTTTTGTAATGATTGAATATGTTCACAACAAAAATTGGTCTTTTATGAATTTTGGACCATTCACTATTTATTAGCTATTAAGATTTAATGTTTTTTTATTACTGGTATTTTTTAATAAACCTTTAATATTTTGTACAAATTTGTTTTATTATTTGCAACTAGGAAAAGTATAACTAGTTGCAGAATCAATCGTTTCAAAATTAAAAACCATTTAATTAAGCAAAACAGCTGCAAAAGTAGCTAATTAAAAATTTCAATCGTCATTTAAAATTATTGGAGTGTGGTATACTTATTTCCTAATTTAGTGCTGAATGATTTTTCTTAAAATTTCAATAATAAAGACAACATCAAAATCACTATTATTACAAAGAAAAACCAGTATTCGCATTTCCTGATCATTTTGGGTTACTTAATTAGGTGGTCATCGACTCAAATGAAATTAATATAGATACTTACCTTTAGTACTAAAAAAGCTTCCAGTATCCATTTCAGATTGCTATTGTTACGGAATTGCGGTCTAAACTAGCACAAATGCATCAACTCACCCAACTGACTGCTGTGCTTAAATAGGAACAAAAAGTACTAGAACTTTCCCGCTAAATCTAACCTCGAACATTCTAGAATCTTCCAATTTTACCGCACACCATCGAGATCTTAAACCGCCAATTCCCCACTCATTCGCTAGAGAGCGCTCCCGCCACGATTCAAATATGCTTTCTTGCCGCACAAACTATCGATATTGACCTATAATTTTTCTTTTGACTTAATGAACCATGGGAAGCACCCCACCTTGCACCACCATGGTTACGCCTATGGGCCAACAAACCCCTATAGAGATCGGGCTGTTATCCTAACCATTCTTGAACAGTTTCTATTGTTGATAAAATATTCCACAGTTTCAGTGACTTTAACCTCTTTTTTCTTTTCCATATACCCGAGCTTTTATGCCATAGAATAATCTAGAAACAATCGAAAATTTCTACATCTTCAATTTTTTCTCTTTTCTATCATATTTCCAAAAAATAAATTGAATATTCCTAAAAATAATTACTAATTTATTCACCTTAGCACAGTTCTATATCTAAATCACCTTATCTACTTCATAATAGTGAAAAATTTCGCGCGGATTTCAGCTACCCCGGTAAAATGAGGTCGCACTGAGATTCTTAGGACGTTAATTAAGGAACAGAATTAGTGATTTATGGTTTTTGACCTGAAAAATCGACTAAGTAGGTCCCAGAACCGTATTTGCCGAGAAATATAGGGTGAAAAAAAAATAATTTGGGGTAAAACCCCCGTTTTTTATGTTTGATATACCAAAACTTTGTTATAACCATATAAAATTTTTAAAGAAACTTGTAGGGAATTTAATTCTGAACAAAATGTTGTAAGATAAGTTGAATAAAACAAAGAAAGGCTAGAAAAATTCGAATATTATTTAGAAACAGTGCACTAGATCAAAGTGCATTATACATACCAGTATATAACAAATGTTCAAAAATGAGCCCGCCATCTTCTTCAACGCATTTTTTGGCACGCTTTTGTGGCTCTTTAGTTCTTCCAGGCAGTCCTTATGTTGTTCAGCCGCATCCATAATGCGGACAATTAATTCCTTACGAGAATATATTTTTGTTTTGTATACAACAATTTTCATCCATTCCCAAACGCAAACACCTAAAGGTGTTAGATCAGGTGATCTTGGTTGTCAGAAATATAGACATCCATTACCATTATGTGGATACGCACTGTCAATTTCTCAGGGATAGGTAATATGAATGGTTCAAACAGCTCATTGTGAAGAAGGCCGCACCATACATTTACGATGAATCGGTGTTGAAAACTGCCTTCCACTGTTTCGTGAGTATTTACTTCTGACCATGTATATCCCATTACGTAAGTTTTTGACGCCATCAAGATTGAAATTTTTTTTTAATTACTGTTACTAACAAGAAATAATAGTTTTAATTTCTTATGTTTATTTTTAACGTTTATTTGAAACGATATTGCTAATCAGGTAAATCTGTTTAAAATTTTAAAAACTTTATAAATGTTTTATTTGAAATTTATATTCTATCTTTAATTAACACAATGAAAGAAGGTTGTAGGATACACTTAAAAACATTTTTAATAAATAACAAAGCAACTACAATTGAGGTAAGATATAAAAATATTATACAAATTATTTTTTTCAAGTTGAGTCGACTTTTTCAGATGGAATTGATTGTTAAGATATGCGATTACTTTTATAATTATAGTAGCAGACCCAGCAAAGCTTTGCTATTGCTAGATTTAAGTATATATATATATATATATATATATATATATATTATATATATATATATATGTTAAATAAACACAACTGAGAGTTTGATAAAACAATAAAAAACTGAACATTATGGAACTTCATAAAAAATTTTACCTTTCAATTAAAAATTTTTCCTTATTTCACTTTTCCCTTTTTCCCTTTCCCCTATTTACATTTTCCCATTTTCCTATTTTGCCTTTTATTCTTTTCCGTATTTCCTTTTCCCCCTTCTTCACTTTTACTCTTTTTACCTTTTTTAATTTTTCCCTTGTTCCCTTTTTTCTTTTTTGATTTTCCTTATTCTCTTTTCCCTTTCTCCTGCAGTTGAATCGGTCCAGTAGTTTTTTAGTCTGTAGCAGACACAAATATGAACATTGCCGTTTATATATATAGATTATATATTCCTCGCCTGTAAACAAAGCTTATTTGTAAATTTGTCAATAATTTCTTTAATAACAGCGTCGTGTTGGACAGATCGAAGGTAGTGAACTTGTTTCCCAAGGATTGCGAAAAGTCGCGCTAATTGTTTTGGGATCTGGAATCCTGCGATATGAAACGTATGTCATATTCTACTGCAGCAGTTGTAGCATTACCACTACACGCACCCCAAATTAATACCATATCAGAATATTCCTCTGTTGTAAATAAGTACGCAGTACTTCAATGGTAAACCGATCACCTTCAAATTAAAATTCACGCAAAACCTTCGCTAATGACAACAAAGTTCATAGTACCAGACATACTTAATGTACTCGTTCCTTACAGAATATTTTAAACACTAATACAGTATTTTGCATTGTTGATCAGCTGTTGTTATTTTATTGCCAACTTTGAAATAATTTTTTTTCAAATAATTTATTGTATTTCAGTCATTAATAAAAAAATGATGTAACTAATTTTTATTTTAGAATTGTGTAATTTACAGTATTTAAAAAATTTTTAACAGTAAATTTTGCTTTTATAAATTTTTCACATCACCAAAAAAAAATTTGGTTTTTCTTTACATTTAATAACTACGTTTCTTTCAAATGTAGTAACGTACTGTTTCTAAATAAAATTCAAATTTTTTCAACCCTTCTTTATTTTATTCAACTTATCTTACACCACCTTGTTGGAAAATTCTTTACAAGGTTTGTTTAAGAATTTTATGTGTTTATTACCCATTTAACAAAGTTATTGTACGTCAAACATAAAAAACAAGGTTTTTACCCCAATTTATTGGTTTTTACCCCATATTTCTCAAAATCTACACAATATACGATTCTGAGACCTATGTAGTCGATTTAACGACAGACGAATCAAAAAAGCACTAGTTGCCACCAATACAAATGTAAAAGGAACTGACCAGTTATTATGAGATAAACTCGAACCAATCATGGTGCTTTTTTTTACCAAAGATAATGCGTGAATAAAACTTATCAATGGGAATAAAACAAAGTTTAACTGATAAGACAGGTACCGTGCTGAATGCTGTTAGTATCGTATCTACACAGTCACAAAAGTTTATATTTTATCAGACAGAAAGACTGAGAACAATCCAGAACCACTAGTTTTGAGCAAATATAAAGGAGAAAAATATCACCATTATTTTATCCGATATTCATAAAACAATTATTTTCGTCAATATACAAGGTCGAGTCACAAAAAAATAAATGTTGAAAATTTTACACATTGATACAAAGGAGTATTTTTTATTTACTAAAGAATAACGAGAGGTGAGAAATAGTAATTGGAAGTTGGAATTTAGGCTTTAACACAGCTCGATTTTGTGATCCACAGTCTCGGTATGTTTATAGAAAGGTACAAACAGGATAGAGATAAATAATACTACTTGTTAATCGGTCCGTAAAAAAAACAAACATGTTATAGAAAATAAGTACCGTATTAGAAAAATCTTTCTATATAAACTTTTGAAAATTGTTTCGGCCATTTTTTTCCAAAATATGAAATTTTAATGCATAAAATTTACTAGAAATATGTGTATGTAAATCGGTAAGAGGATATTAGTTTACGTTTTCTAGGGGCTAATACGAAATTATAATGTAACTTTAGGATTGACAAACCAGGCTTAGGGGCTTCTGTATCGCGTGAGCTACAACCTGGATAACGCGTTAGAAAATTTCCGGAATCGCGAGTAAACATTTTTAGTGTGAATAATACGAATTAACGAGCTGTACCGTCTCGCTGAGAGACAAAAGTAGTTTTTTGTTCTTTTGTTTTTTTTCAGATTAACAACTACCGTACCGACAATTCTGTAAAATTGAAGCCTTGCCACAATGCCGACAGAGGTAAGGAATCGAATAAACACCGTTTGGCGTCGGGATTTGTGCCCCCTATTCTATATATATATATAATACACCTTGATAATTAATATTTTATTTATATTAATATCAGAGATGTATATGTATGGCGCCCACCGGAAGCAGGATAAATTCCTCTTCCTTTTCACTATCCTATCCATCACAAAATAAAATAATAATAAAATTTCCTTTTTTTGTGCGTGTGTATGTTCTGTTTCTTATGTTCCAGATATCACACTCACGACAGCCATCACAGCCAACATAACTGGTTTCTTCATTGCGGCCACGCGGTCCCCCCAAACCCTTCCCGGACACACGTGTGTCTGGAAGATTAATATTATTCTGTGTGAGTAATCTGCTTTTTACTTTTTCGACAAAAAGGCGATCGCCGCTTCCAAACCGCGATCGTGAATCATGTTTTACCCCAATTGTAAGTTCCCCTTTTTCCTTTCCTGTCATGAACGAAGAAGAGGGAACGAGCTCAGCAGCCACCGACAACATAGAAGAACGAAGAAAGAAGAAACCTGCACTTTCCCTCGATTCGCCCTTCAGGGCCACGGGAACATCGAGATTATTGGTATGTAATTTCGATTACTGCCAAGTCTCAGAAAATGCAGGGCAAAGAAGAACGAAGAGGTCAACTGAAGAAAGAAGACCCACTACGCGACCCGACGTCACGGACAGGAGTCCGGAAAGAGAGCCCAGCAGAGAAGCATCGTGAAGGGCAGCCATTGAAGAAGTGGATGAAGATCTTCTCCTTATTCATTCCTTAAAATATCTTAATACTTACAATTAATTAAATTAAATCAGCAATTGTGACTCCCTCCGGAGAAGGGGACGCATTGCTTCCTCCAAACAATTAGTGTCTTGTTGTGGCGTATTTCTGCTGGCCTATGAAGCGTTAGCACCGAAAGGACTCCAGTGGACGGTCTGAAGGGGAATAACGTCGGGAGCACATGTTTTAAAAGCCTAGTCTTCCGCGGTCGGACCCAGAAATGGGTTTAAGAACGCTGGTCCAAACGGATATGGAACGCTATTCACAAATCCGTCCATAAAATATAACAAAACTTGAAACTTAGACCCGACATTAAAATAAACCCTTGAAACACGCCCGATTAACAGAATCATACAGCAGCAAGGGACACTGTCCAGGCTCTGCGATTCGAAGGGAGAAATTTGTGAAACTCCCGCCACTTTTGCGTTCCGATCCGTAATGTAACTTTGGAACGTAAATTGACGAACATATAGTAAATAGTAAATAAATCTTTAATATTTTCGTTATTTTCATTTTCTATTTGTTTTTTTTTTCAATCCGACAATCACGCTGTTATATGATATTAATTCTTTCTTTATGTTCTACTCAATCCCAATTAGACTAGAAGTAGTATAGAAACTCTACATTTAACCGCCATGTTGACCTTTGACCTCTGACAAAATTTTGGCGTTCGAATGTGTGGTCATGTTTTCCAGGATGAATATGTGTTTCTAATCAAATTTTCACGCTGAAAGAGTGGATTTACTGCAAAATATATAGCAAACCACGGGTTTAAGTTACTCCCAAAAAATCACATAAAGAACCAATAATGAAATTGGCGATTGAATGTAAGGTTCTCTTTTCACGGGTTTATTCGAATACATTAAAGAACGGCTACTTTCAATGATGAATGTGTGTTCACGTTAAATTTATATGTTGATACAGTTGATTTACTGAAAAATTCATAGTAAAACATATGCTTTAATTGCAAACTCCATGATTAATTTTAAATTAATGATGATGTAGGTCATCATTACTTTCAGAGACATGTGATTACATAAATAAGAGAAAGGCGTATCTCAAAAACGGTGCGTCCTAGGCCATTTTTAACGCGATTTCGAAAGGCTTAACTGAAAAGGTCACTCGGAACGATAGATCCCAGCCCCATGCGTGTAACGGCCACCGTTCTCGAGATACTAGAGCAAGCGAAATTCGCATATGTCAATTCACCTCAAACCCATTTTTCACTAACTCTATTCCTTCATCTTGTAAATTTAAGAAAAACTATGATGAGGTTTTGCATCAATCGGTTATCATTAGTTTCAGCGAAAACGGGGTGCAAACATCATTTTTCAATGATTCTTTGTTGTATATGTTCCTTCAGATTTGCGAGACTAAAATAATTTCATATAAAGCCACAAAATACAATAAATTTATCGATCAAACAGCTTCTACATCACAATTCATAGTTTGTTATAAATGTATTTTATTGTAACAAACCACACACTGTCTATGACGTCGGGGATTCCTCATAGCAGGTGTCAATCATTCATAATTAGTTGTTTATTTTTATGTATTGGTTTAGATAGATATTACAGTAGAATTGATGTTTGATCTCTGCTTAATGTAGTTTTTCTACGCATGCGCAGTAGCATATTAATGGATGTATGTTACGAACAAGATTTTCACCGATTTTAAGCTGATTATCAATACAAATACGGGTTTTTTAACACTACAAAATTATGTCAAAATGGTGGGAAAGCGTTTAAAGCATGGTATCGTAATAAAGAATCAAAAGAATTAATTGAATTTTATAAGAAATCTACATTTCGCATACATTAAAGAATGAAAAAAAAAATTGCTGAGGGGGGAGTTGAACTTAGGTAATAAATGTTTTAGCTTAGATAATGAATGCGGTTGGAAGACGCCTTAATCCGGTCGGCTACAGCAGCTAAACAGCAATTAGGGTAAAAATTATTTTATATAAGTTGCATAATATCTTTTACGCGTAGTGAATATTAGCAGCAATACAATTGTTCACCTTATTATATTAGATGTGTTGTCATATCGGTTCTAAGTACTCGGACAAAGAAAGAAAAAAAAGTGTCTATTTAACAAAACGTTTTAAAAATTATTGCAGAAAAATTAAAACTTCTTGTTATTTCGACTAGTTCTTATTTTATTTTTTTCAATCACAATACAATTATATGATAATGTTATAAATCTACACTTAATACTTAATTATCTAAATATGGAACATCAATATCCTTATATACGAATATAAAGATCTTTAGATTGTTAATTTCATTCAAATCTGAATTTATTATTTATTCAGATACATTATTGGTTACAGTGGATCGATGTTAAAATGTTTTAAAATCAATTATAATCTTAAACAATAAAGTATCCGGTATTGATAATGTTATAACGTCTTGGAAAAATTTATTTGTTTTTTTCATTACAAGTTATTTGTAATTGTAAACATAATTTGTTTTCTACTGTCTATTATTTCGACTTTTCAGTGTTTTTTTAGATATTATATTTATCTGTATCAACTGATTTGTATTTATTAAATTGTTTAGAAAACCTACTATTATATAAACTTTTTGTTTTCATATAATTGTACGATACGGTATTATTTGAATAAAAATGATTAAATTGCACATCTAAAAATGATATACGTTTTATCGTAATACTGTCACATGGAAGACATTAAACTTTTACGATATCTATGCTATACTTGGAAGTCTTTCATACCAAAAATATTCATGTAAAGGAACTTGATTTAACGCTAATAAATCGAAAACAATAATACTATTATCGTTTTGATTTTTATATACGACCAATTTAAAATTGGTTAAAATTCTATATTGATTGTTGTCTTTCCAAATAATGAAATATCACTGGGGTTTGTAGTATCTTTCAATATATTGCTTGTATGTTTTTTTTATATTTTATATTACAATATATACGTAAAATTTCGTCTAGTAGCGGTTCGTAATCTTTAACTTTTAAAAGATTTGTAATATATTCAGATTGTTTGCAGAATCATCATACCCCATGTCATTTAACCCCAATCCTCCGCAATCATTGCGGTTCTAACATTTCTGTTTTACTTTTCTTTTACTTATATTTCTTAATTCTCTTTTCATAAAGTCCTTTTGGTCTTTAAATATTTATTTACTACTCTTTGTTTTTTTTTTGACTTGCCTTTTATTTGTGAAATATTTTATTTTAAAGTTGTTTCTTAAGTTTCTTTTGATTCTTTAAATGTTTATTTACAAGTTGTAAATAATATTTAAAAATAAAACCATGATAATTTTCGGGATGGGTCCCCCACGGTAAATCTCACCCCTTCGCTATCGTCATGGTTCTACCATTTCTGTTTTTACTTTTCTTTTACTTATATTATGTTAATTTTAGTTTAGTTTATAAATACTATTTTCCTCACATTATATTATAGTATGGTCAACCGTTTTAAGTTTTATTTTTGGAATTTCGTTTTTAGTTTCTTCTTTAAGCTTTTTTAAAGTTTTGCCCTTTTTTTTATTTATGAAATACTTTAAGGTTATTTCTTAGCTCTTTTTTATTAAGTCTCTTTTGGTTTTTTAAATGTAAGTATGATTTCTTGTTTCCCATAGTTTTCAAACCTTTTTTTGAACAGTTAAGTGGTGTTTTCTTTGTCTTAAGGGTTGTTAATTAACTGATTAAACCTTATACGATTAGTTTTGTTGCATGTTTTCTGTAAACTAGATTTAGATACTTATATCGTCTACATAGATGTTTTCCTTATGTGTGGTTTTTTTCTTTATTTAACTGCAAACGCTCTTTTCTTCTTATATAAGCGAAGTAGTAATATGTACTAATATCAAGTATACAAATAGAAATGAATTTAAAAATAATGACATTACTATGTTACATTAAATATTGCTAAAGAAAATATCTAATTTTGTTGCTCTTTGTTAAATTTTTTATTTATTTGTAATGTAATAAGAAAAATCTGTCAACACAGTTGTTTCTGATGCAAGGCTTACACATAAAATTTAATCTAAAATATTTATCATTTAATCTAAACATAATATTTTTTCGTTCGTTTAATTCAATGATTCTAATTAACCTGTGTGCGGATACCGTATTAATTCTCGCGGGTGTGGCGATACTAGGGGGACGGTAGGCACTAACTAAAATAATGTAATTTCACAACTTATACAGAACAAATTTTTCTTGTACGGTCGGCAGACTGGTGTAGCCGCTAGGCTTAACGCACCAGCTACCAAGTCGACTGGGCGATCGAGTTCGAACCCAGCCAGACCGAGTTACTTTTTTCCAAATATTTTTTTTAAAATTATACCGCTCACCTGTGACGTCACAACATAGCAGATGACTTCAACATAGCAGATGACTTCAACATCATTTTTTGGGGCGGGGGTGTGATTTTGCAAATTTTTTTTTGCAGATATTGTTATTTTTTAATCGTTAACAAATGTGCATAAGAAAAATAGGCACATAAATAGCATTAAAAATAATAAATCAGAAAACTCCAATTTTGCCAAACATAATAGAATAATACACTCATATATACAATGATAATAATTTCATGAAAATCTTAGATATTTTGTATAAATATTATAGTACTTCTAATTTGGAAAATTATCAAATATATTATAACAACAAAAATTTAATTAATGAACAAAAATCTTTTAAAAACATACTAAATATAAATATAAAGAAATAATAATTTAATCTAATGATTATCTCATCTCCTGATGATGGCTTTCAAGTAAGCCAAAAGATCTTGAGTTCATATCAATGTGCTGGTAAGGTGAATTTTAGTAATTGTTAATATTTTTCTTTAACATATTAGCAGTACCATGTTCGACATAAAATTTTATTTCACTATTAACTACTGGTTTTTTTCATTTTTTTTCTTATTGTATTTATTTGAATAATTATTTATTGTAAAACATTTTCTACAATTACTGGTTAATAGTTATCAATACATTTAAATTAAAAAAAAGAGATGAAGTCTGATACGAACCGATGTGCCTCCTCTTGTAAGATCCAAATATTTCATTAATTAAAATTTTATTTGGCTATAACTCTGGAACCAATGAAAATAAGTACTATGATATATATCAATGAAAAGCTCTCAGTGAGAGCTTATTACTGCAGTTAAGAAAAAGTTAAAAATCCAAATTTTTTTGGATTTAAGTTTCACAACAGTCCTAAATTCAAAATTTCAAGATCCACGGCTGATCGTTTTGAGTTATGTGAGATACATATGTACAGATGTGATGCCAAAACTAGTCAAAATGGATTCAGGGATGGTCAAAATGGATATTTCTGTAGAAGTCTGAAAACTGAAAGTTTTTGCAATCACAATACTTCCTTTACTTTGTAAAAGGAAGTAAAAAACACTACTAATTCGATGTGTCTTTAAAAGGACAAAAGGGATATTATAGGTAAATTAGAAATTGCTAATGGATTTAGCAAGTATTTTGCAGGATTATCAGGAAGATTAACACCTACAGCTTATGGCAATTTAAGTCAATAAAAATATCTTTTAGTAATCAGTTTGGATTCATAAAGAATACAAGTGTTGAATTGGTACTAAGTGAACTATTTAATGATGTATACAGCAGCATAAATATAAGAAAAAAATTTTCAGTTTAGTTCTTAGATAAGCAAAAAGCATTTGATATAGTTACTCACAATATTCTCCTAGCTAAGATGGAGAGAATAGGGATTAGGGGCGTCGCATTAACCTGGTTTGGATCTTATATGCCAAATCATCTACAGTGTGTCAGAATAGGTGACAATTTAAGTGATTGGGCTGTAGTATCATGTGGCACTCCACAGGGTGCTATCCTCTCTGTTGTTCTGTTTTTAATATTCGTTAATGACTTATATAATGAAAATGTCAGAGTGAAATGTCTCTTCTTTGCAGATGATACTGCCATAGAATAATACTGTGTTAAGTGGGAAGATATAAAAAATCAGAGATTGGTTCTACAGTAATAAATTAGTTCTTAGTACAAATTTAGTTCTTAGCTTTATTAATTTCCTGGAGAGGGAAGAAGCGACCTTCTCTGTAAAGCATCATAAACACTTTTGCATGTGTAATAGTATCTGTGTATGTGAATGTATTGGGAAAACTGATTCCACTAAATATTTAGACCTAATTATTATAGCTTCTAAATTTGGTTGGAAGCCTCACTTATTGAAATTATGGAAAGAATTATTATTATACTCATAAATTTTACAAGTTACAACATTATGGCAATAAAAAATGGTTTGTTTGTATATTTAATGCACTTAATTACTCTAGACTTGAATTCGGAATCAAATTTTGGGCAGACATGCATAAATCTCAGTTAACAAGAGTGAAAATAGCACAAAAAGAATAATTAGAATTATGGATTTCAAAAGCAGTTTCATCCAGTCTCTTGAGGTTTTCAAAAACTGAATATTTTACCCATAAAGAATCTACACATATACAAAGTATTAAAGAATATTTTTCAGTAGTAGTAAAGATAATAAAATAAGTAATGCATACAATACAAGAAGTACAGATGAAGAAAATACACAAATCCCGCCTGTTCTTTGTATTAAAAGAACAGTTCCAAAAATCATTTGTCTATTTAGGACCTAAAAATATAACATGTTAGACAAATGTATAAAGAGTATAACTGTTGAAAATATCTTCATTAAAGAGGTGAAGAAATGGGCTGCCTGTATTCAGGACACTTATATTGTTTTCTAAATTTCAATGAATTAATATTAACATAGAATTAATAAAATTAAAATAGTATTCAAAATTTACAATTACATATTAAGATATGCATTTTGTGTTATTGTTTGCATTAATATTATGTAAAATATCTATGACATTATAACATTTATATTATTTAAGTTAATGTAGACTTAATATTTAATTTAATATTATAATACTTCTAATTTGGAAAAATATCACATGTACTGTAATAAAAAATTTAATTAATGAATAAAAATCTTTTTAAAAACGCTGTATTATTTAAAAAAATAGTAATTGTAAATAAAGAAGTAATAATTTAATCTAATAGTTATCTCTCTCATAAAGTGGTTACATTTGATTTCTTTTCAATCCACCATAGTACATGTATATTCCTTCAATATAGTGGTAGGTCCGGACAATCATAACTGTTTTACATTTTAACTGTGATCTATTAAATTGTTAACTTTAATGCAATAGTTTTATCTCCTTATGATAGCTTTCAAGTAAGCCGAAAGATCTTGAGTTCATATCAATTAGCTGGTAAGGTAGATTTCATTAATTGTTAATATTATTTATTTAAAAAATATGTATATGTTATCTATTAAAGTTAATAGATTACATATCTCTATTAAAGTTAACTACAGAGTGACTGAAAAGTAGACCGTCGCAAGAGCAACACATACACGGAGGCATACATGCCCAATCTTTAATAAAGTGCAAAAAATTCGTATCTTTTAGTTCATTACTCTTCTGGTATTGTGGGACAATATTCTCCTTAAGTTGGAGTTGATCATCATTTCATTTATTTTTTTTTTGTTGCCAATCATTTAATTGCTCTTTGGTTTGATATAATTCCTCTGATCTTAATTTGTGTTCACATTCTCTAGTTTTCAAATTTTCTCTCTATTAGTAATTATCCTCTTTATATTTATCATCATCTTGTAATATTTTTATTCTTTTTTTGTGTTTTTATTCTTTCTTTGTTTGCAACATTTTCTTCCTGTTTATTTTTTTTTTTTGGTTTGCAACAGATGTGTTATATTGTTTTTTATCAACGTATATTCAGTAAAATTCTAGCAGTTATCAAAATTATAGTAAGAAACATCTACTTTTGTGGCCAATTAAAAGTAAATATACTTTACTAGATAATTAGATAGTAGGATCAAGCAGATAAGTTTACACATAAAATGGTTTGATAGTAGTAAACCTACCTCAAAAGACGAAATGTTGCAAATTAGAATTATTTTCTATTAGAATACAGTTTTGTAGATAAATTAGTTGTATGTGATTTGGTTTTCCACTTATATTTATTAATAAAATATGTTTTTTATAAAGAAAATGTCTTTTCATTATTAATTTTATACTTGGCTGCAACAACAGTTTATTTTTACAACAGCTGCAAGTTTCTTAAACTCATTAATTAATAAAATCTATTTTATTTTAAATAAAATTTTGTGTATTTTCATATCGATAATTATTTGAAAGTGTAAATATACAAAATTTTTAGATGAAAATTTTCCATTTTAGAATAGTGATTTTACTAATATTGAATTGTATTCAAATATCACAATGGCAATTAGATTCTTATACAATAAAGTATATTCTCTTCCACATTATTTTATCCATTTCACACCAGTTTCCAGCCTAATATATTCACTTTTTTTTGGCACTATTTTTAGCCTTGCATCTGAGGTTGAAGGAATATTTCTTTGAGTTGCGTTTTCACTACTTGTTTACATATCCCTCCATTAAGAAAGCGAGAGAAAACTATTTTATTTCTCATCTTTAATTTGTCTTACATGAGTTTAGAATGGAATTTAGAATGGATGTGCCATTTCAACATAATTCATGTATAAACTTTTATTTCATATCCATTATGTTAGATTACATATGAAATAGTTTTTCTTTTTATTGTGTTTAAGAAGTCGTATCTTTTTTTTTTAAAAAAGCAGATTAATTTATGGAGGCTTTGTATTCATTACTTCACTGTAAATTGATTTAGAGAAAAAATATCTCATTTATTCTAAATGCATCTTTATGCATTTAAATTTATTAAGCAAGTAGGCAAATTTTTGAACTCCGCTGATGTTTAGAGAATCTGCCAATGGCATAGGAAAACTATGCAACAGCTTGACAAATTATTACTTAAATTGAATATTTATGTTTTTAGTCAAGTAACTGGAGGTAGGTACAAGTCCAGTCGTGTCTCATTTACACTAAAGGTGCAAATGACTTGTGTTCGTTATGACTTTGTGAAATGACTTGTACGGCACACAGCAGCTGTGTGCCGTACATTATCACACGTTTAAAGGTACTTTTCTCAATAACTAAAAAAGACAATGAAAAAAAGAAACTTTTTGTTGAAAATTTAACCTCAAATACTCTCAAGTTGTTTCCAAATTTGATTTAGTCCTTACCATTTAAAGGCAAGGACTTTGATTTCAAATAATGTTCAGTCAACATCTTTTACAAAAAAATCAAAATATTCAGTAAAAATATTGACAGTTACCCATGCTTTTTTGTTTAGTTTTCCACAAAACAGGCAGGCGATTTTTGTCTTTCCCTTTTAGCACCCTCAGATTTAGAGATTTGTAAACAACTAATGGTTTTAACATGTAGCCACTATCACTGCAACAAAGCAAGACAGTCAGACAATCTTTTGCTGTGTTAAATCCTGTTGCTGACTTTATTTTTTGAAATAAAGGTTTGAGAAGGCACCTTCTTCCAAAATAAGCCAGTCTCATCCGCATTAAAAACTTGATATGGTGTGTAACCTTTCTGCGTTTGAGTTTATGAAACTCATTTGGATAAGAGCTTGCTGCTTCACAGTCAGCTGATGCTGTTTCTCCTGTAATTTGAACATTATGCAATGAAAATCTTTTTTTGAAATTTTAGAACCAGCCTTTACTGGCACAAAACACAGGTCTTTCAGTGACACTGCTTTCACCATCTTGCTGAACAAAATGGTCATATACACGCTGTGCTTTTTCTCGAATTAAAACAGAACTGAGAGGGATTTTTTTTTTGAGTTTTAACTTTAATCGAATTATTGAAGCCTTCTCAGTTTTTTCAATGTTATAATCGCAACATACAGATGTAACTTTTGCAATTGGGAAGTGCTACCTTTTATGCTTCTTCCTTTTTCTTAATGAACCGAACCGTTGACTCTTTAACTCTAAAATACCTTGCCGCTGAGGCTGCACTTTCACCACTATACGTTTAATACAGTATTACTTTACTTAATATATCCTAATAATACTGTATGGTGTTGTTTATAAACTGATAAAACCATGTTATACATTTATTTTTTTTTTACAGTTAAAAAAAGCAACCATGAATAATTAAAACTGCAAATGACGAGGGATTCCTGTATTATTCTAACCATAAATGTTCACTCTAGAAAATTAAGTACATTCTTTTACAATTTTATGGTACATAATAATAAAAAAAAGCATTTTGGTATATGAATAAAAAACCTGACCACATAGTTGTTATACTTTCCTGACATTGGTTATTAATTCTAATACAGTGTAAAAATAATGATATGAGAGTGCATAAAACAAATCAAAAAAATTGTTATTTTAATTGATAATTCAAAAGAAAAAAAAATCTGTTATAAAATATGCAATTAATAAAGATAGCGACTTTGGTGAAGGGGTACAATTTTTCTTTTAAATGGTAAGATAAGCACGCATGTACTGAGGATAATATAAAGTACGATTATGTTATGGTTACAAAATTTTGAGAAAATCTTTACCCCAAAAAGCTATATAACCCACCTGCTAGATACTAACCCCACACTTTACCAAAATTGCCCCATATACACATGTCTATGTGCCACATTTCATCAAAATCTGTTTATCCAGTCAAAAGTTATTATAAACTTCAAACATGTAATATCAGTTGACCTTCTTTATGCATACAATTTACTTACGCATACAATCATTATAATTTTTCTGAACTGCTACAATTGTTCAATTTTTACATACCTGGTCATTTATTATGAAGTAATAATTACTATTTTTACTTGTCCAGGAGTGTAATTTGGCACTCAAATATTAGTCGTCAATCATACTTTTGTAATCAACATCATGATAGATTTGATATTAATTTGTAATTCATTTATATTCTACTGATTTACTTTTGAAAAATGTTTTACATTATGAATGATTTATTTTGTTTTGCCACCAAACATTTTAATTTATTGTTATAATTTAATTGTATCAGTGGGATTTTTCCCATTTATTTAAATAAAATAATTTGCACATTTTATAATAAATAATTCTTAATTGTAAATCATATGTAGAATAAATTGAAATTAAAAATATTTTTAATTTCATTTTTCAGATTCAAAAATCTTTGGTAAATTAAAATCAGAAATAAATATGTTTCAAAAAATTCCAAAAGTCTATTAAAGATATCTCCAGGTCCTTCAAAATATAACATAAAGATGTGTTAAAATAATATTGTTGAAGGAATTGTTGATGATGATGTTGATAAAGTTGGTGAAGTATCAGAAAAAAATACAAATGAAATTAAAAGGGTAATAAGAAATTTTAAATTATATTGTTTATTTTATAAGACAAAAAGTGTGACCGTGTAGAAAATTCAATATTACATATAGCATTATGCAGTGCTTGTAGCAGTGATGTTATCAAAGTTATTAAACTGTCGACAGATTTAGGTGCAGATACCAATGCTTGGAATCTTTATTTGAAAAAACCTATAATGAGATTACCATTGACTGCATATGAAGATTTGTGGTTAGAACTTTTAAAGAGAAGATTATACATTGATGTAAGCAGAGTAATAAAATATTCAATCTATGATACCTTCTGAACTTATGTAATAACTAATGTTATCTGAACATCCAAGTATGATATTTTACGATTTCATTTAAATAATTAATTGTTTTGCATAAATTAATTGTTTCAAGTTATTTTTAATATTCTTAAATTACAAAAAAACTTACTTAAATTATAATATTGTAATTATTATTATACCATTCACGTAACTAAGGTTAACCCTTTAAATGGTGGCAGTATAAACAGGTTCACATCCATTAAGTACAATTGCATCATCAGGCTAACCTCTCAGATATATTATTCTAACCATAAATGTTGACTCTAGAAAATTAAGTTCATTCTTCTATCATTTTATAGTACATAATTAAAAAAATAAGCATTCTGGATTATAAATAAAAAAAGCTGACAACAAAGTTGTTATATTTTCCTGGCATTGGTTAAAGGTTTATGTGCTATTCTGCATATAAAATAAAAAATATAATATATTTAAATAATATAATAGATATTATTCTTCTTTTTCCTGTTTAGTCTCTGGTAACTACTGTTCAGATAATACATCAGAGGATGAATGAGGATGATATGTATGAGTGTAAATGAAGTGTAGTCTTGTAAATTCTCAGTTCAACCATTCCTAAGATGTTGTGGTTAATTGAAACCCAACCACGAAAGAACACCGGTATCCACGATCTAGATATAATAGATATTGGTTTAAGGTATATGCACTATTCTTGTGTTTTTCTGCTACAATCTTTTTGTTTCGTTTTTTTCAGTTTTCATTGCAGTAATAATGTGTGGTCATATTATTATTATTATTATTATTTTTAAATGTCAGTAAGTATTTATTTACGTCAATATACTAATATTTATAAATATAATTAATAAACATTAATAATGAACAGGCAATATTTAAGCTCATTCTTTTGTGATTCTATGAAACATTATTAAAAATTAAGCATTTTGGTATATGAATAAAAAACCTGACCACAAAGTTGTTATACTTTTCTGGCATTGGTTATGTATTCTAATACAGTGTAAAAATAATGATACATGAAGAAAGTTTACAAAATTCAAAAAATGATTATTCTTATTGATAACTCAAAAGAAAAGATCTTTTAAAAAATATGCAATTAATAAAGATAGCTTTTTTGGTGAAGGGGGCAATTTTTCTTTTAAATGGTAAGATAAGCATGTAGACATGTACTGAGGTTAATATAAAGTAGGGTTATGTTATGGTTGAAAAATTTTGAGAAAATCTTTACCCCAAAAAACTATCTACCCCATCTGCTGGAGTTACTGACCCCGTACTTTACCAAAAAATTTTATTAAACTAAGTTAAGGTGTAACATACATGAAGCAATTGTTTCTAATGAATGTTGGGTACAGTTAGAATAGAGGTTAGTATTTGCAATTTTATACTGCTTATTAATAACTTATTTATTAAAAAATTAAAAAATATTAATGCAAATATATACTGTTATTTTAATAACTTAATTTAAAATAAATAAAATAAAATAAAATAAAATAAACTAAATTAAATTTTAAATAATTTAAATTAAATATTTTAATTTAATTTAATTTAGTTAATAGCGCTTAAGTAGTTATAGTGCATGTTATTTTAAGTTTATTGCTTTTGGGACCTCGTAATCTTGAAAAGCCATAAAGAACTATAAAAAGAGAGCTTTCCTTTATTTTTTGGATTATTTTTTCAATATAATGGTCAGCTTTATTAATTTATTTTTTAAAATCGAAACCTCAAAGCTTTCCAAAGTAAAGATTAGTATTTATGTTGTGTGCAAAATTGGTTACGTTTTTATTCTAGACTGTATACTGATTTTATAATACAAGGTAAAATCTTATCTCTAAAATTATGGATTGGTTTTCTGAATGTAAAATAACAGTTGTATTATTTTATAAATAATAAAATTTCATTATTAACAAACTAGTTTCAGTATTAGGTATTGAAACTGCTATGGAACGAGTTGATCTTTACCCATACAATTTACAATTTATATAAATCTTTACAATTTTCCTCAATTGCAACAATTGTTCAATTTTTACATATCTAGTTGTTTATTAATAAACTTACAAAATAATCTTACGAATCTGTATTGACCTAATTCAATATCATATATATATCAATTATCATATGTATAAACCTAGTGTTGTCTGTCACTGTTTCACCAAAAAACTACTTAAATGACTAACCCAAAATTTTTCATGAATGTATTTTTTGTACTACTGAAATATCTCTCTTGCTACATGAAATTATAAAATCATCCAGAATGGTTACCTTACATGTACAAGAGCCGATATTGGCCACACTTAAGGGACTGATTCAGAATATCAAAATTAATAAAAAGGTTCACATACATAGATGAACTATCTCTCTGAAAAATAAATATCTTGAAAAAGGATGAAAGATATTTAATGAAATTCTGTGTGTAGTTTTTACCCCACAGCATTTCCTCCAAAATTTCTGCCCTATTTTAAAATTCTCCTGTAACACCACATTTCAAAGCATTTCTTTTCTTCTCAGGTACTCTGATCATCCATGTTTCACTTCCATATATAGCTAGGCTCTAAAAACATATACTTTCAAAAATCTTTTCCTGATGTTTAAATTAATTTTTGATGTAAAAAATTATATTTCTGACAGACGGCTCGTTCGCCTGTGCTATTCGGCATTTTATATCGCTACTACTTCCTTCACTTTTGGAAATTCTACTTCCCAGATAACAAATTCTTCTACCTCCATAATCTTTTCTCTTCATATTTTTACATTCAGTGGTCCATCTTCGTTATTTCTACTACATCACATTACTTTCGTTTTGTTCTTATTTATTTTCATGCGGTAGTTCTTGTGTAGGACTTCATCTATGCTGTTCATTGTTTCTTCTAAATCTTTTTTACTCTCAGCTAGAATTACTATATCATAAGCAAATCATAGCATCTTTATCTTTTCACCTTATACTGTTATTCCAGATTAAAATTTTTCTTTAACATCATTTACTGCTAGTTCTATGTAAATATTAAAAAGTAACGGGGATAGGGAACATCCTTGTTGGACTCCCTTTTTTATTACGGCTTCTTTCTTATGTTCTTCAGTTATTACTGCTGTTTGGTTCCTGTAAATCTTAGCAATTGTTCTTCTATCTCTGTATTTGAATTCTAGTTTTTTTAAAATGCTTAACACTTTATTTCAGTCTACATTATCGAACACCTTTTTCCAGGTCTATAAATGGCAAGCATATTGGTTTGTTTTTCTTTAATCTTCTACTATTAATTTGAGCACTAAAACTGCATCCCTTGACCCTATACTTTTCCTGAAACCAGATTGGTCTTATCCTAACACTTCTTTTACTCTCCTCTCAATTCTCTGTATATAATTCTTGTTAAGATTTTTGATGCATGACTAGCAAAGCTAATTGTTCGGTATTCTTCACCTTTATCTACTCCTGCTTTCTTTGGTATCATGACTGTAACACTCTTTTTTGAAGTCTGGCAGAACTTCCCCTTTTTTGTAAATATTACACATCAGTTTGTATAATCTATCAATCACTTCCTCACCTACACTGTGCAGTAATTCTGCAGGTATTCCGTCTATTCCAGGAGCTTTTCTGCTATTCAAATCTTTTAATGCTCTCTTAAATTCAGATCTCAGTATTGTTTGTCCCCTTCATCCTCTTCGGCTTCCTCTATAACACTATTTTCTAATTCATTACCTCCCTATAATTCTTCAGTATATTCCACCCACCTATCGACTTTTCCTTTCATACTATAAATCGGTATACCATCTTTATTTTACACATTATTAGATTGTAATTTATGCACCCAATAATTTTCCTAAACTTTCCTGTATGCTCCATCTTACCAATGATCATTTCTCTTTCCACTTCTGAACACTTTCCTTTAATCCACTCTTCTTTTGCTAATCTGCACTTTCTCTTTAAAGTATTTCTTAATTGTCGGTAGTTCCTTTTACTTTATTCATTACTCGCATTCTTATATTTTCTATGTTCATCCATCAGCTGCAATATATCCTCTGAAATCCAAGGTTTTCTACTAGTTCTCTTTGTTCTGCCTGAGTTCATTTCTGCTGATTTAAGAATTTCCTTTTTAGCATTCTCCCATTCTTCTACATTTTCTACCTCATCTTTTTTACTCAGACCTCTTGCAATGTCCTCAAAAATTTTCTTTACCTCCTCTTCCTCAAGCTTCTGTAAACTCTACTAATTCATCTGTCACCTTTTCTTCAGGATTTTAAACCCGTCTACATTTCATTATCACTACATTATGGTCGCTATAAATGTCTGCTCCAGAGAGCTTTGCAGTTGACGAATTGATTTCTAAATCTTTACTTAATCATGATATAATCTATTTGAAACCTTGCAGTATCACCTGGCTTTTTCCATGTGTATTCCTCTGTTATGATTTTTAAACTGGGTGCTGGCAATTACTAAATTATACTTCATGCAAAACTCAAAAGTCAGTCCCCTCTTTCATTCCTTTTGCCCAGCCCATATTCATCCACTGTATTTCCTTCCTTGCCTTTTCTAATACTTGCATTCCAATCTCCAACTATTAATCAATTTTCATCCCTTTTTATGTGTTTAATTGCTTTGTCAATTTCTGCGTATACACACTCTACCTCATCATCATCATGGGCGCTATGAGGCATATAGATGTTACTCTACTCTCTTTCCTTATTTTCTCTCTTTCATTATTTGAAGCTGAGTTAATTATTCTAAAATCACCTGACCAAAAGTCATTTTCCTCTTCCCACCAACCTCACTAATTCCTACTATATTTTCATTTATCCTATCCATTTCCCTCTTTAAATTTTCTAACCTACCAACCTTTTTTAGACTTCTAACATTCCACGCTCTGACTCATAGAATGTTATTTTTTAATTTCTGGTGACCTTCTCTCTAGTAGTCCCCATCCAGAGATCTGAATGAGAGAATAGTTTACCTCCGGAATATTTTACCAAGGAAGGTGCCTCCATCTTTGTTATATGAAAATGCATAGAGTTACATTTTCTTGGAAAAAAAGCAGCTGTAGTTTTCCATTGCTTTCAGCTGCGCGGTACTCAAATGATTGAGTGATGTTGATATGGCCATATAAGTTGTCCTGACCTACGCCCTTAACAACAACTAAAAAAGCTAATGCCCTCTATCAGGAATCATTCCTTAGTCTGGCTCTCAATAGATACCTCTCTGATATGATTCCACCTTCGATCCAGCTACTTTGTATCACTGAGCACTCAAGTCCCCTCAGCATCAGCAAGGTCTCGATTCATAGAGGGAGCTGCCAATTATATCTACTGCATTTACATTGGCTCCAGTATTAATCAATCTACTGATAATATCATTATTGTTCATTTTAATCGCACACATTAAAGGAGTAATTCCATCAAAATCACATTTATTGATGTCTGTCCCTAAATCAATTTATTGATTATTTTCTACTGTATCATTTTTACTTATCGCATATAATAATGATGTTAATTTAAGTTCATCAATCGCATTAACATCTGCACCATTATTAGTAAGTGCTGATGTAATTTCCTTATCTCTATTAAGCTTTAAAGCTATTATTAATGGCTTATTACAATAACATTTAACAGTTATTAAGTTTTATCTTATTAAGGTATTCCATTTCATTAACATTTGCAACATTTTGAATGATTTCTAAATACAATCAGCACAACAGTTATTCTTCAGTGCCAAATGTAGAAGACCCAATACATATTTTATTCTTTGTACGTATAGTGAATTGATAATAATTAAGTACATTTAAAAAATGTTTAATTCTACTTGTTTTACTTACTACATAAGTTCAGAAGGATCATAGAATGAATACTTTACTACTCTGCTTTCATCAATGTGTAATCTTCTCTTTATATGTTCTGAATAAAAATATTACTTTTAATATCAAATGTAATAGGACCAATTTTAATGCGACTGATTACAAAAGATATTTACACTCTAAAGTATGAATGTGATATCGATTTAATTATTAAATTCATAGAACATGGAAGTGATGTTAATGTAATTAATAATAATGAGTTAATACCTTTAAAGCATGCTGCTCATCTTGTATGTTTAAAGAAATAATACAAATACTTATTGATAATGGTGTGAATATATATGCACATAATAGTATAATAAAGATTTAACGCTAATAATGTATGCCATATTACACAATGAGAAAAGTATTAAAATGGAAATTATATCTACATTAATTTAAAATGGTACTCATATAGAAGCTATTGATAAAGATGGTTATATGCATTTTTTCAAACAGACTTTTATAATGAGGAAATTCTGGTTTTACTATTAGAGAATGGAGCAAGTGTTCGTAAATATTTGGCAAATCTTGGTGAAAGTGAAATACCTTTAATTTATGTTATAAGATGTAGAAAACATGTTGAAACTGTAATTGAACTTTTGTATTGTAAAAAAAATATTAACGACAATGATGAACATCATACATCATTTTTATGTAAATTATTTACTTTGAATGTTGAATTTGCCTTATCTCTAATCATAAAGATTTATTAAAGAAAGATAAGTTATTGATTTTCAATTATTTAGAAGTGTTCAGTGGATGTATTTTGAAAAAATATTTTTTTGTAGCAATTTAAATATAAATAATTTGGATGATATTTATCGAAGAAGATTGAACTACGCTCCAAATATAAAAAGAGTAGTTAAATTGATGAAAGCAGTTTTAGAAAAACAATGTTATGCTAAATTGGAAGATTCTAAGTTGAATACACTTCATTTCACACTTTACCAGATGTCATTAATGTGTTAATATATAGGTAACAGTGATCTTACTGCAAGAAATGATAGTGGAGAAATAACATGTACAATATGTTACAAAACAGGCGCAGAAATCGTAGCCAAATTGTACTGTTTATAAAACATTTACTTTTTGTACTTCCCAAAGAGTTGGATAGATTCACTCGAGTAAAATTAGTTTATTTATGATTATTATTATTTTATTAATGAATGCAATGTTGAATTAAATAAGATGCAATCTATAAATATAGTAAATAAATTTTACATTTACATTTTACATTTTTTACATTTTATTGTAAGTTATCTGAACATGAAATAAATCTGTTATCAGAAAATGGTAAGTTTTGTGTTTACAATGATGAGCTAAGATCGATTTAAGTAAAATACAGTTATTAAACAAACACTTTAGAGAGATTAATTATAACAAACAGAATCATTAAATCATATGACCCTAAGAAATATAATGCTGATTTGATTAATTGTAGTGTTGAACATTCTGATCAATTATGTGAATGTATTTTTCTTAATTATGACATATTTTACTGTATTTCTAAATATTTGTATGAAAGACATCTTGTTAATTTATTCCATGCTTCATTATAGTTTTGATACAAAATAATTATTCATTATAAGACATAATGTTCCTTGGATCTTTTTTTGTCATCAAAGTATATTTAGTGAAATATTAATAATTATCAAAATTATGGTAAGAAATATTTAGTTTAGCGACCAATTTAAAAATAAATATCCTTTATTAAATAATAAGACAATTGGATCAAGAAACATAAGAACTGCTCGTAAATTGGTTTGATAGCTGTAGACTTAGCTCATGAAATCAAATGTTCTGAATCAGAATAATTTTCTATTAGAAATAATGTTTTGTAGATAAAATAGCTAGATGTATGCGATTTGGTTTTCTACTTATCTCTAATATTTATTAATAAAATAAATAAATTTTATAAAGAAAATGTCTTGTTATTGTCATTTTTTTTTTTTTTTTTTGTCTTCAGTCATTTGACTGGTTTGATGCAGCTCTCCAAGATTCCCTATCTAGTGCTAGTCGTTTCATTTCAGTATACCCTCTACATCCTACATCCCCAACAATTTGTTTTACATACTCCAAACGTGGCCTGCCTACACAATTTTTCCCTTCTACCTGTCCTTCCAATATTAAAGCGACTATTCCAGGATGCCTTAGTATGTGGCCTATAAGTCTGTTTCTTCTTTTAACTATATTTTTCCAAATGCTACTTTCTTCATCTATTTGCCGCAATACCTCTTCATTTGTCACTTTATCCACCCATCTGATTTTTAACATTCTCCTATAGCACCACATTTCAAAAGCTTCTAATCTTTTCTTTTCAGATACTCCGATCGTCCAAGTTTCACTTCCATATAAAGCGACACTCCAAACATACACTTTCAAAAATCTTTTCCTGACATTTAAATTCATTTTTGATGTAAACAAATTATATTTCTTACTGAAGGCTCGTTTAGCTTGTGCTATTCGGCATTTTATATCGCTCCTGCTTCGTCCATCTTTAGTAATTTTACTTCCCAAATAACAAAATTCTTCTACCTCCATAATCTTTTCTCCTCCTATTTTCACATTCAGTGGTCCATCTTTGTTATTTCTACTACATTTCATTACTTTTGTTTTGTTCTTGTTTATTTTCATGCAATAGTTTTTGCGTAGGACTTCATCTATGCCGTTCATTGTTTCTTCTAAATCCTTTTTACTCTCGGCTAGAATTACTATATCATCAGCAAATCGTAGCATCTTTATCTTTTCACCTTGTACTGTTACTCCGAATCTAAATTGTTCTTTAACATCATTAACTGCTAGTTCCATGTAAAGATTAAAAAGTAACGGCGATAGGGAACATCCTTGTCGGACTCCCTTTCTTATTAGGGCTTCTTTCTTATGTTCTTCAATTGTTATTGTTGCTGTTTGGTTCCTGTACATGTTAGCAATTGTTCTTCTATCTCTGTATTTGAACCCTAATTTTTTTAAAATGCTGAACATTTTATTCCAGTCTACGTTATCGAAAGCCTTTTCTAGGTCTATAAACGCCAAGTATGTTGGTTTGTTTTTCTTTAATCTTCCTTCTACTATTAATCTGAGGCCTAAAATTGCTTCCCTTGTCCCTATACTTTTCCTGAAACCAAATTGGTCTTCTCCTAACACTTCTTCCACTCTCCTCTCAATTCTTCTGTATAAAATTCTAGTTAAGATTTTTGATGCATGACTAGTTAAACTAATTGTTCTGTATTCTTCACATTTATCTGCCCCTGCTTTCTTTGGTATCATAACTATAACACTTTTTTTGAAGTCTGATGGAAATTCCCCATTTTCATAAATATTACACACCAGTTTGTATAATCTATCAATCGCTTCCTCACCTGCACTGCGCAGTAATTCTACAGGTATTCCGTCTATTCCAGGAGCCTTTCTGCCATTTAAATCTTTTAATGCTCTCTTAAATTCAGATCTCAGTATTGTTTCTCCCATTTCATCCTCCTCAACTTCCTCTTCTTCCTCTATAACACCATTTTCTAATTCATTTCCTCCGTATAACTCTTCAATATATTCCACCCATCTATCGACTTTACCTTTCGTATTATATATTGGTGTACCATCTTTGTTTAACACATTATTACATTTTAATTTATGTACCCCAAAATTTTCCTTAACTTTCCTGTATGCTCCGTCTATTTTACCAATGTTCATTTCTCTTTCCACTTCTGAACACTTTTCTTTAATCCACTCTTCTTTCACCAGTTTGCACTTCCTGTTTATAGCATTTCTTAATTGCCGATAGTTCCTTTTATTTTCTTCATCACTAGCATTCTTATATTTTCTACGTTCATCCATCAGCTGCAATATATCGTCTGAAACCCAAGGTTTTCTACCAGTTCTCTTTATTCCGCCTAAGTTTGCTTCTGCTGATTTAAGAATTTCCTTTTTAACATTTTCCCATTCTTCTTCTACATTTTCTACCTTATCTTTTTTACTCAGACCTCTTGCGATGTCCTCCTCAAAAATCTTCTTTACCTCCTCTTCCTCAAGCTTCTCTAAATTCCACCGATTCATCTGACACCTTTTCTTCAGGTTTTTAAACCCCAATCTACATTTCATTATCACCAAATTATGGTCGCTATCAATGTCTGCTCCAGGGTAAGTTTTGCAGTCAACGAGTTGATTTCTAAATCTTTGCTTAACCATGATATAATCTATCTGATACCTTGCAGTATCGCCTGGCTTTTTCCAAGTGTATATTCTTCTATTATGATTTTTAAATTGGGTGTTAGCAATTACTAAATTATACTTCGTGCAAAACTCTATAAGTCGGTCCCCTCTTTCATTCCTTTTGCCCAGCCCGTATTCACCCACTATATTTCCTTCCTTGCCTTTTCCAATGCTTGCATTCCAATCTCCAACTATTATTAAATTTTCATCTCCTTTTACGTGTTTAATTGCTTCATCAATCTCTTCGTATACACACTCTACCTCATCATCATCATGGGCGCTTGTAGGCATATAAACGTTAACAATCGTTGTCGGTTTAGGTTTTGATTTTATCCTTATTACAATGATTCTATCGCTATGCGTTTTGAAATACTCCACTCTCCTCCCTATCTTCTTGTTCATCACGAAACCTACTCCTGCCTGCCCATTATTTGACGCTGAGTTAATTACTCTAAAATCACCTGACCAAAAGTCGCCTTCCTCTTCCCACCGAACCTCACTAATTCCTACTATATCCACATTCACCCTATCCATTTCCCTTTTTAAATTTTCTAGCCTACCAACCTTTTTTAGGCTTCTAACATTCCACGCTCCGACTCGTAGAATGTTATTTTTTAATTTTCTGGTGACCCCTTCCTTAGTAGTCCCCACCCGGAGATCCGAACGGGGGACTATTTTACCTCCGGAATATTTTACCAAGGAAGGCGCCTCCATTATTGTTATGTGAAAATGCAGAGCCACATTTTCTTGGAAAAAAAAGCAGCTGTAGTTTTCCATTGCTTTCAGCTGCGCAGTACTCAGAGGACTGAGTGATGTTGATACGGCCGTTTAAGTCGTCCTGACTCACGCCCCTAACAACTACTGAAAGAGCTGCTGCCCTCTTTCAGGAATCATTCCTTAGTCTGGCTCTCAACAGATACCTCTCCGATATGGTTGCACCTTCGGTCCAGCTACTCTGTATCCCTGAGCACTCAAGCCCCCTCACCAACGGCAAGGTCTCATGATTCATAGAGGAGGGTTATTGTCATTATTAGTGATATTTTTTTTTTTATACTCACCAGCACCGAAAATATATCTTTATAACAGCGTAAGTTTTCTACATCTAATTAATTAATAAAAAAATCTTTTTATTTTGAATAAATTGTTGTATTTATAAACTAATTTGATCTCATTTCCATACTGATAATTATTTGAAAGAATTAATATACAAATTTTTTTATGTAACTTTTCCATCTTATAATAGTGATTTTACTAATATTGAATTTTCTTCAAATATCACACTAGCGATTAATTTCTTATACAATTATGTCACATTAAGAAATAGTTTTTTCTCTTTGTTATGTTTAAGAAGTTTTTTTTGTCTGAAAAAAACACAATGTATGGAGGCTTTAGACTCATTCCTTCACTATAAATTGATATATACCACATTTATTCCAAATGCATCTGAATAAATTTATGAATCGGGTAGAAAAACCTTTGTAAACTGCTGATATTTAGAGAATCTGTCAGAGGTATGGAAAAGTTATGCAACACCCTTGACAGATACTTAAATTGAATATTAAAATGATTAAATATGCAAGTGTAAAAATTATTCTTTGAGTTTTATTTTGTTATAAAGCACCTATAACAGCAGTATTTCCCTTGATCAATTGTAACTAAACTTAATTAAACCATATTAAGAAATCATTGTATAAAATTTCATTAAAATGGGTGATTAGAATTCAAAGTTATCAAGCAAAATTATTACTAAAGTAAGTAAACTAGATTAAGTACTGTTAATACATTATCAATTTTATGAATGAAAATTTTGTTATCTTTATGTTTCAACTATCTTTTGTTTTTTTTATGTGATTTTTTATTCATGGCTTTCATGCTCGTTTATTTTTGAGTTAAATAAAGTTTAAAATTTACCACACTTACCAGCAATTTACCAATCTTCCACCCATCGCTTTAAAATAAAAAATAAAAAATCAGGCCTTGACAAAAAGGGCAATTGCAAAATTGTAGCAAGTACTTTGAAAGATTATCCTTTAATTAAACAAGGTAGCAGGTGATGGCTTGATTGCAACAGACTTACAGAAAGAATCATGAAAATAGCCAAGAAAAAACCTTGTCTGTGAGACCATGTGACATGGCCCTTGGTACACAGATTCTTCATATCAGAGGCCATGTGAACTATATATAATTCTATGATTCATACAAATATCCTTACAAGAAGGCCTAGTGAAGCTTCAAGAAGGCTTAGTGAAGCAAAATTGTAGCAAGTACTTTGAAAGATTATCCTTTAATTAAACAAGGTAGCAGGTGATGGCTTGATTGCAACAGACTTACAGAAAGAATCATGAAAATAGCCAAGAAAAAACCTTGTCTGTGAGACCATGTGACATGGCCCTTGGTACACAGATTCTTCATATCAGAGGCCATGTGAACTATATATAATTCTATGATTCATACAAATATCCTTACAAGAAGGCCTAGTGAAGCTTGTAGGGCTCATAACAGAACTCTTTTTATATTGGAATGTGTAGTCGCAGCCTCGGTTAGCTGTATGAATCTTAGCTTTCCAGAAATTTCATGTTAGCAGCAGTGATGAGATGATGAATTGAGCTGTTTATATGTCTGCGAAATAATGAATGCTGTTGTTTTACATTCTGTTTTAATGTTAGGTTAAAAAAAAAAAACAGTCTTGGTATATTTACAAAACAATACAAACAGGACGGAGATATATAATCTTACTTGTTGGTCGGTCTGTAACAAACAAATATGTTAGAGAAAGTAATTACCATATTAGAAAAATCTTTCTATATAATATTTTGAAAATTGTTTCGGACATTTGTTTTTCCAGAATATGAAATATTAATGCATGAAATTTACTAGAAATGTATGCATGTATAATCGGTATGAGGACATTAGTTTACGTTTACTAGGGGCTAATAGGATATTATAATGTAACTTTGGTACATAAATTGATTAACATATAGTGTATTGTATAGTGTAAAATGTTTAATATCTACATTTTTCACAGAAATAATTTATGTTAAACATCAATTTCTATCATTATCAATTTTAGAAACCTGGTTATTTTCATTTCCAATCTGTTTTTTTTATCAATCTGAGAAAATATTAATTCTTTGTTTATGTCCTATTCAATCCCAATCAGACTAGAGAAATCTGCATAAGTTAATAGTGAAACGCAAGAGCAAGATGTTGGAAAAATTTGTCACACCGCCAAACAATTAAGGCAAGACCTCGGTATGAACTTATAAACAAGAATATAAATATTTGTTTTCTTTTTAATTTAATAACGATGAATATTATTATTCCATTAATACACCTGGACATTGTTGTAATTACCTGAGCAGTATATCATGTATTTCTAATTCAAATCAAAAAATCACTTTGCAAATGTTACAGTTTTTATATTCAAAAGAAAAGTGGTAATGAATTGGATGGTAAGGTCTGAAAGTCATAATCCAAATAAATTAGATATAATCTTTAATAATTAATGTTGCACAGTAAATATACAATCCTTTTAAAATTTATAAACAACAAACGTTTCATGATACATAAATCACTATTTTCCAAATTCACATATATTTTCACAGGTAATCGTAAAAGAATATGTACAAAAAGTTAATTTTTGTATGTAATTTTTAGTGGTTGCAGCTAATGTGAGCAGAAGTAAACGATTAAAAGTACCAACATTCACTTATTTTTAACAATACAGAAATTTGATGATCATTTATTTAATGTATACCCTAAACATAACATGTGTAAAGCAATGAAATACAGCCCAAACACAATTCTTATTCTTCCTAAGAAAATCCGATAAAAAATAACCCAACAAAATACAGTCCTTCCAGATCGAAGATTACACTTAAGTTTCTTCACCCACACAAATTATTCTAGTAACTAACCAATCAGAATATCTATTTCCTAGTCAATCACCAGTATTATATTATTATTTTTTATTTTTTTTAAACCTCTGTGGTCACTGTTAGGTATTGCTTTAGAGGATGAAATGAATGACACATACCGTGTGAAAATGCCATACCTGACTGGGGTTCGAACCCGGGACCTCCGGGTGAAGGGCCAAGATCCTACCATTCGCGCCATGGAGGCTGGCAATCACCAGTATGAAAACGATTGACCAATCAGAAAGAAACTAGTTTCCACCAATCACAACTGTAAAAAGTAACTGATCAATCATTAAGAGATAAATTGCAACCAGTCATATTGCTTTTTTTTAACGAATCATAAGGTGTGAATAAAACTTATCAATTGGAATAAAACAAAGTTTGACTGATAAAATAGGTACCGCCCGAAATGCTGTTAACACTTTATCTTACACAATCACAAAAATATATTTTATCAGACTGAAAGATAAGAACAATCCCAAACAATTACTTTTGACCAAACATGATAGAGTAAAATATCACCATTATTTTATCTGATAACCATAAATCAATTTTTTTCACCAATACACTAGGTCATGCCACAAAAAAATAAATGTTGAAAATTTGACACATTAATACAAAGGAATATTTTTTATTTACTAAAGAATAATTAGAGGTGTGAAGTAGTAACTGGAAATTTGGAATTTAAACTCTAACACAGCTTGACTACATAATCACTATTCTCAGTATGTTTATAAAATAGTACATACTGGATGGAGATGTATAACTTGTTGGTCGGCCCGTATTAAAACAAATATCTTATAGAAACTAATTAACATTTTAGAAGAATCTTGCTACATAATATTTTTTAATTATTTTTGGGCTTTACAAAAATTTCATGCCACTCTTTTAACTTGTCCTGGTCAAATATTTTCAGTCTGAAATCGAATGTAACTCAAGAATGACTCAGCCAGTCTTAATCAAATGTTGACATGCATATCTTCAGATAGAGGAATACAGCTTATCCAAATTTCATGAAATATATCTGTTGGTTTAGGAGATTATTGAAACAAAAAAAAAATTATAAATAAATATATAAGGAAACTACAATTTAAGTGAATTTTCATACTCCTCATAACACAGAATGTAAAGAAAATTCACCCTCACCCACACACCCACACACTCACCATGCAACCAAAAGTAATACCATACTTCTCCTTTGAAAAGTCAGTAAAAAAAAATTAGTTTTAACTTCAAAACCATCACCTCACCAATTTTGTTTCTTTATAATCCTATGTGACTATAGTATAAAAATCTCTGCTATAATAATTCATATGTAGAGATATGCTGGTACCTGTCATGGAATAGCAGCATTCTGTCTTCAATCCAAATGATTTAAGGGTCTAAATACCAGTTGTGCTAGTTATTTTTTGCATATATTCCAAAATTTCAACTGTCACCATTAATGGTAAATGCAACTAGGTTTTACCTATATTTCTTTGATTAATGAATAAATTAATGAGTTTTTAAATCTTTCTAATTATTTGCTTTGACTTATTTATTATTCAATCTTCTGATTTATAATTACATATTATATTTTTAATATTTTCCTGAATGAGGTGTTGTTAGACTGGACAGAGTAATTGTTGTAATATTTACAACAACTTAGGAAGTAATAAAAACCCCCCTAAAAGAGCAATTTTTTTTGGTACTGAAAGAATTTTTAAATGTGATCTCAGAATAACTAGTGGAATACATCATTATTTGACATATTTTTAAGTACATTTAATAATGGTTTCTTATGGCCCAATACTTTAACAGTTTTGAATCTGAATAAATTTTATTACTTTTTACAGGTTTATAAGAACGCAAATTACCAAATCCATCCATAAATAAAACTTAAAATTTATAACTGCCACTAAATAACCGATGAAATCTGCCCGATAATAGAAAGATATAGCAACAAGGGACATTGTCCAGGCTCTGCGAGTCTGTAGGGAGAAATATTGATACTCCTGCTGTTCTTGCATTCCGTTAAGTTACAGGTTTAAAAATTGTTGTATGATATTGTTTATATTTTTCTATTTATAATTAATTAATAATAAGATAATAATTGTCAACTATGTCTGTGGGAAAGGGCTTAAAGTTCTACTGAATGCGCACAAAATTTAGCAAGATAGTTGCTACAATTTTTTTTTTAATTTATAATCTAAATTGTAATTATAACAGAAAATCTGTGTTAACATACATGAGAAATTTAAAGCTTCTTTTTAAAAAAAAGTGTATGAATAAGCTATAAAACGAATGAAAATATAATAATTTGATTTTACATGTGTATTTAAATGAAACACTATTCTTCAGGATTCAGGTTATTATTGAATGATTGATTTAAAGATTATTTCACGAGAATGAGCAACAAACACCAATGTAGCCATAACTGTGGGGTACAAGGACTATAACTTCCCACCAAATTTCAAGTGAACTGATTAAAGGCAACCCTCCCCTTCAGTATAAAACTAAATTATTTAAACCATAGAATGTAAAATGTCAGTTTAATTCACATCACAACACATTTTTAGATTACTACTTTTTATTAAAAAAATAAATATGTAAACATGTTAAAAAAAATTACACCCATTTGCCTGGAAAAAAATTACAACCCATTTGCCTGAAGGTAGAAATGTGAAATATACACAAATCAAATTTTATTATTAAATACTTAACAATTTGTTTAGTATAATCGTATAAAAAACCGGTTGGTACGACATTTTATAAATGGCAGTTTGGATCCTTGCAAGAGTTGATGTTGAAATTGCATATAAATGCATACATACCATCCCACATAATAGTTCATTGAACTTTTTTCTTCTTTCTTCTTAAAAGTATTCAGTAAAATGTAAGAAATTTTAACATGTAACAATTTATATGTTTTAGAAGTTTTTCCTCTCAACTTATGTAAATTTATTTCAAGATAAAATGTTTCCTATTTTAAATTAAAATTATTCTTTTAATATATATATATATATATATATATATATATATATATATATATATATATATATTACAATTAGTATAACTGTATTTAATTATATTTGTCATATTATTAAAAAAAACAATATAAATAGAAAATTACATTACACAGACAATTTAAATTATTAAACAAACTTATATTTCTTCTATTTTTGAGGTAAAGTTTCTGATGATTAATTCATTTTTCTGTCCCTTTAGGCTGCTTCACATAATCTACTATTATGTTCTCTCATAGACCTATGATAAAATTAATGGACTGTTTAGTACTTTGACATAATTATTGAATATATTTTAAAGTTAATTTTAATTTAATGTTTTTAAATGACTATAATTCAACAACCATGAAACTTACTTTGAATCTCTGAAAATAAGATTCAACTAATATGATGATTACACCTGCTCATTTATAAAAGATTTATCATGAATTTACTAAACGTGTAATATGCCTAACATACTTAACCATTAATAAGAATGATTTTTATTTTGCTTCTTTTTTAAAAACTGTGAATAATAGTGCAAGACAGTATAAAATCTGCATGGCAGAGCCAATTTTTATCAATATATCAATAAACGCATACAGAAAAGTAGAGAGACTGTCAGATTTAAAAAAAACCTTTACAAACTTATAATTATGAAATAAGATGAAACAAATAATTTATGAAGGTTGATAGAATTACATTATTTAAATCAGCCATCTTCTTTTTTAAGAAAAATTGCCATGATATTAGCACCTCATTATTTAAAAATATTTATAAAATGTTTAGTAAATTTGAATTGAAAAATGCTTCTACTTCTTAGAAAAATTCTTTCATATTTAATATTGTAATGACTGGTTAAAGTAACTGTATGTTTAGGATTAGATTTAGGTTAAACTTCCAACTCACCCTACATTCAGTACTGAATCTTTAGAGTGTAAAGAAAATAAAAAGAAAGCAGTTTAATGTTAAATGTGGTAATATCAACACTTTTTAACCATTTCTTTCAGATACAAACTCCTTTTAATGGATGAATTAAGTATTATGTATACTAATATGTAATATACCTATAAATATGTAATATTATTACTTATATGTTACTTCTGATTATCAATCCAAAAGAGTTTTTTTTGTGCTATGAGTTTGTAGAAAAAAAATGAATTTATCAAGAGCAAAGATTTATATAAATTCTAATTATTATAACTTTAATTTGTATAAATAAGAGCATGATGTGTATAAATCATGACTGAATATATCAATTAAATTTGGCAGGAATATCATCAATGCCCACTAAATACAAAGATATTAGTATTCAGTGTGTATTGAAATTTTCTTTCCAGCATTTTAAAAGAAGTTATTAGATACTATTATTTTTCCCTCTTCAAAATTTAATTTATGAATCTTTCAAGAACAGAATATTTCCCAGCTGCCTTAAAAATTCCACTGTTATTCTTCCTTGCAGCAGGTTTAGTTTATTATAAATGATATGAAATAGTGAAATGGGAATTTTTTTTCTATCTTGCTATACTACTATCATATTTATATAATACATATATATTATATTTTACATACTTTATATCATATTAATCCACTAATATGCAATTATGTAGAATGATAAACTTAGTGAATGGCAATGAAAAATTGGCAAGGTCTGTCAAGACTATGCCTAGTGAGATTTGTGGAATTGACAAAGATGGACTTATGGAACAAACAGCATTTTATTTAGTTTACTTTGTAAAATAGTTTCCTAGCATACTTCCAAAACCCAAAAACATTTTTTTTCTGAATGAGAATGTTTCTTTTATCAAATTATCTTTATTTCAAGGCTCTTGCAATTAAACAGCCTTTGAAAAAATATGGAATTGACTCATTAGAAATATAAGTTGTGGAGCTTGTCCTGATTGGTATACGGCAATTTGGGTCACTTCAAGGATTTGGTTCAAGTTTATAACACAAAAGATTAGTCCCCATTACATTATTCCACATTAGCTCTCTAAAACCTAATGAATGGTAAGTGGAATTCTACCGAGTATACACTAAATTAGGCATAGCCAGAATTTTCTCCAGGGAGGGGGGAAAAAATAAGATAATGTTTTTTGTTAAAAAATGGTTTTATTCAACATTTGAAAATGCTAAAAGTAATTAATTGCTATGCTATTCAAACCTATCTAAATCTTATTTCAGCACTAGCCTTTGACAGTTCTGGCTAAATCTTGACAAAATTTCTTTCTTAAATTTATATTTAGTTTCCAGAACCCCTTTTTATGCACACTCATCATACAAAGACCCAACAAGCCAATTTTCTGTCATTGTATGATCTACAGAACTGAAGTCTTGTATGATCTCAGGTCGACCATTTCTGAGATGTGTGGTTAATTGAAACCCAACCACCAGAGAACACCGGTATCCATGATCTAGTATTCAAATCTGTATAAAAGTAACTGCCTTTTCTAGGACTTGAACACTGGAACTCTTGACTTCCAATTCAGCTGATTTGGGAAGACGTGTTCACCAGTAGACCAACCCGGTGGGTTTCTTTGTTTTATTCAACTTATCTTAACTCATATTAAATATAATACAACATCATATTAAATATTTCATATTAAATTAGTATATTACTAATGAAATATTAATAATTGAAATTGAAATATTAATAATATTTCATATTATTAGTTTCATATTAAATATAATACAACATGAGGATATGAAAACAGAATATTTCGCTGAGTGAAAAATATACTGAAGTACTTTTATACTGAAGTAAGCCTGACAAAAATGTTTTTATTCTTGGGAAGTGTAGAAATATTTAAGAGATTTGTATCTCATGTCAGGTCCGTTATAATCTTCTATGAAAATGTAAAGCTTCGTTCAAAGGACAGGCGAATTTAAAAAATTTCAACCCGAAGTTATTAAATATTAAAATCAAAATATTGTTCGTTATTTTCGTGGGGAAAGAATTTAATTCATGCTCAAAATTTTTAACTATGTTGTTGGTGCCAAAATTTTACAAAATTAAAATAAAAAGCAATTTCTTATAGAAGCATGTTACATTTAAGTTGATAAAAGTTTCAAAATCGTTGATAGCAATGCGATGCTTCTATTCTGGATAAACATATCTCGTTTTTCCGAGTAATTATTAACGGAAAGGTCATCCATTACATCGAAAGACCTTGATCCATCCCTTGAGGAATTGGATCTGAAGTTTGAATTTTACTTCACGGTCCATCTAAGGGTAGTTTGTACCTTTCTCACTTTTTTTTGTCTTCAGTCATTTGACTGGTTTGATGCAGCTCTCTAAGATTCCCTATCTAGTCGTTTCATTTCGGTATACCCCCTACATCCTAGGTCCCTAACATTTGTTTTACATATTCCAAACGTGGCCTGCCTACACAATTTTTTCCTTCTACCTGTCCTTCCAGTATTAAAGCGACTATTCCAGGATGCCTTAGTATGTGGCCTATAAGTCTGTCTCTTCTTTTAACTATATTTTTCCAAATGCTTCTTTCTTCATCTATTTGCCGCAACACCTCTTCATTTGTCACTTTATCCACCCATCTGATTTTTAACATTGTCCTATAGCACCACATTTCAAAAGCTTCTAATTTTTTTCTTATCAGATACTCCGATCTTCCAAGTTTCACTTCCATATAAAGCGACACTCCAAACATATACTTTCAAAAATCTTTTCCTGACATATCCACTTTCTCACTATTCGCCTCTATTCTTACTGTCGATCCGTTTTTCCCTGGGGTATTATATGAGGTTTTCCCAAATTCCCACTGGGTATGCCAGAGATATGAGGCAGTTTAGTGATTGTGTCAAATCAAAAATTAGTTTTAAAAACAACCTTTTAACATAGCAGTTTAATATTTTGAGTTTACCTCAAAATTAAATCTTTATATCATGAAGTGTATAGGAGGTTAAAATAAATACGTAAACAGTTGAAAATTAAATTATTTATATTGAAAACAAAATTATAAAATTTAATTATATGATATTTAATTATTTTAGTATTAAGTAATTAAAAAAATTATTTTCGATTGTATCAGAACCATTGAAACATATTTAAACAAAAATTGTAAAAATAATCTGTCGATTTTTTCGAGTGTGTTCTGGATATAAATTAATATGAACACCACTGAAAAGCAGGTAAGCCGATGACATCAGTGGTTGAACAGCCCTAGATGATGTGCGAATAGCAGGAGGATAACCTTTAGTCGACGGAATTGAGAATAGATGATGGTGCATTCATATTTATCTGGATTGGTACTTCCAGGGAGGAGGAAAGCGTTCAAGTCCTAGTAAAGCCAGTTATTTTTACACGGATTTGAATACTAGATCGTGGATACCGGTGTTCTTTGGTGGTTGGGTTTCAATTAACCACACATCTCAGGAATTGTCGAACTGAGAATGTACAAGACTACACTTCATTTACACTCATACATATCATCCTCATTCATCCTCTGAAGAATTATCTAAACGGTAGTTACCGGAGGCTAAACAAGCAAAAAGAAAGAAAGGGAGGAGGAAAGCGAATGATACGCACAACTCCTGATAATAGATTCTTGTCATAGATATGGTTCATTCAAATTCGTTTGCCGTACTGCCTAGAAGGTACAAGACCCAAAAAAGGATAGGCCATGCTATTTTATATCGGGTGTTTTTTAACCAAATTGTTAGGAAAGTAAAACGAACTTTCGTTTACACGTGCGGATAAACACACACTCACGCATGCACACATGAAATAAAGCCAAACCTACTTAATAATCTGGTGTTCAATTCATTTTTTGATTTGATTATTATTATTTATTTAACAACTCTTCGGTTAAAAACCGTCTGTAGAACTGGAATGATAATTATGGTTAAATAATTCTTTTTCAATTTCTCAAAAATGTATTACGTCAGATAAAATAAAATTTAATTATAAAAAACGCATTATTTTCAGTTTTTCTTAGTATGACAATTATTTTAAAATTGGCTAAAGTAGACTGTTGTCGAACAAACAGAAATCTGTGAAAGGGTTAATGTGTGCCTCTTACATGCCTTTTATATACAACGCAATACTTTAATGAAAATGCGCGCGCACAAATGCAAAAATATTTGCGTGACACCACACACACACACACACACACACACACACACACACACACACACACACACACACACACACACACACACACACACACACACACACACACACAAAATATTAAAAACTGTGGGGTCGCACATGCGTGTGAGTATATATGTATTCAGAAAACACTGTTATAACAAAACAGTAATTAAGTACAGTATACATTTAAACCAGTATGTTATATTTAAACATACTTCTTTATATGCAGATGGTGAAACCTTTGTACAATGCACTAACAGTGACCTTGAAGATGTAATAAGTAAACTGAATTTACCGGGTTTTGAGTACAGAATGAAAATTTTCGCAGAAAATCAAAGGTTATCGGTTTTAGTTGTATAACGTCGGCTTACTGAAAGGTAATTCCAAACGAAAAGATTATAAAACAAGTTAAGAATTTTAAACATTCTGAATACAACAATTATTGTTTTAATCGGATGGCCGCATGTTTGACTATGAGAAAAGAGAATAGAGTATGCTAGTAACTAGACAACATTTTATAAAGTCGCGGCAGTTGTAACTTTGTTATAAGGAAATGAGATGCGTGTTCTGATAATATTTACAGTATGAAAAATAAATGCACTTAAATACGGTTACATCTTTTGAACTTAACTAACGGAAAGATGTACATCTAAAGGATGCATTCACATTAAAAAATGAAGAGAAGAATACTCAATATATAGAAGAATATACTCAATGATGATAACAAAATTCAAAAATATAAAAGTGATAACAGCGTCAGAATCGTCTGAATACAGATCATCTCTTCCTACCTTAAACAAATAAATTCAAACCAAATTGAAGTATTCCTGGACCAGTAACATTTATTTTGGGTCCTGGATAAGACTGTAAGCTATTTTTATGATTTCTTCATTATAGGTTGGGTACATGTAGGCTAACCTACTAGGTCCTTCATTCTCGAAAGTCCTACCTTGATGAAGGGCCAGTACATACTTGTTTGATACAATCTGATTGAAGGCACTTTCTGAGGATCGACTCAGGAACTCTACATCCAGTACAGTAATTGCACATAAAGCCTAATGACTTGTGCCAATCGGGTAAACCCTGAATCACGTATCCCCTCCCAAAAAGAAAACGAAAACTGTTTACCATCGACTGTTTAATCAGTTAGCTATTTAACAGATTACAACTGTAATATATCGCTAAGAGATTAATGTTCAAATCTACATAATTTGTATGTTTTTGTTCAATTCGTGACAATATTATAGTACTGGACTCTCTAACAGTTTGATCATATAGTGAGATCATATTCAACAATATTAAACATTTGTTTATTTTATGTTCATCAGTTTACGTACCAAAGTTACATAATAATTTCCTATTAATCCCAACAAAACGAAAACTAATATCATACCGATTTACATACACATATTTCTTGTAAATCTTTCATTAAAGTTTCATAGTTTAGAAAACCAAATGTCCGAAACAATTTTCAAAATATTATATAAAAAGATTTTTTATAAGATGATAATTAACTTTTAAACATATTTTTTTTTTTGTTACGGACCGACCAACAAGTTTTATTATTATTATTTAAGTTTTATTTCCATTTATTATTTCGCACTTGTTATTCATTAAAGAACAAAAAATACTCTTTTGTATCAATGTGTAAAATTTTCAAATTTAATTTTTTGTGACACGACCTCTTGTATTGACGAAAATAATTGTTTTATGCTTATCACATAAAATAATGGTGATATTTTTCTCTTTCATGTTTCGTCAATACAAACTGCGTAATTTTTTATACAACGTATCGTATAACGTTTTTTGTTATGAAATTAGAATTGGATTGTATTTTCACTGTGCAGTTTCATTAATTATTAAAAATTTTATCTAATTTATTTCGAATTATGAAATTCAGAACTTTACCTTCCAACTCGTTCTGATTTTTCTATTGAATATCAAAACCATAACATTTTCAAAGTTATTTGGGGTTTTGAAATAAAAGTAAGTGATATAGTGTTCATGTTATTACAACGATTTCTTTGTGTATTAATCAATGAAACAATAATATTATTATTTGTTAATTAATGAAGAAATCAATTATTTGTATTCTTGCCTTATTTTGAATACCGAAGAGTTGCCTTAATTCTTCTGCGGGGTGACAAATTTTTTCAAAAAAATCACCACTAAACTCTTTCGTTTTGCAATTATCTTATTCAGATTTTTAGTTTATATGGGATTGAGTAGAACATAAACAAAACAGTGATTCTATTATTACAGCGTGATATTCTCGGATTAAAATAAAAACATATTGATAAATTAAATAAGCAATTTTATAAATTTGGTATCCATAGAAATTGATATTTAAATATTTATGTAAATTATTTCCGTGAAAAATATAAATATTATACATTTACATTGTAATTTCCTATTAGCGTTTGGAATAATGTAAACTAATATTCTGAACCCGATTCATATACACATAATTGTAATGAAATTCATTGATTAAAATTTCATGTTTTTGGTAAACGAAAGTCTGAAAATAGTTAATAAAAATATTATGTATGAAGATCCTTTTAATATGTTAAATACATTCTTTAACATAACTATTTTATTACGGACCGACTAAGAAATAAGATTACATATATTCGTCCTATTTGTACTATTTTATAATATAAGCGAGACTAGTGATCAGAAAAATGAGCTGTATTAGAGTTTAAATTCCTAATTATTTTCAATCTCTATGTCTGGTTTTTTGATTGTCTAAGATAACGTGTAACAGGACTCAGGACGGTATCTATCTTAACAGTCAAAATTTGTTTTATTCTATTCACGCCTAATGATTGGTTAAAAAAGAACCATTATTGGTTGGAATTTATCTCCTAATGAGAGGTCAGTTCCTTTTACATTTGTAATTGGTTGAAATGAATGCTTTTTTGATTGGTCAATCGTTTTTGTACCGGTGTTTGGTAAGGAAAATAAGGTATTCTGATTGGTAAGTTACTATAGTAATCTGTGTTGGCAGAAAAACTTAAGTGTAATTTTCGGTATGGGAGGATGAAGTTGTATTGTGATTGAGTTTTTTTTTATCATAAGTTTTTAAGTTTTTTTTATTATAAGAGTCGTTTTTGGGTCTGTTTTGTGTCGTTCTTTTTCCCATGTTACGTAACTGTTTAAGGCAAAGGTTAAGTAAATGTTAATTATCTTTCATTATTATTGAGTGATTGTTGAGCTATTACGCGAGGTGGTCGTGTTTTGTGATGCTCTGTACTTGCTGTTCAAGTCTACGTATTTCGTAGTTATTATTGTTTTTTTGTTCGTTTCATTGCATTTTTTATATTGTTTTGTTCATATTTTTGGACTTTCCTGGTTACGTTTGTCGTTTTACTTTTTACGTTATTATAACCTAATTTTATATTGTTTGTTTACATTGGTCCAGCTTTTGTTTGTTTACGATTTTATGGGCGGTTCGTGGACCCCGGGGAACACGAAATCAGTGCTTCCGGATGCAGAGTCGAGTCAGTTGTCAGACTTGTCGCGTGCGGAATAAGAGAAGGAAGGACAAGTACTCAGTGCACTCGATCCGGCGTCAATGTAGGTCGGCTACCTCCTCGATATCCGATAGTGATGACTGTGGTGATTTGGCTGATGTTGGGAGTGATTTTTCCGAAGAGTTGGGACCTGGTTTGGTTCCGGTGTTGCCTCCTCGAGAAGTCAAGGGTGGAAGGCGACCGTCGGCCGGGTCGATGATCAAATGGAGGTTGCGGTCTTCCCTCTCGTCAGAGGGGTGAAAAGAAGAGTAGGGCGGATAGCCAGAACTTGCTAACCTCTATGGAGGTGTTGCCTTCAGCTGGAATAAGGTGTGAGATGGTGACTGAGGTGGAACCCGTTGAATCTGTGGCTGAAGGCAAGGAGAGGAAGGGGAATCCGAGTGATGAAGAGAAGGGGCAGAGAAATGGATTGGTGGCTCTTTTAGAAGCACTGGAAAGCATGAGCGGTAGTTTTCGCAACGCAGTAGATAAAGATACCAACCGGGAGTTACAACAGGATATGGCCGAACTGGTGGTTCGGGTGGCCAACTAAAAAGTAGCCCCTTTGAGCATGGTGCCTAAGGCGGTTTGCAGTGTATGTGGTGCTGGACCTACGACAGGTGTTGATGTGGCTACTCAAACTCCTAGACGGGTAGGAGCAGAGGAGCTGAAAAATAAATTGGATGAGGGCGTCAATGATGAGGAGATCGTTATACTGGTCATTACTCATTGGGATGAGGATGTTTTTAAGATGGTGCGTGTGGTGGATGGTCCCTTTCCTGAAAAAGGTGGTCGGAATGTGGTACGGCTTCTTGACCTACGTGTTGCTGTCCAGGGATCCAAGGGCAGGACTTACAGGCTGGCCCGAGTGTCAGGAGCCTAGCCAACAAGAACAAACTTAGGAGTGGTCAACGTTTGATTGACAGTCACGGAGCTAGCAGTGTATTCTGCGATGAGGAGATCGATGTAGGGGGCACGACCTACACGATTTTTGTGGACTTCGGAGATGTAGACATGATAGTTAAGTGCTTTAAGGGGCATAATTAGTGATTTCTTATGCTTTTTGACTTGAAAAATCGAATAAAATAGGTTTTAGAACCGAATCTGTTTTTGAGAAATTTAGAATGAAACCAATAAATTGGGATAAAAGTCAATGTTTTTATGTTTGACGTGTTATTTTATGAGTAATAAACTCATAAAACCTTTAAAAAATACTTATAGAGAATTTAATTCTGAAAAATATCTTGTAACCCAGGTTAAATAAAAAAAAAATTAGAAAAATTCCAATTTTATTTAGAAAGTTAGTGAACTTGTTTTAGTGAAGTTAGTGAATCCGAAGATTGCGAAATGTCTCGTTAATTGTTTTGGGATCTGGAATCCTGCGATTCGTATTTTATATTATGCTGAAATTATTATCTAAGTAATTTTTATTTTACAATTATTGGGTAATTTCCACATTTTTTTTTAATTTTTAATAGGAAATTTTGTTTTTACGAATTTTTCGTATCGCCAAAAAAGAATTAGGATTTTGTTTACATTAATAAGTACTTTTCTGACAAATGTAGAAATGTATGTTTCTAAATAAAATTTAAATTTTTCTAACTTATTCAGTTTTGTCCAATTTACACCATTTTATTCAAAATTAAATTGTCTACACGTTTTGTTTAAAAAAGGTATTTGTACGTCAAACATAAAAAAACAGGGTTTATGAACTTTTTCCATTATTTTTACGAGTAGGTTAATTTGTTTTTATTAATTTTTTTGTTTTATTTATTTGGTCCTTTTCTTTTTTTTTGTAATAGGTTATAAAAAAGTCCCGGGAAAACTTCGTGATTCCAAATATATATGTATATATATTGATCATATGAGACATATTTTTGTGCCCAAAGACCACCCAGGAGAGCGACAGGAAGGGTCGATAATCCATGAACGATTAACTATATAAAATCAAACCACCCACTTATACTTAAAAAATCGATCAATCAGTAACTACATTGAACAATCATCTGATTGGCAAATCATTATTTTAAAAAACAGTTCATATTTTTAACTTTATTTAAAAATGATAGACGACAGGAACCCCAATTTATTAAGTAATTTATTTGTTTAATGTTAAAAAGAACTATGAATCTATCTATAAATTATAAAAGTATACCGTTCTGTATAAAAAATTCATTTTTTAATCGAATCGCAATATTACATTCGTATCGATTCTGATATTTTAATAATCATATTTTGACACGTACAATAATTAGAATGGAATGTATGACAGGCATATATAACCAACATAATCGTAATTTAAATAATATATACCGATAGTATGTATCAATAATTAATGTGCAAAAGGATTATTCAACTCTCAGAATAATATACGCGTGGAATTATAAAAAGATAACCGGATAATTACCGGATGAATAATATGAAACGCGAAAGATCAGCGACCAAAAAACTCATAAAATTATTAATATAATAATAATGGTTGAAGGTAAAATTATACCTATGATGACTTGATAATTTGTGTAAATATTATCGTCCATAGTCATTCAATGCCTAAATGATTATAATTAACCTTTTGCTCTTTAATACATACACTTGTGCAAATAAATAATAATAGTAAACAAGACTGAACGTACAATAAATTTTTTTTTACATATATATATATACACGTATATGTTGAATATAAATACATATAAGTGGGATGGGTTTTATAAATAGCGAATTTTAAACTATTATTAAAAAATTGAAACCTAGTAAAACCGAATTATAATCTTATTTTACACGAAAGAAAAATGTAATCTACAAAACGACCTTCAATCGGCATTGTAAATCATACCATAACATTAGAAAAAAACTGCTTTTAGTTTTTTAAAATAGCTTAGTTATTTGTTAATCTGTACGGATTAGTGATTTATAGTTTAAAAATTTGCGCGTGGAATCAATGCATATACACGCATATATATATGATAAAATATATAGCCCGCAGGTAAAGGAAAACAAATAAAAATTAAACCTTTACTCTATAATGATAATTTACATTATGGTAATATGCATTCTGATATTATAATTCAAGAACTACATGATTTTAAATTACAAAGGATGGACGAAATAGGTTATATACCAAAAGCTTGATGAAACTAAGAGTGTTTCATCCAGAAAAGAAGTCTGATAGTAAATAAATATGAATGTAAGGATTTAATAAATAAATTATTTTAAATATTTGCGGTCAGTGTACCGCATCCACTAAATCGAAATCCTTGATAATTAAACATGAACAATACGAATAGCAAAGAGGAAAAAATAAAGGTCAATGCAACGTGCTACTAAAAAAGGATGTTAAAAATTAAGTGAGTTGATGGGAGATCTTACAAACGTAGAGCGAAATTTGAGACGAAGACTTATAAAGAGATGAACTAGATTTGGTCGGACAATTTGTTAAGGCACATACAGATTAAGTTAATTTGGTGTTACAGAGATATGTAGAAAGGACAAAACGTAAGGAAGACAAAGATTATAATATTTAAAAAAGAAAAATGTAGTATGTAGTAAATATGATAAGATTGTTAAGAGATGATAAAATTATGTATAAACCGCAACTAGACAAATAAAAGTAACTATTACAATAAAATAAATAAAATGGCGGCCTTACTTTTACTTAATCAGGATTTCAATGGTAAACATTACAAGTTAAAATGTAAAATGTGGCACTACAAGAAAGTTAAGAACTGAAAGTAACTACTAGTTATTATTATCTTGCCAGAATATTTTGTACACTGCATACTTAACATACTATGCACTAACAGTTTACAGTATGGTAAGTAATGAATGCACATTTATTTATTAATAAATGCTTGGTATCATGTAAACATTTTAATAGATTGTCAGTGTTGGGTATCCGTCTACTCTGCAGTAAGGTACATTTATCTCAAAAATGATTGGCTGAATAACAAAGCTAACCGCTTTTCCGGATGAGAAAGCAGCACTGGTTTTATTTACGGTTTGCTAATATAAGTAGTTATAAAAAGCGTTAGAATCGCTTTCACTGAAATGATACATTTTGATTGTTATTAATAAACACCAAAGATTAATAACAACTTAATTTAAAATATTAATCATTTTATCTAAATATAACTTTTTTCGTTTATTTAATTCAATGATTCTACCTAAAGCGCGCCCGAATACCGTATTTAATTCGGGCAGGTGTGGCGTTACTAGCGGCGACGGTCGGTACTAATTAAATTAATGTAATTTTACATCAAATATAGAACAAATTTCACTTGTACGCTCGGTAGACTGGTGTAGGTACCGACTTAGCCTGGTGATCGAGTTCAAGACCCAGCCAGATCGAGTTACTTTATTACATTTTTTATTATTATTTATTTACTTAACTCTACCGCTCATCTGTGACGTCACAACATAACAGACGACTACAACAGCATTTTTTGGGGTGGGGGTGCGATTTTGCAAAAGTTTTTTTCAAATTTGTTATTTTTTAATTGTTAACATATGTGTATAAGAAAAATATGACCTTAATTAGGCAAAACCTGGTGATAATGAGGGTGACAATGCCCTACAGCCTCACCCCCTTGACCTTTTAAGTTGAAAATTTAATGGCATCAAAGCCCCATATTTTTTTTTTGAGAATTAAATCACCTTATAAACTTCGAAGATTGTGCATGTAAACATGGAATGGAAATTTTATAGCGTGTAAAATATGCCATGTCTTACCGGGATTATAACACGGGACCCCTGCGGATGAAAGGCCGAAACGCTACCACTCCACCACAGGATCGAAATTTGAACCTCCAATTTAGATTACCGACCACAAAGTACTGCACAGTTTGTTAATAAGTTGGTTAAAAAAAATTTATCCTTAGAAAGATAAAGTCAGAAAGAATCTTAAAACGAAATTAAAAAAAAATTAAATTAATGAGATAACTCCGCCCATCACAAACTTTTACGGAGGAACAGGTTAATATTCTTATTACAGAAATGTTTTAAACAAATTTAATATTCAAACGGGCTATTGGATGTTGCTCCGTTATCGTTGTTCAAGAATGAAGTTTCTGCATTATTTAAGGTACTTTCCCAACTATCAGATTCGTGTTTATTATTTATATACCAATATAAATTCATTTATTACTCAATGATTACATAACTATATACAACAAAATCTATACATTTATTGTAAGATTTCAATTTAAAATATGAAATAAGTATTTCTATAGACCTAGTAGTTTTTAAAAGATCCAAAAAAGAAACTCTTTGTAGGCCGTAAATTAACATATATTCAGTTTACTTTTTCTGTAATTTTAAACGCAAAAACGGTATCTCTAGCACTTGAAAGAATGAGATATATTTTCCATAAAGAAAAGCTAGAGGAACTAAATAGTACCTGAAAATTTTGCATTCAGGCCGGTAACAAAGTCCGACTTAGTAACCACTAGTCTCGGTACGTCTATTAACAGGATAATCAGATAATCAGGCTGAGCAGATGCGAATCTATAGAGACTTGGAGATCGATGACGGGTGATCAAGGGAGGCCAGCTTCTGGGGGTGGTCGGCGGGGGCTCCTCGGAGTCGTCGCTCTTCGATCACCCCCTGAGGACGCCTTCCGGTCACACGGATTCGGATAGTAGAGGGCCTGCATGATCATGCAGGGGTTGTACATACTATATGGCTTAGATCCGGCCCCTGCATGATAGGAGGGGAGGTTTTTTAGCGGGTGAGAGCCTCGCACTGCCGTCAGTGCGGGCCTGACGGCAACTGGCAGAGCTTTTTCCTCCCCCTACGAAAAGAAAAAAAAAACAAAACAAAAAAAAACAATAATATTATTGTTTCATTAACACGGACATCTTTGTAATTTCATGACATGGACATCGTTACATGATTCTATATTGTGGATTTCTATTTCAAAACCACAAATCACTTTCCAAATTTTGTCATTTTTAGATTCAAAAGAAAAGCGGTAACGAATTGGAGGAAAGGTTTGAATGCCATAATCAGAATAAATTAGATAATTTCATTAATAATTAATGAAATTGTGCTGTGAATAAACAATTCTTTTAAAATTTCTAAATAAGAAAAGTTTCTCGAGACGGTATATTATATTTTTTTTTTTCAAATTCACGCATATATTCATAAGTAATCGAAAAAGAACATCAGTAAATATTAATAAATTTTGAATGAAGTTATTAATGGCTGCGGCTTATATGAGAAATTGTAAACAATTAAAAATACTGGCATTCAGCGGTTTTTTATAATACTGAAAGTAATTAACGTTTATTTAACCTTTACCTTAAACAGTCACATAACGTGCAAAAAAGAATGACACAAGACCCAAACACGACACCGATAAAAAAAAAATCAATCAGAATAATAGTTCAAACACAGATTACTATAGTAACTTACCATTCAGAATACCTAACTTTTCTAACCAATCACCAGTACGAAAACGATTGACCAATCAAAAAAGTATTAATTTCAACCAATCACAAATTTAAAAGGAACTGACCAATCATTAGGAAATAAATTCCAACCAATCACGGTACTTTTTTTAACCAATCATAAGGCGTGAATAAAACATCAAGGGAATAAAACACATTTTGACCGATAAAAAAGGTACCGCCCTGAATGCGTTTAACACCTTATATTACACAATCAAAAAAAATAATATTTTACTATACATAAAGACTGAGAACCATTCAAAACAATTAGTTCTGACCAAACATGAAAGAGAAAAATATCCCCTTTATTTGGTCCGATAAGAATAAAACTTTTTTTTTCAATACACGACGTCTTACCAAATAAAAAAAAAATGTTGAAAATTTTCCACAATGATACAGCGGAGTATTTTTTTTTTACTAATCAATAACGACAGGTACTAAATAGTGATTGGAAATTTAGAATTAAGGCTCTAATACAGCTCATTTCTGTGATCTCTAGTTTCGGTAATTTTATAAAATAGTAAAAATGGAACGTAGATATATAATCTCATTTGTTGGACGGTCCGTATTAAAAATAATATGTTAAAGAAAGTAACATAATAAAAGGATCTTCATAATATGTTTATTAAATATTTTCAGACGTTCGTTTACGAAATATATGAAATTGAATTTCATTACAAATATGTATATGTGAATCGGGTACAGAATATTAGTTTACATTATTCCAAACTCTAATAAGAAATTACAATGTAACGATGGTAGGAAAAAAAAAATCGTACATAAATGTATAATATTTATATTGTTCACGGAAATAATTTACATAAATATTTAAATATCAATTTCTATGGATACCGAATTTATAAAATTGTTTATTTATATTATCAATATGTTCTTATTTTAATCCGAGAATATCACGCTGTAATAATAGAATCATTCTTTTGTTTAGGTTCTACTCAATCCCATATAGACTAAAAATCTGAATAAGATAATTGCAAAACGAAAGAGTTTAGTGGTGATTTTTTTGAAAAAATTTGTCATCTCGCAGAAGAATTGAGGCAACTCTTCGGTATTCAAAATAAGGCAAGAATACAAATAATTGATTTCTTCATTAATTAACAACGACTAATATTATTTTTTCATTAATACACAAGGAAATCGTTGTAATAACATGAACACTATATCATTTACTTTTATTTCAAAACCCTAAATAACTTGGAAAATGTTATAGTTTTGATATTCAATAGAAAAGTCAGAACGAGTTGGATGGTAAGTTCTAAATGTCATAATCCGAAATAATTTAGATGAGATTTTTAATAATTAATGAAACTGCATAGTGAATGTGCACTCCTATGTTAAATTCGTATCAAGGAACTTTAAAGGATACGTGTGATAAAAAATTACACGGTTAGTTTTGACAAAATATAAAGGAGGAAAATATCACCATTATTTTATGCGATAGGGGTAAAACAATTATTTTCATCAACACACGATATCATGACACAAAAATATAAATGTTTAAAATTTTACGCATTGATACAGAAGAGTATTTTTTGTTTTTTAATGAATAAGAAGTGCGAAATAATAAATAGAAATTTTGAATTTAGGCACCAACACAGCACAACGTTGTGATCACTTGCCTCGGTATGTGTATAAAACAGTACACACGGAATGGAGATATATATATTCGTAGTTGTTGATCTGCCCGTAACAAAACAATTATGTTAAAAAAGTAATTACCATATTAGAAATATCTTTATGTTAAAAGTTTTGAAATTGTTTTGGACATTTGGTTCTGAAAACTATGAAACTTTTACAAGAAATATGTGCATGTAAATCGGTATGATCATATTAGTTTACGTTTTGTAAGGGCTAATAAGAAATTATAATGTAACGTTTGTACGTAAATTGGCAACCCATATAGTAAATTAATATTTATATTTTTCACAGTAATAATTTATATTAATAAATTTCCATAATTATCAAAATTTATAAAATTCGTTGTTTTCATTTACAATTTTTTTTTTACATTTGAAGAAATGTGACATTCATTCTTTTTTTATGTTCTACTCAATCCGAATTGGACTAGAAATCTGAAGATGACTCAACGCAAGAGGAAAATCCTACTTCATCATTTTTAAAAAATTTGTCACAAAGCAAGAGAATTAAAGTAAGACCTCGGTATGCACTTATAGATAAGAATATAAATATTACTTTTCTTAACAAATTAACTAGCGGACCCGACAGACGTTGTCCTGATGTGGCATTGTTCTGTAATAAATGTACAACACATAAATATAAGTAATTTTATTTAAGTTAAAATTAGCAGGAATGTAGACGAAATTTCATTAATATGACTATTATCAGTTTTTGATTGTTGTATTATTGTAATGGGTTTATTGATTGATTATATGTAGTATGGTTAATATTTATTTTCACTGAATATTGAGATGTGTGATGAAAATTGAATTAAAAAATCGAAATGTCGTAGAATTAATAATTAGTGTTAACGGTCAGAAGAAATATATACTCGTATATATAAAGATAACTACTATTACTATCGTTTCATTTATTGACCCACTTGGGCATCGTTGTAATTACATGAACATTATTCTAGGTATTTCTATATCAAATACACAAATCACTTTGAAATTGGTATGGTTATTAAATTCAAAAGAAAAGTGATGCCGTCCTCCGTGGCGCGAGTGGAGCGTCTCGGCCTTTCATACAGAGGTCCCGAAATTCGAATCCCGGTCAGGCAAGGCATTTTCATACACGCTATAAATCATTCATTTCATGCATTATAGCAATAATAATGAGATTTAGAGAAAAATTATTTAACATTCGCTCTTAACAATAATTTAGCGTGCAAAATAGAATTAAATATGACCCAAACACGATTTCAATTCTCCCAAGCAAAGGCGATAAAACATAAACCAATTACAATACACATTCATCTTTGGTTCTTGTTGATTACACTTAAGTTTCACCGCTCCCAACGATTATTTCAATCAATAATTAATCAGATTGCCGTAGTTTACTAACCAATCACAAGTACAAAATCAATTGACCAATCAAAAAGTCACTACTTCAGAGAAATCCCAACTGTTACAAAATTGACCAATTATTAGTATAGTAATTTCAACCAATCACAATCCTTATTTTTTAACCAATTAAAAGGTGTAAATCAAACTTATCAATTGGGATACACCACATTTTGACCGATAAAATAAATACCGTCCTTGATGCAATTAACAATATATAATATACAATTACAAAACTACATTTGATCAGACACAAAGACTGATAACCATCCAGACAACAAAAGAGATAATTATCACCATTACTTTATCCGTTAAGAATAAAAAAATTCAACATTTTTCCTAACAACGTACATTAAGTTAGTGACCAGTTTTTAGGAATTGCTGGGCTGCAGCCGATTTCTTTGGTCTTCTACACTTATAATAAAGCAAAAGCAGGTTTATTCTAGTTTTCCCTACGTATCGTAAATTCTAATTATAAATAATAATTGCAGATAAGTAGGAACATTTAATAAATAATTGAAAATTCACGTCCCACACTTTAAAAAAAAAATTAAATGATATATCTATTTTAGCCATCTAAAATACTGCCAAATCCTATGTGCTCATTTAAATTTACACCAAATGCCTACAATCAAGAAGAAATAAAATGATTTATATTTTAAGAGCATACTGGAACATCATCATCTGAATTATCTGGAATATCATCTGATATAGAAACCATGAGTCAAACTATTATGCCTGAAGCTCAAGCGCCAACGGATTTCTTCACAGCGATTGTTTCGCATGGATGATTCCTATAGTAATATAGTATTTTTAATGTAACAACGCCACGTACACGACTGGCTTATTGTTAATTTACCTCTAGCTCTGTATTCTAATAATATATAAAAAATTTATAAAATTAATATGAGTTAATTTTATCATATCTAAAATGTTTATTTAAGTAATAAAACAACATACAAAGATTATTCTGCATATCTAGGTTTGCTGTTCACCGGATAACTACGTAAAAATATGTGGTTTACAAACCATTTTAAATTAGCACGTGGTACAAACAGAATTTAGACAAACACATAAATTATCTTGAAGTAAATGACATTAGCGATGATATCAGGCGACAGAAACATTTCAATTTGCTGGGTCTGGATGATTTAACCAGAGGAGTGTCCTGGAGAAGGAATCTAGGAATGGGAACAAGGATGACTCTCACTGTGTAGTGAACGTCATGTGTATAGTCTACTAATTATAGCTATTTCTATTTACTGACGAATATTTGTTTTAACTACAGTGGTTTTGTTTTATCATATGGTATTGATGACATTGATTTTTTTTTCAATTATTTTTTCTTGGGATTTATTTCTAGCGAAGTGTTAAGTACTGACTTTTACTTGGACCACCATTGCAAGTGATTTTTTTTTATATATGAGGTGTGAAACCTTTATATGCTTTAATGAGGAGTTTCTTCGGGGACCTTTCATCACGTGAAGAAAAAAAACTATATTATCGAATTTACATGCATTTATTATTGCAAATTTATTTGTCATAACCAAATTTACTTATCGTACCCGTACCCTATGAGGTACCGATTGTAAATGCTAACAGATAGATAAAAAACAAAATACCATTTTATATACTTCTATATTTATTTGCTTCTTTCAGTTCTATAAAATATTTATTATGTTCTGTAGTTATATTAGTATTTGTAACAATTACACAGGTAAATGGCGGAAATGTTGAATAAGTTAGTACTTATATAAATTAAAACGCAGTAAAAGGTACCTAAACAAAAAGGCAAGTTTTTAGGTTATATCTTAGAGAAGTTTTTTTATCTTCAACCTTTCTGTTGAAATATCCTACACCTATTTTGACTTCAAGAAACATGTTATTAATTTAATTAGGAGTAACAAAAAAAAAACATTTTTGCAACTAAGGATCGTTAAATATGATCCTATAAAACAAGTATAATCTAAAAGAATTAAAATAGGTATATTTATTCTTAATTTTCTGAATAAAAAATTAAGACTTCTTTTTAAATTGACCGAGAATAAAAATTAATATGAAAACTCCAGTCCTTGGAAACAGAAAGCTTAGAGAAATTTTCAGTACGGTAACATATGAAAAATGTAAGCTTCCTTCTGCAAAAAATTATCTCTGTAAAACAAAAACTCCTAGACTATCTCTTAAAGAAATTGCCTCATTATTTATAACAAAAATAAAAAAATAAAATTTAAATTCTATACAGTGATTACTTGGATATATATATATATATATATATATATATATATATTTAACCTTATTGAAAAATCATGTACATTTGATATAAGACAGATAAAACTGTCATTTTTCTTCCTATCGTTAGTAAATTAATGGTGATTATGATAATAATAATACTAATTTTAATAAAAACAACTAAAACTAATTATTATATTACCAGGAGATTAATTTTCTGAATTTATGCATTTGAAAATTAACATGTTCTCGTATATGGAATGAACTGTGGAGGTACAGATAAAAGAAATAAAAATAAAAAAGGATTGTGTCCTCTCTCAGAAAATTTATTTTACACAGCGGGATAGCAGCAATACCCTTGAGGCAAATAGAAATAAATAAAACAAAATGTATATGTATTGTCAAGGTACGCCCTAACCGGTATCCCGATCATTTATAACCTAAACGTGTTAACAGTGCTGCTGATTCCAATTTTTGTTGCAACGGGTCAAGATGCTAGAGTAAAAATGAAGCGAAGCCAAACATTCTTTCACAGTGATTTATTATGTAAATCGACCTAAAACCGGTGTTTGTAACCCTGTTCGATTATTATCGATTCAGCAATATTATGATATCAGTTTGATATAAAAGGAGTGCCCGTTTAATTTTATTCATCGACCTTTTGATTTTCTAGGAAAACTAAAATTATTTAGAACAGGTTATGCTAAAAATATTTATCTCAGTACGTAGCAAATACACAGGGTGATTGCAAATTGCACGGAAATATCTTGGGAGATAGAGCCGAAAATAAGAAAAAGAATTTATATAATAAGAATTTATTGAAAATAAGAAAAAGAATTTATATAAACGTAGGTCAGAAAACGATTCGTTAGCGAGTTTCGGCTCGCGAAATATTTAACCCTGCTTTCTACTGCCTCAGTGAAATTAAACCGTATTAAAATTCTCGGGGTTCAAATCGAGAAGTAAATCCGGTGTTTCCGTATGGAGTTTCATCTAAGAGATTGAATAAAACCGGTCAGAGACCTTTATTTTACTTAGGTTTTAAGAAAAACATAGGGTAAAACACGAAAAAGTTTTGATGGAAAATACACTTTTTTAAGTGTTGAATAAAATAACTTTGTTAATTTACCAGTAAACAAATAAAAATTTTTAGTTTACTTTGTAGGGAATTTAATTATTAAAACAATTGATGTGAATAACGTCTATTAAAATTAAACGCAAATTTCAGAAGTTCATTTTTAATTAGAAACAAAACACTCAAACTGAATCGGAAAATACGATTTTAAAGAGAAGAATTTACGTATAAATGCTAAAAATAAATTTGAAAGACATCTTTTTAAAACATATTAAAAATGTTTATGTTTTCATAGGTTGCTAATAACAGTTAATGAACAATTAAGTTTAATGTCTCAAATTTGATTATTAATTTGAGTGGTGGGTGTTGCTGTTATTGTACGGTCATCATTCAGATAATACCACAAATTTGTTTTCATTACGAAAATGTTATTAATTTATGGTAAAGTAAATAAAAATGATTTGGCTGCTATAGTTGAATACCGGGAAAATTATCCAGATCGAAGAGTGCCTGATCGTAAAATATTTGAGGCTTTGGAGAGGCGAGTCTAGTTCGAGGCCAGTTTATGAGCTTAAACCACAACGATTCGATGCTAGTCGTGAACGTTTTGTGAGATACATTAACGCTTAAGAAGCAATATTTTTCTTTTTCCTGTTTAGCCTCCTGAAAGGTAATTACCTTTCAGATAATACTTTAGAGGATGATATGTATGAGTGTAAATGAGGTGTACAGTCCCAGTTCGTCCATTCCTGAGATGTGTGGTTAATTGAAACCCGACCACCAAAGAACACCGGTATCCACGATTAGTATTCAAATTCGTGTAAAAACAACTGACTTTACTAGAAATTGAACGCTGGAACTCTCGACTTCCAAATCAGCTGATTTGGGTAGACGTGTTTACCACTAGACCAACCCGGTGGGTTAAGAAGCAATATTGAATGTGGTACAAGTATCTCTCACCTCATACACGAGAAGGATGCCTCGTCGCTTTCATGTTTTGCAATCAGGTGTATGGTGGAAGTTACGAAATCAACAATTATACCCATTCCATCAATATAATACGAGTACAAGAGTTATTACCACCTGAATTTAAGAAACGGATGAAATTCTATGGATGGTTAATTAGAAAATGTAAATATAAACTCAGTTTCCCAAATAGTATTCTAATTGCTGATGAATCCTGCTTTACAAAAAGTGGTATGTAACTTTACGAAACATAATTCACAGTACTCGATATACTTAATGTAACCAACAAAATATTTAAAAACTAATCAAGTATTGCGTGCTGTTGATCAGATGTTGTTTTTTTATTGTGAACTTTCAAATAATTTATTATATTTCTGTCATTAATAAATAAATTATCTAAGTAATTTTTTTCAACTTACAATTTTTGTGTAATTTCTAGCTTTTTTAAATTTTTAAACGGCAATTTTTAAAATTAAATTCTGTTTCTGAAAATTTATCAGGTCATCAAAAAATAATTTGGTAATTTTTTACATTAATTAAGTGTTTTTCTGTCAAAAGTAGTAATGTACTAATTTGATTTTTTCTAACTTTTCTTTTTTTTCAACTTATCTTACATAATTTTGTTCAGAATTAAATTCTCTACAAGTTTTGTTAAACATTTTTATGTTTTTACTACCCATTTAACAAAGTTATTGAACATCAAACATAAAAAAAAACAGGGTTTTTTTATCCAATTTATTGGGTTTCACCCCAGATTTCTCAAAAAATACTGCAGATACGACTCTGAGACCTATTTTATTCGATTATCAGATAAAAAACCGTAAGAGATCACTAATTCCGCCCCTAACTTAACGTTCTAAAAATCTCAATACGACCCCATTTCACCGAGGTACCTGAAATCCGATATATATTTATATATACACCCTTATATATTATGTTAACATAATTTTGTTAACATAATTTTGTAGATAATTAAATTATCTACAAGTTTTTTTTAAAATGTTTTGTTTTTATTACCCACGTAACAAAGATGTTGTACATCAAACATAAAAAACAGATTTTTTATCAATATATATATATATATATATATATATATATATATATGTATTATATAACTATACTATATTACATTATGTAATATACTCGTATATATACTAAAATATAATACGTTATAATAAATAAAGTGTAGCAGTACTAATTTTATATGTCTATTCTTCGCCCTTCGTAAAAAGAAATGAAAGGATGCAATTACACTAATTGTATATATTTGTTGTAAAAACTACAATTTTTAATTTACGTAAATATTCTTTAACAAAATATATCCATTTTATATAATTATTAAAGTAATTAAAATTTCAGTAGTAAAACGTCTAGTTAAAGTAAATTGCTTAACATATGTTCTTTTATTATTTTTTAATTTTATACAATATTTATTAATTAATATTATATTCTCATAAAATGAGAATATAGAAAAAATTACATAAAACAAGTGTTATTTATTTAAGAGAACTTAACGTATTATTATAATAATGTTATAATTATTAGATCAGCATGGTACACTGACTGACATCTAATATGCACGATGAAAAAAAATTGAACATCATATAATTACCTATTATGTTTTTCCTTTTTCTTTTGTTGTTAAACAATAAATATATGTAGAACATTTATCATTAGAAAAAATGCATAATATTTTGCCAACTATAAATTACTATGCGATCAAAAATATCTATTTGATGATTTATTATTACAGCTTCATCAGTTAAGAAGAAAAAAAAACAAAACGTGAAATTCTGCAAACTTATAAAGATGTTAGTTTTTTATTCTTTTTATAAAAGAAAATAAGTATGGAAGAAAATAAGCAGTGATATATTACTTTTTAATAAGTAAAATTTTTATGGATTTTAAAAGTCGTAGTAAATGAAAAAGTCAAAATATTTTCAGTTTAAGATTTTTAGATTTAAATTAAGAATACCAAATGCCTCGTCGAAGATAAATCATAAAAGAAAGAAACAAGAAAGAATATTACAATATATTTCTTCCAGCAAATTATAATTTATGACTTCGCTTCAGTATGTCAACTCATTTAACCCTTAAATTAACTTCGTATATGTTTTTTTAATATTATACTTCGATGAGAGATGCGAAATAACCATGTCAGTCGGTTGCTTAGGCTTAGGTAACCTATCACATCCAGTCGGAATGCCGTTAAATAATAATTAGTTATTATCAGTTAGTAGATTAATGATAGTCTATTTACGTCAAGCTCTGTCGGCATATTTTGCCAGGCTGGCATTTAGTAAACCATCAGACCGTAACAAACTCGTAAAACTCATTTAATTACGATCAAGAAATCAAAGGACCTTGGTAAAATGAACATAAATAATTTTTTTATAAATATCACCACTTATGTAATTTTACATTTAAGCAATTAAATTAATATATTATTTCCTAATAAAAATCAACGAGATTTGAGGTTTATTTTCATTAAATATTTTTCCAGTTATTAATTACTAATTTTACTTTTCAAGGTTTTGAAATACTATATAAGTTTTTATTTAAAATTATTAACAGTTTTTATCTATTTGAAAAATGTATATATATTAAATTGTTTTTGACTAATCATTACATTTTTCTTCACAGATATTACACATGTTTTTCTGCAGACTTTTATTTTGAATTTCGTTTTACATTTAACTATATTTTATCTATTAAAAAAAAAAAATCAGTTCCGAGATATATATACACAATGCATCACGAAGTTCTCCTGGTACTTTCATAACTTATTCTCTACTCGTAAAAATAATGGAAAAATTTCATATAAATATCCTAAGATGCTTCGTTTGCGAGTAACGGCCACTGAAAGATTCGCCCGGATTTCAGCAGCTACCCCGGTGAAGTGAGGTCGTAATGAAATTTTTAGGAAGTTAATTAAGGAGCATGGTTTTTGATCTTTAAATTGGATAAAATAGGTCCCAGTACTGCATCTGCAGTAGTTTTAGAGAAATCTGAGGAGAAAATCATGTAATTGGTGTAAAACTTTTCACAGAAAACCTTCACTAACGACAGCGCAGTTCACAGTATGTACTTAATATACCGTACAGAATGATTTAAACCCTAATACAGTGTTGTGAATTATTGATCAGCTGTTATTTTATTACCAACTTTGAAATAATAATTTTTTAAATAATTTTATATTTCTGTTATTAATAAAAAAATTATTACCTCAGTAATTTTTATTTATTTATTTTTATTTTACAATTCTTTTGTAACTTCTATTTTAAATTTTTTAAGAGTAAATTTTGTTTTAAAAATTCTTCACATCACTAGAAAAGAATTTGGTTTTTGTTTACATTATATAAATATTTTTTTGACAAATGTAGTAATGTACTATTTCTAAATAAAATTCGAATTTTTCTAACTTTTCTTTGTTTTATTTAACTTATCTTATACCTTTTGTTCAGAATTAAATTCTGTACAAATTTTGTTTAAAAGTTTTATTTCCTTATACATATTTTTATTTATTTCCCCTTATTTCCCATTTAACAAAGTTATTATATGACAAACATAAAAAAACAGGGTATTTTACTCCAATCTATTAGTTTTCACCCCAGATTTTTAAAAACCTAATGCAGATACGGTACTGGGACCTATTTTATTTAATTCTTCAGGTAAAAAACTATATTAAATCATTAATTCTGTTTCTTAATTTCCTAAAAATTTCAGTAGACCGAGTTAGCTGCAATCCAAGCGAAATTTTTTACTAGCGGTAACTCGTAAACGAAGCATTTTAGGATATATATTTATATCAACATTTTCCATTATTTTCACGATTAGAATAGGTTATGAAAGTCCCGGGAACTTCGTGATGGAGCTGTATATATATATATATATATATATTAAGATGCCGACTATATATATATATATATATATATAGTCGGCATATCTTTGTAGGGTGACTTTAGAAAGAGTATCGGACAATACTGACTGGAAATTCTTCTTACACATCTTATACTGTTTATTTATCACAAAATATTTTACTGGTTGTTTCTGTATGTACGAGTAATTACATTATATTAATATATTATATTAAATTACTTTATATAGATTTTTTTTTTATTATGAAAGAACGGGCATCAACAGCTACGGTCATTACCCCATAAAAAATTAAAATATTAATTAATTAACACCCAGTAAAAATAAAATATAGAGATAATTAAATTATACGTATCTAGTTAAACGTTTTTTTAAATATAAAATGAACATATTTTGTAGTGGAATAATGATAAATTAGAATCTTATTATATTATATAAACAACGTAATTATTCTCGTACTTCTAGTTTTTTTTTTTAACATATGCCCAGAACATATGAGTAACATAGTCAGTCTTAAGTGAGAATAAGAAAACAGTGCTGCTATCTTACGTACAAAGTTTCATTTATATTCACCCGCTATAAACTGTCTTTTATACAGGAAGAGTTATGCCATGTTATTTAATAAAAATTTTTACGATCAAATTATAAAATTTGTTGAATGTTAACAAAAAAAAATTATTAATAACTTAATTATGCTGCATAAAATTTTATCGATTTTACATGGTTTTTTTTTATCTCGATGATAATTTAAAATTTATTTATACTACATTGACTGTATGTTTGAATTTTCGTAATATATTTTATATAATTAAGTAAATTAAGTTACTCCTATTTAGTAAAGAAATTCAAGAATATTGGTACAATTGACTTACACGAACACATACAGACGTACATTAATTTATACGTAAGTATAGATAAGGACATTTTATATCCTTAGCAAACAACCTAAATCAATTAAAAATACAGATGCTTATTAATGGTTTTTATTTAAGTGATAGGTGTGAATTCAATTAAAAGATGCATTACTAAAATTAAGCTAATGTTTTAAAAATTATATTCATTTTAACATCCTATCTCAACAAATGCGGGGAAATCCAACCGGACAAAACAAAAAGCGAATTCATGACAATGTTCTTGTCTGTGATACAAGAACTAAATGAGACACATTTATAAAAAAAAGAACAATCAACACCAACGTGTGGGATATTTTTTTAAAGTTGATAAATTTATCATTCGTTACATTAAAATCGTTTTATTTTCATCTTAATATTTTATACGATTACATTTTCAAAAAAAAATTTATGTTGCTTGCTTGCTTGCATATTTAGGATAGATTAAACGTCGAGTACTTCTATAATACGTTGGTTACGAAATGGCAGCGTTGTTAATTATTTAGGATCTCAAATTAATAAGATTCAATAATTGATTGAGAGTTTATTTAAAAATAAAATCGTTTCCTTAAAATGAATGGTAGTATTTTATCCGAAAGATTTTCAGTTCGAATCCCAGTTGCGTAGAGCATTTTTTGTACGCAGTAGAATACGTATATTTTACATTTTCACGCACAAATTTTAAGCATATATGATAAATAAATAAAAAATCATAATCTTGTTCTTATATTAGAATCTCACAATTGTTAAACTAAACATTCACTCGCAACCACTAAACATTCGAAAAAATAATGTTTCTTCATCATGGAAATCTAGTAAATGTAAAATTTTTAGAAAATAAACAACTAACATTTTTTTTTTTAAAGTAAAAGATGAATGGAGATATTACTTAGCAAAAAATTAAAATAAAATAATTATACAAACTAGAGATAATTTTTTGAAAAACTAGTAACCTAAATGGTAAATTTTTTAAATACCTCCAAGTACATTATCTTAAAATAATTAGGGAAAGAGATTATCAATTAAATTATTTGAAATAGACATTATTTAAGCAATGTAATTTTCTTCACGCATTTATTGTAAAGCTGAATTTTCATTTAGAATATATAACCCCAAAAGTGAAATTTAACTTCACGCTTTCTAATTTTTAAACGGAATTGCATAATCCTAGTTTACATTAAGGGCCAGACTGTTTATTAAAACAAAACATGGAAAAAAAAATAAGTTACCTATGAAAAATCATTGCCATTAATTCTTTTGTAAAAATAGTGGCGGAGTGGTAGCGTCTCAGCCTTTCATTCGGAGATCCTGGGTTTGAATCCCGGTCAGAGATGGCATCTTTCATACGCTAAAAAAATCTATTCTTATATTCCACGCACAAGCTTCAAGCTTATGTAGCAATCGTATCAAGCAAAAAAAGACAAAAATCCCTTCATCAAAAGTTTAATGAACTTCCTGATTTCAAGCCCACAAACCACGATTAAACCCTCAAAATATGAAAAAGCTTTTATTCAGCAGGGTAAAAATTTGATTTATTTATTTATTTTTTAAGCAACCGTTAACCGAGATCAAACTGGAAAGGCTTGAATAAATTTATGTGTGTACGATTTCATTACAATATCGTGCTGAGAGTTAGTTCATCTCAAGGCGGACAAATATACATATTTGTTATTTCCTTTACGTAGGTGTAGAGGAACTGCACCCTTCTCTTGATGTTTGAGAATAAATGAACCAAATAATTATCTGGATTACATTATAAAAAAAAATACAAAATGGCAATACCAGTACAGTAACACACCCATTACATAAAACAATTTAAATAAATTTTTGTATTATAAAATGACCTGCTACGTAATTTTCTAAACTCCATTTATTAAATGATAAATAATAGCCGACCACATTTTCTGTCCCAGTAAAAATGTGCGTGGAAGTTGGGTCCCGCTACGATTATAATCTATACTGACCTGTCCTTTTAAGCTTAAGCGGTCAGTAACCCCAAAAAACCGGTTGAATCTTTATATATATAAAACAGCAAAAAAAAAAAAATTGGTTTTAAAGGGGATTTCCTTGAAAAAATTTAAATAAATTATTATTTTTTTCTCATGTTTTATAAAATTCTTACAAGTATATTTAAAAATTTCTGGACCGATATAAAATTATTTTATTCAGTTTTGTGAAAAATAAAACGATCACAGATTATTTTAATGAGTTAAACAAACAATACTAGGCTTATTTATTTTCCGTATTCATAAATTTCAACCTGCTATAAACAGTTCTTATCTACTAGAAAATTTTAATCAAGTTAGCAATTTTTGTGCTTAATAAACCAATAAATAATAACAATAAAAAACAAATTATCGATAAAATTTAGTTAATGAATGGTTGTAACCGTGAAATAATGTTAGGTTATCTGCTGAAAAACCATTAAGAAAACATATAATATCGAAATCGAATACAGATATTACAGAATATTCGTATATATCTACCTTAACAAAGCGGTATTTCAACTTAAAGTGGTTCCTTAAAAATGTTATTGACTATAACATTTTTTATAAATTCTCTTTTATTGAGCCATTAATAGGACGACATTTTTAAAAATAAGTACGCAATTCATTTAAGAATAAAGCATAAGTAAAGGTTACTAAGATACGCATAAGTAAAAGGTTACTAATATAAGCATAAGTAAAAGGTTAAATCTAACAGTATTAAAGCGGTTAAGTATTAAGCTTAAGGGTACTTAATATTTTCTTTGCTCGATTAATAGTAAATTTTAATCCCTAATAAACGTACGATTAAAAAAGATTAATCACAATCAGTTTTAAGGATAGTTAATTTTATTTCTTTAACAGTTGATAAATATAAATTGTATATTAGATTATCATACATAATTTCCTTTTGCAATTAATTACAGTCAAATGTAACTACTCCCTGTAACGTTAATAATAATCCCAGAGTATTATTAACCCTGTAATTCTTTCATTAGTCAGCGTTTACGATTTGCTATACAAAGCAAGTTTACTATTATTTATGCTACGTATTATATCAAACAGTTATATTTCTTTCTTTTTTTTCTTTAATTTTTCCTTGATTTAGTATTTTTCCTCGATTAAGTATTTTGAAGTGTTATAATTAAAAGAAAAATTTCTAAGTATTATGTGTTATATTTCTCCATTTTTTCGTAGTTACAGGTGAATAGTCTTAAAAAAATCTGTCAACACCGGTGTAAGATTTTCCCTTCATGCGGCTAAAGCCGCGTTCCGGGGAAGTCCCTGCAACTGTGGGTTGTTTCTGATTCACGGCTTACACACACAACTTAATTAAAAATATTTAACATTTTATTTAAATATAATATCTTTTCGTTTTATAATTCAATGATTCTAACTAAAGCGCGCGGGCATGCCGTATTTAATTCGCGCGGTGATGTTAGCGGCAACGGTCGGCATTAACTAAACTAATGTAATTTCGCAACTTACAAAGAACAAATTTTGCTTGCACGGTCGGCAGATTGGTGTAGCCTCAAGGCTTAAAGCACCAGGTACTGAGTCAACCGGGGCGTGGAGTTCGAGACCCAACCAGACCGAATTGATGTTTTACACTTTAAATATTATTCATTTGTTTAATTCTGCTGTTCAACTGTGACGTTAAATCACAGCAGTAGTTTAGAGAATTTTTTGGGTTGGGGATGCAATTTTGCAAAACTATTTTTACAAGTAATGTTATATTTTAATTGTAACAAATATGCCTAAGAAAAATATGACCTTAATTAGGCAAAATCTCGAGATACTGAGGGGTGACCTTGCTCTACAGCCCAACCCCCTTGACCTTTTAAGTTGACAAAGTTTAATGGCATCAATGCTACATATATAGAAGTAATCTGACCAAGTTTGGTCAAAATCGGTCCAGTAGTTCTGTAGATATAAAGTGATTTAGAAGCCGACACCAAATAAACACATGTACATACGAACATTAACATCCGGAAAATTTCCATCCAGTTTTTTGGGTTCCGTAGGTGTCAAAACATAAAGATCGGGTAAAAACCGCATATCCTGAAATAGGACCGATTACAATACTTTCCCTTCTAGAGTTATTGCTCGGCTACAGCGCTATCTAGACGGGAAAGTAATATAAAAATAAATATTTTTCAGACGAATCTTGAAAATTAAAATCAATTAACGTTTGAAATTAGAAAATTTTAAGGAAAATTTGAAAAAATATTTCTGTAGCAAGCTTTTAATAAAAGTAAAGTCTAAACAATGAAAAACTGGTGTTCTTGACTTGAATGTATTAGCAGCGTAAGAGAGAACTTTTTTTTAAACACAGGCAACTGTTTCTTCTTAAATTCAGCGCTTCAATGGCTTCTGTTTACAGGTAGTAGGCAATGAAGTAATGTACCACCTACCATCATCTATCATTTTTGGATTATGTACAATGGTTTGTATAGATGATACGAGAAACGTCTCAGCATTTATACTTCATGATGTTCCTTAACTATGATTTCGGCCTTTGCAATCGTATTTTATGTGTAGGTAGGGAGACCCGATGACTTAATCAAACACTATAATCTCATTTCCCATATTTTATACTAGTTGGTTACATAGTACTGGCATCCCAAACCCCGTAGGGGAAGAAACCCACTTTGTGACGATTTCAGTCGTCACCCCCCCCCCCGTTCCAGTTATGATGGGCTTTAACGAGAGTATATATATATAGAGAGAGAGAGAGAGGGAGTACTGGCAGTAATCATGAGAAGGTAAAACTGTGGAAGATACAGATTAAAACACATAAAGCAAATAATTATGAATGTAGGATTATAGGGAATAGATTAACACTAAAAGTACAATGTAGTTAAGAAAAGAATGAAAAAATTGGATCAAATCAGTCGTAATGATGACTGTGAAAAACTTTTTCTATTTACTGCTGAAGACCTTTTTCTCAATTTCCTTATATTTCTACTTTATCATTATTATGCTTTATAATAACAACCCTTTTTAACTGTACACACCACTGAATATTATTTTGGCTGCAGACTTATACACTGAAGAACTGACTGACACTGAAGACTTTAACACTGAAGAACTTCTGTAGAAATTCTAAACATATACAGGAATACCATACGCTTGAGGTCATAATAATATCACTTACCGGAAAGGTAAACTACGTAATTGGTTATTACGTAGAATTGTAAAAAAATTCTATTCCAAACTTCTGCTGTGTTTAATCCGAAGTATCTGTAAAAACTAGAAGAGTTTTTAGGTTACCGTAAAAATATTACATTATATAGTAATTAAAATTGAAAAAAAATACAGTTAAGTATTTTATTTTATAAAATAAATTAAGAAAATTTCTGCAGTCTTCATAATTTTTTTTTTTTTTTAATTTGGATTTTCTTGAATAAGCTAACAGATTCTTTATCTTACAACTTGAAAAACTTTCAAAATATTTCTTAGCATTCGACTATTAACAATGTAGATAAAAAAACAACTGATGTGGACACCACATGATCTCCTTGTACGTCTATTAAATTACTTATTTACATTTTTTTCTGCATTACATTTAAATTTATTTCATTTGAAAGTGAGATACGATTCTCCAATTCTTTAATAAAGAATTAAAAAAAACATTGTATTTGTTATTGAAATTATTATTTATTGTAAATTATTTTTTACAATCACAGGTTAATAATTACTAATAAGTATATATTTAAATTAATAAAAAATATATTTAAATTAAAAAAAAATTAAAAAAAAGGAAATGAAGTTTGACTCGAACCGATGTGCCTTCCTCTTATAATATTCAAATATTTCATTAAAGTTTCATTTGGGTATAACTCTGGAACCAACGAAAATAATACCACTTATTATATATCGTTGAAAAGCTCTAAATGAGGGCTTATTACTGCAGTTAACAAAAAGTTCAAAATCCAAATTTGTTTGGATTTTGGTCTTTTTTGGACACTTTTGGTTCAGTCTATTGCAATCAAAAGGGGAGGTGCACAACTAGATGTTGCAACAATCCTAAATCCAACTATTCAACATCCTACAGCTAATCGTTTTTGAGTTATGCGAGATATTAACGTATGTGCGTACATACATATGTATGTACAGATGTCATGCCGAACTAATCAAAATAGATTCAGGGATGGTCAAGATGGATATTTCCGTTGAAATCTGAAGACCGAATTTTTTTGCAATCACAATACTTCCTTTACTTCGTATAAGGAAGTAAAGACGATTTACACTTATTTCAGAAGTGTAGATAAAAGTGATTAAATGTGTAAATTTCACTTTTTTCGTTTTTTTTAATTATAATTTTTTACCTAGAAGTAATGTTCCGGGAAAATCAACAATTCAAGATTTAGTGAAAAAGCGAATCGTATTCGAAGGAGTCTTCACAAATCAACGCGACGATTAGCCCAACAAACAGGAGTTTCTCAAATATCATGTCGGCATATACTTCATGGTTTGTAAATGTAAACCTTTTGTGTTAAATGTTGTGCATCAATTAAAATAACTTGATACGGGTAAATGAGTAAATTACTGACAGTGGCTCATACAGAATATTACCGAAGAATTTCTTGATCTTTTCCTTTTCATTTAACAAATCGTGGTTCCATTTATCAGGCTACGTTGGTGTTTGGTGTGAAATTTCTGGAAGCCGGATCATCGGACTAATATTCTTTGAGAGACTGTTAATACCCCGAGAGTCTGTTAATGTCTATCTACGACTGTACGAAGAATTTGACTCCAGATGAACTATCTTATCTAGCTTACCGAGCGAATTGCCACAATTCTAATCGGTCTCTCACTCGAATCCAACGAGATTTCCCGAAGGTTAGAACAATCAGTAAGGCCTTGTGGCCAACCCGATCTCCAGACTTAGTGCCGTGCGATTTTTACCTCTGGCCCTATCTGAAAGGGATAGTCTACAAGAAAAACCCACGGACGTTGAAAGAGTTGAAGGATAAAGTACAACAAGTGATTTCCAGGATTCCAACTGGAGAATTGCAGTAAGTTTTTTTGGACACGGTTCGCCGCGTTGAACTTCGTATAGCGGCTGGTAGTGAACATTTTGAACAGAGACTGAAACAGAGACTTTCAAATTACATTGTAACATAGTAAACATTTATTTTACCAAAAGAAGTGTAATCGAGAATCAATAAATGTAAGTAATTTAGCGTTACCTTTTGCTTTTCATTTTAAATTTTTGTTTCCGGGGGCCGGTTTTATTTGGCCCACCCTAGTAAATCAATTATTAATTAGTAAAAATATTTCCTTCAAGATTTAAAATGAATATTTTAATAAATAAAATGATAAATAATTTAGTGTCCTTGATTGTGATTGCAGCCAGAGTTGTAGGCCTTTGGTTATCTGATGCCGTAATCGAATGCTGTTAACTGGAAAAAATGTAATCTTAATTTATTTGAAATTTTGTGTACTTTTGTTAAAGTAATATTTAAGTGAAAAAGGCATGGAATTTTCACACACGCTACAAATCATTCATCTCATCCTCTGAAGTAATGCTTAACTGTGGACTCGGAGGTTAAACAAAAAAAAAAAAAAAAAAAAAAATATTTAAGCCAGGGGTTTTTCTCCAAGAAGAAGGTTGCGAGCATCCACTATATATTTTAGAAACTATATATAACTTAAGTGAATCATCAAATTAACCTACAAATGTCATTAAAAATGGAAAAGCAGAGTTCAGTGATACTCTAAAGGCAGACTTTTATTTATGATTCACGAAGAATGTAACAAACGTTTAGGACATGTTCAATTGGTAAAAATAAAGATACATAGTTTCGGAAACGCTTCGTTAGCGAATGCCGGGTGGAAAAAATATTTCGCCCTGATTTCTTCGCCTTCGGTGAAATTAAGACTCAAATTCTTTAAGGCCAAATTAAGGTTCCTATTTAGTGGCTTTATATGAAATCTAACTTATTTTTTTAATAAAATAAAAATTTAAATAACTCAAAGTGCCACAGAATGAAGACGGCAATGACGTAGTAGTACAAAAGCACCAAAAGACCGAAGCAAAGGTTCCATGGCCTTAAATTCTCCTATTCGGAAACCTTTAACGATATTCTCGCTTGCAGCCCGTGCGTTTATATTGCAGAACCCATAAAAAAAATAATAAGTCAGCGTACTTTTAATTTGATAATTTATAAGGCATTGTTAGGTAATGACGTACATGCACTATTCCATTCTCTTATTTAAATGTTTAATGTTGTTCAAATGCATTAAAAAAAAAACTTAATCGTTGGAATCAGTTGATAGAATTGCTAACTTGCGAAACAAATTATTTCAAGCAAATTTAGATAAAATTAATTTTTAATTAGCTTTAAAGATGTTTAATAAATTTTTTTATTTTGAAAATTTTTATTTTTTATTTTTTTATTTTAAATCTTGATTATTTATTTATCTAAAATATCTTATTCATTTGTTTTGTAATATTGAAAATTTTGTTTCATTTAATACTTAGTTAAAATTTTGCCACATTTTATTATATTTTGTTTTTAATAATTCTTAAGCTTGTTTTTAGTTTGTGGACTATTTCATTCAGACTCAAATTCTCTACAAGTTTTTTTTTTAATTTTGTGTGTTTATTACCCATTTAACAAAGTTATTTTACGCCAAATATAAAATAGTGTGTACTTCGACCCCAATCTTTTGTCTTTTACCCGAGATTTTTCATAAACTACAAAAAAATACAATTATGGGAATTATTTTAAACAATTTTTCAAGTCAGATTATATATAATACCACTAAATTTACCCTTTAATTTGGATCACAAGAATAACAGTATGGCTAAATTTTATCGAAGCGCAGAAATCAGGACGAAATCGAACCTGTGTTTCTATGAGCTTTTTTCTTTATTTTCACTAATAGAACATGTCCTGAAAAAATTTGTTGCATTCTTCATAAATCACTGTATATTTTTAAAAAAATCAAGGGATTTAAATCAAGGTAGTTTAAAATCAAGAATTTGATTTAATATAAAAACCAATTATTGTATACTTCAAATAGTTGTTTCTATGTATTTTTTTTTTAAATACTTTTTCGATTAAAATTATTTTACCAGATTCTACAATCAGAAAAACTGATGATCCATGACAATCTCAAAGATTAATATTAAAATTTTGTACAAAATTCTTATTCGAAACACATTTTTCACTTAAAAAAAAAAACTCTTATTGACCTTCCAGCTTCTATACACAATTAGATTCCCATAACTAAAAATTTATTTAGATATTGAAATTATTTTTTTTATTTATAAAGGAATAAAAATAAAAATATAAAATATAGTCACGTACTATAAGACAACAATCCTTTTATTATGTAACGTCTATGAAAAACGTTTTTATGGGGAGCGGCTTTAAAATATTTTCTATTCTGCTTCATCTGTGTGCAAATTGGACCGACCGACCGAGTGAGATCAGAGACCTTGCCTTATATATTTATACGCCTTAGGGAATTTGTTCGTTTAGTAGAACCAACCTGTTCCAACAACAACACCGCCATACATTACATCTATTATTATTCGCCAACAACAAGAACAAAAAGTAATGTTACGAGTAAAATAAAAGCGGTTGATCATTTATTAGTAATAGGTCTGTATGATCGTAGTTTCGACGGTCATTGTATTACCGGTGATCGAAAATAATATTTCTCAACAAAATTATCTTGAAATAAGTGGAAATAGCATATATTAATAAAATTATATTGACATACGTAGTAGATCGTTTATATATTTAGCAACTATATAGCGATCGTATTTATGCGCTTTTATAAAATTTATTTAAATGTAATGAATTCATAAAATATTATATGATATGATATATGATATATATTATATGATAAATCATTTTGTTAGGCGATATTCTGCCAGTATAGCTATAGCAAAATGCAAAAATTTAACTGTTTGACTTATATTAATGTTTTTTAGGTTTAACTTCATAGTTTTATAAGATGTACAAATTTTATATCATTTTTGGCATGTTTAATAATACATTAGTTTGTTGTTCACCACTAAAAGCATGAATTATCTTTTCATAAAGACCAAATTTCATTAATCTTTTTTTCATATTTTACATTAAACCTTAATATTAAATTGATGAACGCGTTAATTTTTAGAAATAAATATCACGTACTTGTTAATTTTTTAACTTGACATTTTTCAAAAGGCGATTTACGCTTCAGGTTTCACAAATTTCTGGTCATTTATAATGGCGATCAAAGCTATCCATTTTGCTACCATTATTTTTTTTTACTTTTACAGCCTGATCATTAATATTTACACATTTAATGTGATAATATAAAATTATCATTAACAATCATTATCTGTTATTCTGACAGCATAGCAGCCACAAAAAGAACGACGAAACGGATACATGTTAGCGTGTGTTTAGGCATGTTCCAGACTGCACTGTAATTACTCTAACCACTTTTCAATATTAGTAGCTTTTTAGCTGTGTGAAAGAAAAGAGGTAGTACTAAAATTCTGCGCTACAATAACATGGATCAGTATTTATAAGAAATGACTCCTCTCATCATATAACAAAATATTTAGGTGGTACGGAGAGATTGAAAGAGGCAATTTTGGCTTTGAGGATGCTCTAAGGTCAGATCCACAGTCTTCAGCCGTGACTGATGAAAACACTACTGCAGTAAAAAAAATACTTGAGTTGAGACAGGCGTGTGACCTACCACCGAATAGAGGTGTCCTTTGGTATTAATGAATCAATAATTCAGCATTTCATGCTACTCTGCGAGATCACTTTCAAGTTAAAAATCATTCTACCCTTTGGGTACCGTATAACTTGACCGACGGTCACATCGAGTTTATGATGCTGTGAAATGCTAAAAAAGTTTAAAAATGGAAAATCTCCCTATGTAAACAGTACTGCGACAGATGATGAAACTAGGCTGTACTATTATAACGTCCCGATCAAGGCTCAGAATAAAATGTGGGTGTCCAAAGATGAGGAGATCTCCGTGACTGTTTGAAAATCCAGGCCAGTGAAGAAGAGAATGGTGGCCGTATTTTTTAGTGTGAGAGGAGTTTTGAGCGAATTGTGTTGACAGAAGAAGGTTATAAGGAAGTGGTATACCGAGGAATGCCTACTTAAAGTTTTCGAAGCTCTCAAGAAGCGCTACGCCCAAACTAAGTTGGAGACGTCGTTTCTTCATCACGATAACGCTCCAGTTCACCGCTCCAAAATTTGATCAGAGTATTTGACCAGCATTGGAACAAAACTATAAGAGCATTCTCCTTACAGTCTTACGTTCGCTCCATATGATTTTTCGCTGTTCTCCCAGGTAAAGAACAGACGGTTGTTTTACGAGATGATGACCTATGGATTGGGACGAGTGTACTCAGATCTTTGACGAAACATGGTAGGTTGTCCTGACTGGTTTTGAATGATGGAGAAGTGTATCATGTATGATGGAAATTATTTTGAAAAATTATAAAAAAATAAGTTCCTATAACAAACTTTACTAGTGACCTTTGTACAATTTAAGTTTTAGTACCTCCATGGGAAACTTAAATTAGTCACAATGAGTTGATGACTATTACATTAGCTGTCTCATTCCTAAAATTAGTTAGTAATCTATCTAATACACACACAATCGGTCAGAAGTGTTAGATAAAAGTAATATAAAAAAAAATTCAGCTCATAAGATATTTATTTTTAATTTCCTATCGATCTAAGCTGGGTTTTCTTTAAAACTTTACTGCAGGTAGCCCGGCATTCACGGACAACAGCCACTCCATTTTTAGTTACTTTACCGTAAATTAACACGTCCGTCAACTCTCCAAATGAAAATAATTGTGGTATTAAACGTTGTGAATAACTGACCGAAAAATAACAGCACAAACACAACTCATATGATTATTACTGAAATGCTAGACACTAAACTTAATTGTTGATCAGCTGTTATTGCCAACTTATGAAAAAATAAAAATTTTTAATATGTTTTGGAAAGATATCTTTCAAATTAATTTTTATTGTTTTTAGTATTTGTATGCAAATTTTTCTGTTTAAAATCGTATCACTTTTTCGATTCAGTTTGTGTGTTTCGCTTTTAACTAAAGTTGGATTTCTCAAATTTTTGTTTAATTTTAATAGACGTTATTTACATGGATTTTTTCATAATTAAACTCTCTACAAAGTTAAGTAAAAATTTTTATTTGTTTATTGGTAATTTAACAAAGTTATTTTATTCCAAACCTAAAAAAGTGTATTTTCCGACATACTGTTTTCATGTTTTACTTTTTTTTCTTAAAACCTAAGTTAAAGGTCTGGTGTCACTTTTATTCAATCTCTTAAATAAAACACCATAAGGAAACACCAAATTTTTTCCCTTGATTTGTACCCCAAGAATTTTAGTACGGTTTAATTACACAGGGGAAGCAGAAAGCAGGGCTAATGTTTCGCCAGCCGAAACGTGGCTAACGAACCGTTTTCTGATCAATGTTTTTATGAATTCTTTCCTTATTTTTGCTATACAATCATCTCCCGAGAGATTACCGTGTAATTTAGAATCACCTATGTATTTTCATAAAATAATAAAACAATTGTTTAATTAAACAATTTTATAATACCGAAATATGAAAATCCTTCTTTCTCACTTAGCTGAAAAAACTTCTACATTTAATACTAAGAAAAAAAGATTTTAATAATTCATTTATCATAAAATTAAAAATTTAAAGCAGGGCTAAGCAATAATTACAAGGTAGTAATAATACGCTGCTTTTTCTACATACGAGATTGCCAGCTATATTGATGCTATAAAACTAAATTAGTTATAGAATGCATTATATAGATATTCGTATCAATAGATTGACAAAACAACTTTTATTGCAGCTATGTTTAATTCTTTAAACAAATTACAAATAATAACTACACTACAAAAAAAAAAAAATAAAAAATTAATCATAACCTTTTCCCTAAATATATCCCAAATAAAATAGTCGGATCTGTAATAAATTTCAAATATTCAGGTTTAAGAACAATTTATCTCCAACAGGACACATCCACACAAAAATACACTCGTGTATTAAACCCCAACAAACACTACAGCGAAACTCTCTAAAAACTGACCGTTACGAAAGGTTAGCGTTGTTTATTATTGCTACCAAATTTTGTTAATTTTTTATTTTAATTGAAAATAAATATGAATGGATTAAAAGATCTAAAGGATACTTGATATTTATTTTTGATGACATATTTTATACCAAAAACTATTCTGATTTGTAAAAATGTGTTTAACATTAAACAAACATAGGTATTTATTAATTTAGATTATATTTTCAACGATAGTTTTTATATTTATATTATTATACTCTAATGAAGTTAACGACCAGTATAATAACAAAGTTTGATTTCAAACTGATATTTATTTAAAAAAGAAAAAATGAAAATTCACTTGGATTAAAAAAAATTCAGTGTTTTACACAAAATTAGGAAAAAGACAGAGACTTGGAAGGGAAGTATAGTTTTGAGAAAACAGGATGTGAAAATAAGTAAAAAAGAAAGGATGTGAAAATAAGAGATGTCCAATTTTTTCAGTAATGATCTTCCAACTGATATATTTATTTATTAAAAAATAAAAGATAAAAAGAGATAAGTATAATAATTTTAATCATTTTTTTAATCTAGTTATCTTTTATTATTATTATTTTAAAATATTGAACTAAACCTTTTTATAAATAAGCTAAAATAACTTATAAAAGATCTATTTTTTTACTGGGACACAGGTATTATAAGGGTTTAAAAAAATTAATGTATAAATATTACTACAAAAAGAAAATCTATACATAAAAAAATTAAATAAAGATGAAATTAAAATGAGCAAAAAGTTGCCAATTATTTTAATACAGCGGTATTTCTTCAGTAAATTTTATTTATTTTTTCTATAAAAAAGCATTAATCCCCATATAATTCACATGCCGCTATCATGAGTTTAATAAGTATCTGTTTAAAATATATATGAAAAAAAAAAAAAACTGAAAATAATTTTAATCCTCGCCGTCAAGTTAAAAATGTTTCTCATTTCAACAAATCTCATTGCTCGTTCATTTAGAAACTCCTTGGGTGGTAATGTATAAATATATGAGTACATCAGTTAAAATTATAAATTAGACTTTTAATTTAAAAAGAAAATGCATTTCTTTATACATTAAAGATTAAGTTTCTTTTATAGACTAACATTGCTAATTAAAAGGATGTTTAAAATATGCTAAAAATGATTTTATTTATTCATACAAAAGTAACAATAACATGCTGACGCCCTATAACAGTCTATGATGGATGGTAATGAATTTTACAGCGTGTGAAAAATGCCAAACTTGACCGGAGTCGAATCCATAAAAAAAGTTGAAAAACTCATTAATGAATTCTTTAATCTTAACTTATTTATTTTTTCAACAAAAAAAAAAATCACAAATGAATTGTACATGATCTTTTCAAACTGTACTAGAACACAATTTGGATTTATATAGCTAATTTTAATAAATTTAAAGGATATAGTAATTATATGTGAGGTATCCGTCTCATGATTTTGCAGTTTTGTGCATTGCTCACATGTTTAGTGCTCAAAAAGTGACGCAACCTTATAAAAGAATGTTTCCTTCTTTTGTTGCACGTTTAATTGACGAAAAATGGGTTACAAAATGCAGCTGAGAATATTCATAGTCTTCCAATACATTAAATGTCCCAGTTATATCCAAATTCAAAATGCCGTCACAGAAAAGTACGGTGTGAATGCACCAAACAAGTCCTCCATCAAGCGGGTGTACAAGTTCTAAGCGACAAGGAATGTGGCAGATGCAGCCAAAAGTGGTCGATCAAAGTGCTAACAGTAGAAAAGTTGATCGATATGCAAGCCGCATATTCTGTTAGTTACAAGAAGTCTATGCGACACCTACCTAGCAAGGTTCATCACTCCGTTAGTAGTGCCCATACGGTATTAAACAAGTATTTAAAGCTGCATCGGTACAGAATTCGTGTTGTTCACAAGTTGTTACCTACAGACACTGAAAAACGTGTAGTTTTCTGTCAGTGGTTCATGTCATCTTTAACGCCAGATGGGGAAGCACTCGATGAATGGTTTCGATCTGACGAGTTACGGTTCCACCATGATGGATAAGTGATTGCACAGAATTCACGAATTTTGTGTACGGAAAATCCATATCGGCTGCACGGGCAAAAAGTGGGTGCTTGGTGTGCAATTTGACGTTGGTAAATCTTCATGAAATTCTTTCATGGCACAGTGAACAGTGAGCGCTAAATAAAGATGGTGCAATAATTTCTAAACATTATACCTGCAGATCGGCTAGAGTAATCGTGGTTTCAGCCGGACAATGCTACGGCTCATACAGCCAACAACACTATGACTTTATCTTGGATCAATGTTTTCATGGAGAAGTGATTTCGAAGGAGTTTTATTTCCCTCGGTCTCCTGATTTATCCTCTCCTGACTTTTTCTTGTAAGGATACCTGAAGGATGCTGCTTACAAAATTCATCCTCAAACCATTCCCGTATTGCAGAGCAAAATTGAACGATGTGTCGCTGCAATTCCTCAACAAACGTTACAACATGTTTATCGCATAATGGAGACCACTTTCATCTAATATTGTAACGCTCATTTTCATAAGGTTGCAACACTTTCTGAACACTCTATATTAAAAATTCACCAAAATTTAACCGTGCTAATTGGTTGAATATCCAAAAATTATATTCGAGAATAATTTTCAAGTCATATAATAATTATGAAAGTTTAATTATAAATATTCATAAAGTTCTTAACTTTAATTATTTTTCATAATAAATCTCCATTTCTTTCATAAAGATTTTTTACTTTTTATTGATTTCTTGTGCATCGGTATTTCCGAAATCTTAGATAATGAATAATACATTATTCTAATTAGTTTATGTTTTATCTTAATTACAATAAATTAATTGTTAATTTTAGTACCATCAAACACTTCTAACGTATGCTACCTAGATTTTGCCATAGAAATAAGATAATACTTAGAAATTTTCGCTTATTAGTTCTTTACCCTAAATATATTTGTCACATAATATCATAATTAAGAAATTATGTTAGTTTAATAACTACAAAAATCAATGATATAAAATAAAAAACAAAAAAATTATTAATAAAATGTTCCAATCCCTGGGGTCAAGTGATAGCGTCTCTGCCTATTATATACAAGTTCTGGGTTCGAGTCCAGGCAACGCATTTTTTCACACGCTACAGAAGATTCATTATCATCCAACGCATCCACAGCCTGAATAGAATATCTAGAAGTTATACGCTGGGTTTTTCTCTTTCAAGACATTTATGAACATTCATCACTATTCATTGTTCTGAGAAAGGATATTGGTAAATACTTATCTAATATTTATGTTTGTTAAAATGTACACATCCATTCTGATTCCGATTCATCACCGATTTAGAATTTATATCTATTATTACCATTCTTTCGAATACGTAAATTCCATAGCGAATAAAATGGCTAAATAGTCTAAACACAAAAGTCGAAAAAATGATGTTCTAATACGAGAATCTCCGTAATTATGTGAAACAGGCGCACAAATTAGGGTGAAAAGCTTTATTGGGTGTGGGATTACTGTACACTATAAGTATAAGAAAATCAAATTTGGGAAATTTTGTCAATATCTTCTTTCTTGCACAAAAAAAAAGATTAAGGATATTTAATATGAAAAATCTAAGGATATACAGTACAATAATTATAATTAATAAAGGATATACTGTGTATGTATGTTGAACGTCGTATTCTAGAAATTGTGAGCAATTTGACACGGGATATAAGCTTTTCATGAAAATAACAAAAAATAAATTAATAGAAACAGTTGAATAGTAAAGGATAGATAATTCTAAAGATACTTTTTTCAATTCATATTTTTAGAATACGAAGATGATTTTAAGTATAATATATATTTTTAATATAATATATTTTAAGAAGCTATTATATTGTTTCTATAAATGTACATCGTATTTTATAATATATTTATATACTCATTACTAATTACGTATCTTATTAAAAATAAAATGTTGTGTTTCCTGAGTTCATTCTTAATTAGAAAAGAAATGTAATTTTCGAGTGTAAAATGTAATTTTATATTTTATAAAATATAAAATTTAGTAATGCAAAATAATTATTGTATATAAATATTTCCATAGTAACAACATAAAATATTAATAAATTATATTTTATTTTTGCATTATTTAAGAAATAGACAAATTAGAAAATCATACGAAATTATTTCCAGAGTAAAGAGAAACAGAATAGTTTGTATTGCAATATTTCTCTATACGGTGAATTTATTGTGATATTTTTATGATACAAAATACAACGATAAATTTTAAATTACATTGTAAAAAGAAATACATATATTTTTTCTAGTTGTCGTAAATTGCAAGTTAATATTATTTATATATTATCGCTTCAATAAATAAACAAAGTACTGATGATATTCAGTTTGTTCCTAAAAATTCATTATAAAAATTTATTAAAAAACTTTCTTGCCTTTGAAGACAAAATTTAGGTAAGACTTGTGGTATAGTTTTTATTTTTAAGCAAACTATTTCTTAAAGAACGATAAGCGGCACTCAATTTAAACATCTGATGAATTAAAATAAAGACAGTTTGTCTGTTAGTAATCCAGAAACACTAAAGAGATTAAAAACATTCCTTTCAAAGAATACCCATCTATTGTCCTGAGTTCCTTTAATTTCATCCCATATGACACTTTACATTTGTTAAAAGTTAGAATAATTTGGTTGTAATAGAATATAAATTAGTTATAAAGTCTGATTTGAAGTAAATTTTTCACAGATTTACCAAACAAATTTGATTCAATATTGTCCAATAAAGAATTATCAAGATTGGTAAAGTTGAAAATTTCCATAATCCCGTGAAACCACACTGTAGTTTTACGTAGGAAAACTGAAATATTGTGATGTTTAAACCGTTCTTTTTTTAAATTTATTCTACCTTCAAAGATAATTTAAAATCTTAATGGAATAATCACTGTGGTTCAGGTCCTGCTGCATTCTTTCTAACCTTCTAGCCTTCTCAACAAAAAAAAAAATTACAGTATGTCAAAGTTTTTTAAATGTTCTGTTTCCTTGAAACATATAAGAATTTCTTTGGCGTGATATTCAGGGTTCAATGTATTCCCATGAGCCTTGAATCCTTATCCCCCTTAAATTAACAAAAATTGAAATATTACGATATCCAAACTTTCTTTTTAAACCTGCATTCTAGTTTCGTAGTAAAAATATGTTTTAAATATTGTTAAATCCAAGTTCCCTAACATCTTCAGATATCTTAGATCCTCTCGATTCATAATTTAATAATACACGAACCGTTTTTTTAAAAAAATGTTCTACCTTCAAAGATAACCAGGTCTTGTCGAAGATGTTATATTGTCATGTCCCTCCAGGGCCAAAAGAAATTCAATTGTCATTATTTTTGAGTTATAATGTTAAGCGCTTTAAATCCCATTCAAAAGATTAAATAAGAAAAAATGTGGCTAAATTAGCAAAATATTATACAAAAGAGATAAAGGAATATCAATACCAGTTTTTTAACCCTAGTTTAAAGGTTAGTGATTTTTTTTGTCTTGAAATTGTTGGAAAATATCAATAAAGCTAGGTCTTACGTACATTTAAAAAAGACGTACATCTATACGATTGCCGTTGGAATGAGGATATGTTGGTTTTGGGCTGGTTACAAAACCAAGTGGCCAGGTTGTGAGCTGGATTTAATAGAAGGTGGAATTTCATAAAAAAGAAAAGAAAATAGAATCCGTACGGCAAAAAATTAATCATTCAGTATAACAGACAGTTGAAAAATGGCAACGTTTTACCACTGATATATTCATTTATTCTTTTGTTACACTGTCATATATAATCAATAAATATACAGTAAATAAATAATAAAATTTACAAGGCCTCCATTAAACTAAAATATAAATGAAATAAATTATATAAATAAAAATAAAATCCATATCACATTCAAATCTTTTTTAAAATATATCTACAATCCTACAAAAAAATTTATATGCGAAAAGAATACAAAATTATGTTAATATCTTGCAATAAATATTCACTTATCAGGAGATGGGATGGATATGAATAAATGAAAAAATATTGCGACTTAAAAACTCCAACTGTGAAACAATTTGTCAAATAAAAGAACCACCAAGATTTCCGAGTGAATGGCCCTCAATTATGAAAAAAAAACTTAATAAAATTAATAAAAATGTATTGTACCTTCAACTAAACTACATTTTAATAACATTTAAAGTTAAAAAAAAATAGAATTTTACAATGGACTACTGTTACTAATTATTACTTACTTATGTCTTTTTAACATAAAAGTTGTCTTATTATCATGGACAGCAATAAAAATATACAAAAAGTAATAGTGAGAGTAATATCTTATGAAATTAGTAAATTTTAATAGAATTAAATACAAATTTAGAGACCAATTCTTAATCGTGTGATATAAATATTACACGGTAAATTGATTTATAAATCACGTTGATAGTTTTTTGGTTAATTTATTGAAATAGGTTCGCCAAATACACAGAATAGTTCAGTTTAGCTGTGTAGCTGACTGTAGCATTTGGTGTAAAAGGCAAAACCTTTATAAGTCTATTATTTCTTAAAGAATATTAGAAGGAACATTAAAGAAAAATAAACCAACAGACTAGGCATTTATAGACCTAGAAAAGGCATTCGATAACGTAGACTGGAATAAAATGTTCAGCATTTTAAAAAAAAAATAGGGTTCAAGTATAAAGATAGAAGAACGTTTGCTAACATCTACAGGAACCAAACAGCAACAGTAATAATTGAAGAACATAAGAAAGAAGCCGTAATAAGAAAGGGAGTCCGACAAGGATGTTCCCTATCCCTGTTAATTTTTAATCTTTATGTAGAACTAGCAGTTAATGATGTTAAAGAACAATTTAGATCCGGAGTAACAGTACAAGGTGAAAAGATAAAGATGCTACGATTTGCTGATAATGTAGTAATTCTAGCTGAGAGTAAAAAAGATTTAGAAGAAACAATGAACGCCATGGATGAAATCCTAAGCAAGAACTATCGCATGAAAATAAACAAGAACAAAACGAAAGTAATGAAACGTAGTAGAAATAACGAAGATAGACCACTGAATGCAAAAATAGGAAGAGAAAAGATTATGGAGCTGGAAGAATTTGTTATCTGGGAAGTAGAATTTCCAAAAGTGGACGAAGTAGTAGCGATATAAAATGCCGAATAGCCCAGGCAAACGAGCCTTCAGTCAGAAATATAATTTTTTACATCAAAAATGAATTTAAACATCAGGAAAAGATTTTTGAAAGTATATGTTTGGAGCCTAGCTTTATATGGAAGTGAAACTCGAACGATCGGAGTACCTGAGAAGAAAAGATTAGAAGCTTTTGAAATGTGATGCTATAGGAAAATGTTAAAAATGAGATGAGTGGATAATGTGACAAATGAAGAGGTGTTGCGGCAAATCGATGAAAAAAGAAACATTTGGAAAAATATAGTTAAAAGAAGAGACAGACGTATAGGCCACATATTAAGGCATCCTGAAATAGTCGCTTTAATATTAGAGGGTCAGGTAGAAGGAAAAAATTGTGCGGGCAGGCAACGTTTGAAATATGTAAAAAAAATTGTTAGGGATGTAGATATAAGGGGTATACCGAAATGAAACGACCAGGAATGCACTTCTCTTGGAGAGCTGCATCAAACCAGTCAAATGAATAAAGATAAAAAAAAAGTTTTTTAAGAAACACAAATATATTTATTTCTACTTAACCAGTTACAAGTAAAAATCCATTATATTTTAAAAATTGGAAGAATCTACATTTACACCAGTTACTGAACAGTTCTGACAATTAACAATAAAATAAATTTCAACCAATCACAATACAACAAATTTAAACCAATCGAAATATATGATTCTTTGACCAATTGCTACTGAACGGTGTTAGCATCATATTCCAGTAAGTGAAGCCTATTTTTACACTAGAAGTTTACAAACAAGTTTATGCAGTGGTATGATTTTCAACCAATTATCTTCTATTAGCCGTTTTCACAGTTTCCCTCTAACCTATCAGGTTTCTTTCATTGGGATACAAACTTTAATTCTAGGTATAATTTTTTGTTTTGTGCATGCACTGTAATATAGCTTTGAAAATGCACAATTTTTAATATCAATTGTAATCTCAATATGGATTCTGTATAGAAACTCCTAAAAAAATCGCTTCAAGTAGTGTATATCAGGAAATTCTGGGAATAAAATATCTTTGGAAATTTTTAAACCAATTAAACATTTAAATTGATTCTACACTTATCTTTTACTGAAAAACTTGTGTTGATTTTTTGCCGTATTTAATAAATATCGAACATATCAAGATAATTTGATACAGTTTATTAAAGATCACATCAGATTTAAGCCGTTAACTTTATTTTTAATCCACTGAATAGAAAACAGTACCCTTGATCAGGAATGTGTAAACAACCAATTTAACACCACAAGGAGGCACACAACCTCTTTGATTGGTCTTTTCTCATTCAGCACTGGAGCAATATTTTTCAATCCAAGAAAGAAATTACCTTATTTATATTACATTTGCTTCATTTCAAATATTTAATGAGACTTCATAAAATCTTTCAAGTCAACGTTAATTTTTCAACAGTTTAAAATAATATTTTTTGATAATTCAGTGCGCCAAAAACAAGGGAAAAGATTTTATCTAAAACTAAACAATTATTATCCGTTGATTACTCTACTAAGGTACAAAAAAACAATACACCAAAAATATAACTGAGAAAAAAACAACCGTTTCACCGACGTCATAGTAAAACCACATTTTTTTCATTTTCTAATGGTAGTAGATTATAAAATGCTACTTAGTCGAGTGATTCATGAGGATCAGATATTTTTACGATATCAAAACAATACTTTAATTTTATTAAAAACGTAGAAAAAACAATGACATAAGAATCGACGAGAAAATACCGAACAGAGAAAGGCCATTAGCATAAGAAATAGAATTCGAAACTTTTCAGCAAAGCATTAATGATAAATTCTTACTGTACTTTTATATCAAATAAACTCGTATTATGTATACTAATTTAAGGGGAAAATGAAGTAAATGATTAAACTTCAATAAAAAATTATTAATTATATATTAACAAATAATTTATTTTTATTAAATTAATCACTAACTTGTTAATTAAAGCTCTTTTTGTTTTTATAGACTATTAAAAATATTAAAAAGATTTTTTTTTAAATTTTAAAAATTTTCAACGCAATAAATTTAAAATGCCAAAAGATTAAAGCTATCTTTTAAAGTTCTAAGATAAATAATATCTTCTTTGGACAGCTTCTTACAAAAAGAAACAACAATCTGGTAAAAAAAGTAAGGAAACATTTTAAATTCGAATAATCAGTTGTTATATATGTGTGTATTCGGTGTGTGTGTGTGTGTGTGTGTGTGTGTTTGTTTCATTAGTTGAATAACACACGATACTTGTAAAGCCAACACACCTTGTTTTTTTTCGTTTCTTAAGGTAGGATAGGATTACATTCCTGCAAGTCTGGAAGAAGTACGGGAAAACCAAACGATCTGACTTAACAGAGCTAGTACGAATATGGTAGTAGATCATTACTAAAGTAGAAATAAATTAAAGTAAATCATATAACAAGTAATACAAGAATTTCAATTGAAATGGATGGTACAGTTCTTCGATAGATTTCTTACATAAAATTTTCATTTCATCATTTCCACATATGTAATATAAATATGTTTACACGCACATACATCTTCAGAGCACTAACGTAGATCACAAAATAAAGGAAATTTTATAATTTTCAAAAATGGTAAGAAATCATTAAAAATTTAAATTCTATTTTCCATAAATTAACCGAAGTTTATTACCGTAAACATTTAAAATTAATTTATAACCATTAAAAAAGAAGGAAAAAACAGTAGCAATAAATCATATAAAATTCTGAATTTCGAAGACCTCAAGTTTTAAATTATACAAGCATATGAATTTATCTGGATCGTAGATACTAGATCGTGGATAACGGTGTTCTTTGGTGGTTGGGTTTCAATTAAACACACGTCTCAGGAATGGTCAACCTGTGAATGTACAAGCTACACTTCATTTACATATCATCCTCTGAAGTAATACCTTACTGTGGTTCCGGAGGCTAAACAGAAAAAAGAAAGAATTTTTTTGGATAGAATTCCTAACTTGATTTTACGAAGTAAAGATATAGAAAAGTTTAAATTTTTATATTTACCGCCAAATATTTTAAGTAACTGATACAGGAATATTCCAAATAGAATTAAAATTAGTTCTGTGTCTACCAAATTAATTTTTCACGTTTCCTAATACTTTTTTTTTGTAATTTGAATACGCGAATGACATTTTAAAATTCTGAAAATTATAATTTCATTTTTAAATAATTTTAATTTTTTTAAGTCGTCTTTATAAGATGTCCTACGTAGGACCTCCAGTTCTTTTCTATGATTATTATTTTTTAAATTTATTTTTAATGTATACGTTGCATCTGTTCAAGTAGTGAACAATAAGCAACCTCTTCCCGGCCTAATGAGATATGACATTTAAATGACTTAACTCTCATTCAATGAATTTCAAAATTTGAGTGATATAATTCTATTAATGTTATAATGTGATTATGTGAATGTGACAAGGGCACAAGATCTTTCATAGATAATATATCAAATAAATCTTCATAATATAAAGCGTGTTATTTAACGGAACCGGCTTCTGTTCGACAATTAGCTCACGTAATCTAATCTTGTGACAAGATTTGCACAACACGTTTCCCACAAATGCTGTTAATTTTCAGTTGTTTCAAGTATAATTTTTTTAAGGCTTTTGCCAGTCCGCCATTTAAGTATCAATAAAATAGTTATGAAATTAGGAGAAACAATCTATCTGAACTGTTTACATGTATATATAAAATGGTATTTCCTTAGGATTTTCTTTATTAAGGTAAACGAACATCGGGAGAGAATTAAGGTAATATCTTTTCAGTGCCTTGCTGAATTAGTAAAATATAGGTTTACAGTTTGTCCTTTGTCCTTGTCCATTAAACAATAAAAAATTATTTTGGATAAAGATCGAAACTCCGTTATCGTGCATTTAAAAATTACAAAATCTAAACCATTTTTAACTTTAGTGATTTGGGCAGATGGTTATTTAGAATGCGGTAAAAAGGGTATTGTAACTGATTTATCTGTTCTTTTAGTATGTCGTTGTTTTGTATGTTTTTTTAGTTGTAATTTGTATCTGTGAGTATGTTGCTTTAGCAGAAATTAATCTGTTAATTCAAATTAGTCAACCTAATTTTTTTAAAAAATCTCCAGAAATAATATCAGCTGAAACTACTGTAAATATATGCGACTGTAAACTTTTTCAAAAAGGTTTTATAATAAGAGTTGGATAAAATCCTATCATCATGGATAAAAACGTCCGAGACTTAAGAATTATTTCTAATTTAACACAAAAATAATTTTCGTAACATTCAAATAAATATTTAACCCAGATGGCATAGGTTGCAAATAACTCTTCAGAGTTAAAATCTAGCTGCAGAAGATTATTGGAAGTAAAAGTGCCTGAATAGCCGAATCCTAGTACAAAAGGAGAATCTTAAAATAAATTTGATTTGTAGACGACATGGCTCTATTAATAGGATGAATACATAAGACATAAGGATAAATGACATTAAGACTACGAGAAATTTAAAAAGAATCAACAAGGATAAAAAGAAACGCACATTTACACAAGAAGGAAACGACACAGTAAAGTTGAACGAAAAAATAGAAGTAGGACTGTTTAATAACTAAGAAAGATTGACTAATGACGACACAAGTGTCACCCGCCGATTATGTGAAAGGTAAAATGGCAAAAAAATAAAACTTTGAAAAGAAAAACTATATTGCTGTTTGGATGCTCGATAAAGAATTAAGTTAAAAGATAAATATTTTGCTTGGAATTTGAGATTTAATGATAACAAAGACATGGATATTACGGAAAGAAGATAGAGAAAATGAAAACCCATTTGCAGACCCAAGGAAAAGGATAACAGGTTTAAAAATGGAATAGAATATAAGCTGGAAAGAAATGTATTAACTGGAAAAAGAGAAAGAGATATATTGAAAGAAATGACCAGAAAAGAAACTGGATTGGACATTGATTTGAAGAAACTGATGCTGCAGAAGAATGTTAGTGTGGTGAAAAAGAAAAAGAATTGGTCGTAAAGACTGTAGTTGATTGCAGCATCAAGACAGAAAGTATATTCTTGTGAATAAAATGAATAGCGGAGGATTTAAAGCGCCAGAGAAAACAGGTGTCGTACGGGAAAGCTTCAGTAAACCAGACCACTCCAGAAACTATTTTTAATAAAAGATTTTCTTTTTTTTATTGTTCCATACCAAATATGAGATATGGACAGATTTCAACTTTTCTAGATACATAGATAATATACAATGTTAAGAGCTTTAACCTTTAACTTCCTAGGTGGCTATTAAAAAAAACAATGCTGATTAAACAGTTTTTTTTTGTAAAATAAGTTTTTAACTGGTTAAGAATTTTCGCTTTTATATACTTATTTTTCTAGACGGATGAATTTCATAAGAAGTTGACAAAAATGACTGATTACATACATCAGTTACTTTTCTCATCTATATAATCCTATACTATAGAAAATGGCTAATTCTACAAAGAAAAAATTTAATGTCTAAAATACGAGTATATAAATACCTTTTTTTACATTTTTTTTTTAAGTATCAATCCGGTTTTAATATAACGATTAGTGATTTTAAATATTAAATGGATTAATTTTTTTTATGAATACATTTTTTATTTCGTTATTTTTATTCCTTTATTATTTGCGAAAATCTTTAAAGTTAATTTTGTTGAGACGGACGATAATCGAAATGGCAATGTCTTCTTAGATACGTTGTCTTCTTCAATGAATACCCAACTTGTTTTACTGGTCCGCAGGAGCTTTAACCTTTCTTCTGTTTTTTTTCTTTTTTCTTCGCTGTTATCTTCCATGTTCTCGAGTACAACGAAAAGAGAAAATACTGGAGTTGATCAGTTTGAACCGAGTATGTGTGTATGTGTGTGTGTTTATCCTTACTTTGACTTTGTTCTTAGAAACGCAACTGGTTAGGTAAACTACGTCAATTAAGTCCTTAGCTGACTGATGTATTGTATTGTATTTTGGACCTAATTGATTTTTGGTTCCTTATTTTTTTTTTAAATAAATTGAATTGGATATATTAAAAAAAACTAGTGTAATAAAATATTATTATATTACCTTAATTAACATAAATATTCAACCATTAAAAGATTATTTTGTAATAATAGGAACCTCTAATACAAATGTGTCGTTGGTTTCATAAACATATTAGTTAATTAGTTATTTTATTAATGTGTTGTATGTATAATATACTCGTATGCTGACTGCCAATATAATAAAACCGATTACAAAAAACATCTTATGAAAATAAATTTGTAAACAATATTACTCTCGAAATCTACTTAAAAAATTCTACTCAAAATCTAATTTTAAACGCTGGTTTCGATTATTAAAGAACAAACAGCATTGATAAAAACATTTACTTATAAGAGTAAATAAATTGTAATAATAAACAAAGTAATAAAGATAATAAAAGTAAGAAAGTATGAACTGACAAATAACGAATATTTAGAAAACACTAAAAAAGATTAACAGTGTTCTTAGAATGAATAAAAAAAGTACAAAACTATCATCGTTTAAGGTAATCCAAAAAGAAAATATAAATTTAGCTTAAGAACATTTAAACCACTGTAACTTCAATTCAGATTTATCATAAAAATTGGATAGATAATAACATTTATTTCAAGAAAGATAGAAATAGAATGAACCCCAAACCAGTCAAACTACGATCAAAGTTCTATCCTATGGTTGATCAACAATGAGTATCACTACTGATAAGTTTCTCAACGATATAATTCCTGTTTATTCCTACATTTTTAATAAACTAATTTTATGAATAGTTTCTAGCCAATGCTGAGCTTTGGGAGGCGAAACTGGAACATCATTAGGAAGATGCTTATTATCATCATGAGAGAAAAAGCTTAGGAAGAGGTGGAAGATGACACCGACCAAGAGGACGTTGGGGTTTTAGAGTAGTGGACAGCCCCGTCCATGAGAGGAGAATTGCTTAGGTGTCCCACTCACGATGATTGGGCGACGACTCCAGGGGAGAATAAGTTGGGGTAAAAATAATTAGTAAGGCGTAAAGATCCACTTCCGGTGGCTGGGTGGCAATCGGCTTGTGTTTTTAGTCGGGTCAGTAGAGCTGCCTGGTGAGTTAGAGGCAAAGGCACTCCCTGTGAACGTGCAGTGCTTTTTCCAAAGCGGTACGGTACCAGGAGTAAGGAATAGCAAAAAAAAAAAAAAGGCAATACTGAGCTTAGAACCTATTTATTTCTCTGATATTTTATAATTATAATCAACTAAATACTCTTTCCTTGAATTTTTAATCTTTTTATTAGTTTGTCCACCGTACTTTAAATTTTAATTATAGTTTTTATAGATCAATTTAAAAATTCCCGTTCTTCCAATAGCAAAGCTTTTTTTATTTACGTCCCAAAATCAAGTAGTGGATTGTACCAAAAAAGCGATAAGGTATTTAAAAAAGGTGGAATTTTGTAATCAATTACTAAATCAATGCCTGTGTAAACAATCAAAGTGAGAGCGTATAAACAAATTTCTGGATGAATATGTTTTTTTTTTTTATTTAGATACAAACTGAAATTTTTTTTATAGATATTGTAGTTAATTTAAAATATATATTTTTAGAATTAAGTACTACTTAAATTTATGTTTATTTATTTTAACGTTAATCTCATTAGTCTGTAAAAAAAAAATTATAAAATTATATGTAAAATATCACAGGAGAAACAAGTAATGCTAGCAATGAGTTTGCCAACGATGAGAATAAAATGTAAATTGATACTATTTGTCATTCCATTTATCATTTATACTTTTGACTTCAAAAGATATCTAACCATTAATATTACGTAATTATATTTAAATTAGACTAATTTACTCAACATTAAATGCATGGAGCACTTATCAACTTATTACTGAAAATAAAGCACTTATCAACTTATTCTACTTCTTAGGCTAATAAAACATTTTATAAAATCTGTTTGATTTCACGGCATTCTTGAAAACCAGATCCATAACTACTTTGTATAGACATTATATAGACAGGTATTCTAATTCTTTTAAGAAAAATTTATTTATTCTAAAACTGCAAGGTTATTTATTATTACATGAGATAAAATCTTAATTTTAATGAAAACTAGAATTGATTTTTTAATGAGACCTTTATTATACGTTAGGCAATTCAAAATCCATCAGCTACGGCGGGTCCTTTGCAAACTGTATGCTAAAGATCATCTGCACCTTATTCGTCTCAAAAACCTACTTATTGCTTCAGATTTCCTTATTGCGAAGTTTAAATCCATCTTTCGCAAAGTCAACATCTTACATCAAGCAACTATACTTTGTTTACCAGCTTTAACGACGAATATGTAAATAGTAAAGTCAAACATCGAGCTGAAAAACTGTACATGACAGTGACGAGGTTTAATTAACCATAAAAAGTGTTAAGCGTAATATTTCTAGTTAAGACATAATAATGTATTTAAGAGAGTATCAAAAAACTTCTATCAAACAGGAATCAATAAATTTGTTGCGAAGTTCACCAAACGCAGGGAGGTCAACGATGACTATGTTGAGTGATATGTTCTCAGTATATATGTATATGTAGCTCAGTTCGAAAATTAAATGCTTCAAAAATATTTTCTGGCTTTCATCGATTATCCTTCATTTATATTAAATACTAGAGCCTATCAAAACAGGATAGTAAGTAAGCGTACCTAAAACAAAATACTGCTGTTGAATTTGTGTACAACAGAAATGAAAAACTCAAAAATGAAAAGAGCAGGATAACTAGAAAAATGAAAAAGTAACCGATAAATTACATTAAATACTACATCAGAGATTGAACATGTAACAATAACTTCAAAGACCATATGATAAACTAACAGTATCCCAACGAAAGGTTTGAGGACAGAGTTAGAAAACAGGGATTTTGTTGAAAAATTAATATTAAATGGCTAAACCTTAATTCTGTATCTGCAAATTTTTTTTAACGTTTTTGTTTCAACATACTCGTATATAATTTCAATTTTTTATCCTTCTGTTCTATTAGGTTTTCTCTATAGTTGTTTGCTGATAATCCTTTTTATTTTCCAAGTACGAGTAGATTTGATTTGAATAAAAACAAAATATTGTAGCTCAAACCGTTCATGAAAGGAATATATGTAGCGATTATAGACAAGCATCGCGTAGACCTTTATAACAGTTAAAGCAAACATTTAAATATATGCTATCGGTCAGTAATGAAACAATATGATTGTTTCGTTATGATTTTACTCTATATTCTATAGGTTAAATTCTACCGTTGTGATTTTTTTGCTCTTTTTCTTCTCCCCCGGGCCGGATCCTGCAGTTACGTATTACACAGCCCAGGGGAGTGTCCTTTACTCTAACAGGCATCCACGTCTCGGCCCGCCGGTCGGATCTCACTTTGCGCTCGCCTCAAACCCCCAGATTAGGATGGTTGTGATTGGACATACTGAGTGTAACGATTCACAATTGAATCTATGTCTAATTTTGCTGTTAGTGGAGAGGATTAACAGCTGAGATTTTTCCCTTTTTTATTCCTTTTTGGGAGGTATACCATAAAAAAAAGGTGCACTGCTTAACATTTGACTCTCCCACGACTTTTGCCATTAAATTCGGTAAAGAACAATCATAAATTTATAATCTCCGAATTTACAAATTGCAATGGATATTTTTTTAAAAAATGAAATAAAAATAGAACTAGTACGTTACAGTAAATAAAGCTGGATTTAAATGGTATTAATTTACTGAAAAATTATAGGGACCTGTTGTAAAAAATATATATTTTAAGTTATATTTACATACATAATACAGTTTAGTCTGAAACTGAATAAATTTTAATAAAAATAATTTATTAAAGTAATAAATATATACTAGTAGTAATAACAGCAAAAAAAATTCTCGGTAAAAAGGCAGTTCATTTACATATACGAGTAAAAAGAAACTTAAATTGTCATTTTATAATAAAAATATCAAATAAACGAGACACAATTTATTTAAACACATTATATTACCGTTGGATAATAAATCTTAAAAGATTATAAATAACAAATGTTTACCGTAGTCATAAAATTTCCGGCATAGAAAATTATTTAAGTTAAATCAACCGTAAAGTTTTTAAAGAAAAATTGATTAAAACATACCTTCATAAATATGTTTTTCAATACTACATTCATTTCAAAGTAAGCGTGTATATTTTTAAGCAATGGTCTAGGTAACTGAATATGTTCAATGGATAAAATATCTAATTTTGTACGCAGTGGAATCACACAGGTCATATCTTTTTAATATTTAAAATTATGAAAAAATATATATTCTTAACAACAAATAAGATTTGCATATCTAAAAATAATAAGCCTATGTAAATCTGATGAAAAATTTAAAATTGCTACAGGATGTTGCTTTAATTTTACTTTTACATCTGAAAAATAAAATTTCCACAAATTTTGTGATACTACAAAAAAAGAATTTTAACGTAGATAGTCGAAGTTCATTATTTATTATTCTAAAACAAACAAAAAATTGTTTCACTATGACGTCTATTCAGCTGTGTTTGTATTTAGGAAGTCCCGTACATCGATTTATGGAAAACGAAATCTTGTGAACGGAGAGATAGTTTGCAAAATGTTTCCTTATTTAAATATACGTTTATTGAACAAAGGCTAGCTAGTGTATATCCTGGATGTAAACAAACGTTTTACGAAATAGGTATTGTGATTGTTTCCTTAAATGATTACTGTTAGTTAAAATGCATTACACTGAATACTGTCGTCATACTGGATATCAATCGGTATGCATAAACTTATTTATGCCACAACATAAATACAGCTTACTCACAATGTTACAAATTTTTAAATGTTTAGTTTAGGTTTAACAACCAACTAAAACGTCTACCAACTAAAAAGAAGTAGTTGGCAAATTTGATGCTATTCTTCCATCAATCAATGATCAAATATTAATTAATACTGTTTTCAAATTTTAATAGATGGCTCTGTAAAAATGTGTGTTTGTGTGTGTGTGAGCCTAGATTAACTGAGAGTAAAAGTAAACAGCGGGGGCTTACTCTCACTGGTTATGAAATAATTAAATGATTAACCGGGTAGCGTAATCAAATCTACAAATCAGTAAACGCTTATGTATTGACAAAATCACGATTTTTATTACTGTCGTTGTTTGTATTTTATTGTTGTCTTTGTTGGTGTTTGGTGTTAGATTCTACGTTAAGTTGACTGGATTTGTTTTTTTTTTTTCTTTCAATTGAACCAACTGTATTATATTTCTGTATGAAGTACAACTGCCTTTGCTTGAAATTGGTATTTATTAATCACCTTCAAATTAAATACGGATTAGAATTTCTTCAACTATACTATCTATATTAACAGTAAAAGAGGTATAATAAAATTTTGTTTACACATCCAACCTTTCGAACATTTTCAAATTTTGATAAAAGTTGTGTAAAAAATTAAAATTAATATTTAAGAAAAATTCATCTTTAAAAGTTAATCATTATGATAAAACTGGAATAGTACCACTTATAAATTTTACTGAAGATCCTAAAGAATTTACAGTAAGTCGTTGTAACGATTTTGAAAATATTAGGATCTATATTGTATTTTTAAAATAAATTTACAGCACAATAAAATGTTGGAAAAGTATTGCATGACTTTATCGGCTATTAATAATACAAATTAAGAGTTAGAGCTAAAAAAAAAAAAACAACATAAAACAAAAAAAAACAGGATATATATTTTGTAGAGATGAGGAATTATTTTTAAAAAAAATTCTCTAATTCTAATACGTTTAAATTAACTTTCCTGGAAGAGTAATTAAATTCTAAGCTGATACGAAAACGCCAGAAGGATTAAAATCTTCGTTAGCTTTTTTTTAACAGCACAGTTTCAAGCTCGAATATTTCATTTATATATCTATATTATAATATTTCAAATCGGTAATAGAATACGTTTTAAAACAGTCACCCGACGTCGTTTTGATTAACTGGGTGTGTAGACAGGTTGGTAAAAACAAATGTTAACATATGAATCATTAAGATATGATTTCATTTTTAAAATATTTCAGAACTGACAAAATATATCAGGCTTACTATATTCAAGAAATAATTCTAATTAAAAAGCTGGAAGAACCTACACAAATATATTTTAATTTTAATTATACGTATATTATTCATCAAATTATACAGAATAGAATAATATCGTTCTTTTGACCGATCAAATTAAATCAGTTTTCAGTGATACGAAAAAACTGCCTACCGCAACATATTTAATCATGCGTGATTTAAACAAGGATACTTACTTATTACACAAAGGTTACGGTTAAAAAAAGCAAAAGATGAAGAACAAGAAAAAGACTATCAGCTGCTATAAATCACTTGTTTACATTGCTAGATAAAGGAGTAAGAAAGGTAGATAAGCTATTCTGAGTGATTGCCTTGAGGAACTGAACCGGTACACATATATTAATTAATTCATACCTTTTTTACTGATGTATAATTGAGAGGTAGGCAACATTATATCTTAAGGCATAATGTTACTGACACTTAAAAACAAGTTGCAAAAATTTTGTTTTGTTGTAACATATAAAATAAATCAAAAATCAAAACACCGCCCACACGATCTACAAAAACCTGTGAGGATATGTATATTATTGATCTTTTGTTAATTTTTAACATCAGTAATTATGATTATTATAAATAAACATTAATTAGATTATATAAATATTTTAATAATAATAAATCTAATAAAATAACTTTGACAATAAGGAATAATGTAAAATATATAAAAAACTGACAACCTCTAATAAACAGTTTAAGGTCAAGTTATAATTTAATTTCGACCTCCATAATTTTATAAATAATTTTGATTTAAC